>NC_136792.1:21806083-22061083 GCF_951216825.1 Electrona antarctica
CATGTGCCTTCATCTCAACAGAAGTCGTTGCCCAGCCACCATGGCCTCTTGCAGTTCCAGAGTTTTTAGCAACCAAGTAACGGTTCTTTTTCTCTTTAACGGCTGACGTCAGTCTAGGGAAAGAAACATTTCTGATTGGTCTAGTCTCCTTCGCAAACGTCACTACCGGACCGCCTACCACACCATCGCCTTGGTGACGAACGTAAACAGCTCAGATTAATTTCATTGAGGAAAAACAAGCTGCTGTTAAAAAAAATAAAAAATAAAATGACAACCTTTGATGGTAGGCCTACCTGCACTGTAGAACATCAATGCAGATGTAGAGGCAACCTGAACGAGAGGCGACGGCTGAGAGTGACAACAGCAATTAGTTAATTTGATCAAATAAAAACAGACGCAGAGACCGAGGCGAGGGCTCAGATGCATTTTGATAGGTTGTTCTTTAAGCCAATGCGTTGACAATGAAACAAGACATGAAATAATTTGTCTACAGGGCAAGGTAATATTGTGTTTTATGTTGAACTGCAAGTAAAATTATATATATATATATATATATATATATATATATATATATATATATATATATATATATATAGTTTACTTTCCCCATGCTTTCAATGCAACATTGGATATAATTACAACCTATTCTAGTCTATATACCTACAACTATTCTGATTCCATAAATGTTTATTAACAGAAGTAGACTGTCATTTTATTAAGATTATTTAATGCATCTTTCGCTACACATACTATCTCAGTAGGAGAAAGATGACACCGGTGTACTTGTTCCTGTCTAGATAATTTGAAACACATTTTCACACTTCCATAAATGCCAAACAGACAGGGCGGCGGTGGCTCAGGGGTAGAGTTTCCAGATGGTAACCGCAAGGTCGCCAGTTCGAACCCAGGCTCCCCCAGAGTTAGTGTCGAAGTGTCCTTGAGCAAGACACTGAACCCCTAATTGCTCCTGATGTGCTGGTTGGTACCTTGCATGGTTTCCGCCGCCATCAGTTTATGAATGTGTGTGTTAATGGGTGAATGTAATGCACAATCTATGTAAAGCGCCTTGGATAAAGGCGCTATATAAATGCACCATTTACCATGTCATGTATAGTTGAGTGAATTGGTCAGCTTAAATTACTGGTGAAATGTGACTGACCTGGAATTAAACCTGCAGGGTCTCCTCCTGCAGGATGGATTCTAAACAGTTAACAACTGTGGCCACCAAAGTGTTACATTTTTACCAAAATGTAAAAATAAGAATAATTTGGATTTAAAAAAAATAAACTTCCAAGTCGAATTGATTTCTAAATCGAAGACGGCTCTGTCTCTGGGACACAAATGCAAAAGGCAGACTACCAGCTGGGCCACTGTGCACACTTGCCTGTAACATCAATTATCCATTGAGTGTTGTAGATTTACATACATTTAGATTTACTGTATAGCTGCCAGGTTTCTATACAGGATTACAGGTTAAAACAATGTTAGACAAATGGCTTTGGCTCAAACTTTATTACCAATGCCAATGTGGTGACACAAAAATGGAGGTTCCATTACACCAAAACAGCAAAATCAATCACAGCAAAGGAATTCAAGTTTTCTTTTCACAAAATAAATTGTGCACAACTTCAATTAAAGATCATGTGTATGGTATATACCTGATTTTCTTTAAGTGGGTGTAAGATGGCTTAAAGATCACATTAGGCTTATGGCAGGGTTGACAGCCACAAAGACGACGGGATACATTTCATTTTAAATTATTCATAAAATAAATTATAATAAAATAAATAACAAAACAGAAAAATGAAGACAACAGGGAAAACAAACTCAGACCACAATATAAGAAGAGCAGTCTGGATATTTAGACAATACCCTACATACTGTACAGCTAGTGGAAAGAAGAGTGCATCGTTATGTAAATGTACAGTTTGTACACCTTTATCACACAAAAGAAACACATGACATGCATGCCAAAAATGCACTCATCCGAAAAGTTACTACACTCTAAGCGACAGTTTTACACTTTAAACAAATGTCACATTAATTGTCAGACAAATGAACAAACAATGTTCTCAGGACAGTCTGTGCCAACACAGGTGCCTTTCTCTGCATGTTCTATGGCTATGTTCATGCTACACTAAAGCTAGTTTAGAATTGCAATAGAGGGAAATTGCACAGCAATGACTGAGTGAGGGGGGCTGGTAGGTACCAATGCCACAACCTCACTGATTTTCATTTAAAATATCTGTATCCGCAGTTATTACATTGTTTTTACTGAATCTGTTTACCATTGTGTTACAATACCATCCTGTAATTATGCTAATATTCAAGTAGGCTATAGCAGTAGTGATATATAACAAACATTAGTAAGTTATCATAGGAGGGGATCTACAGAGTCTCTACAGAGTGATAGTTGTCTTCGGACAAAAACTGAGGCCAAAACACACTGAGCAACAAGAACATTCACTGAGTAGTCCAATTATGTAGAGATAAATATCCTAGTGTTAGTACTGTAAAATACAGTAAGCGACAATAATCTTCAAAGTACAAATAAAACATAAAACCCCAGGATATATAATTCCAATAAGTCTCTAAATATGTTCTGGTACTATATATTTCAATGTACTGTATACTTTAACGGATGATATTGTAGCTTTGACATGTATTTTCTGTTGTCAAAAAACAGTTTACTGTCTGTTGCCATGCGAACATAGCACCAAGCATCAGTGGTTCTCTTAAAGCCTAGACTACTCTTAATCGCATGCCAAAAATGACAGATTTTGGGCAAGCAACATCATTATGCAACAAAGCATAAATTACACTGAAGGCAGGATTATTAATGAATACATTATTACACATCTATCTCACAAGAATAATATATAACAATAATGCATTGATGAACAATCTTTGGTGAGGAAAGGAATACTATGCAGAATGAACTTGTGGATATGTAGGAAATGTAGATTACACTTGTTCTGGGCTGAGGAAACAGTGGCATAGGGTATATATATATAGAGGTATAACTCACCAACAAACTTTCATGAACACATCGGTAGATGAAGGAGGAGTAAGGATACACAGAACCCTTCAAACGTGTGGGGGCATTACTGGTTATGCTTAAAAAGCAATACATGATTACATAAAAATAACCCCCAGTTACATAATCACACAGGAAAATAAATTAACAAATATGCTAATACAATTAAATATATTAAATAAAAAATATACAAAAGGGAAATGCCACATTAGTCCATACAAATTCAAATGGAATCCTATAAAAAGTACAATATTAAATATCATAATTTGTGTTCATGTGATGGAGAATCACATATGATGGACAGATCAGCCTGAACCAGGATGATTACTCATGATCTTGTTTGCTCAGAATTGATGAATGTAAGCCAGTGACAAATTATGTAACCCATACTGCTACAACATTCAATCAAACTGATCAAAATAAGACATCAAACAATTTGACACTTATAATAAAGCAGTTTCTCTTGAGACTATTATTAAATGAAATAAGCATTTCTGAATTTGATCAAATCCCCAATTACATCATCACTTTGAAATACACTTTGTGCCTTTATCAGGACTGGAGTATGCAATTTGAGATTGTCTTCAGGTACTCTACTTGTCCCTGTGTCTTGTGTTTCATCTCATTTCAGTAGACACAATCCTCATCTGCTGTATTCAAGGCCACAAGGCTTGTGGTTGGCTATCATGGTATCAAGGCCAGGGAGTTTAGGCTGAAACATGTGATGGCCTGTGGAGGGCAGCACACAACAAGACACACATATGTGTGTGTGTGTGTGTGTGTGTGTGTGTGTGTGTGTGTGTGTGTGCGTGCGAGCATGCATACTGTGTACATGCGTGCATGCGGGCACGCACGCATGTGTGTGTGTGTATGTACAATTGTACATACAGTACTGTAAGTGTGTATGGCACTGTAATACACAAACATCCTGGTCAGTATTTAAGTGCTCCATTGTTCATAACATACTCTCATCTAAATAGCATGTACACGTTGTTACATTATGCTAAAGCATATATACTGTACTTGATCTCTGCATTCTGCCACATTGTGCCATTACTGATTTGGGTTAGGATGTTTCAACAGAAGGTCAAGTGTGGAGCTTTGGATACTTGCCTACTGTATGTACTGTACTGTAGGTGCTTTAGTGTGTGTGTGTGTGTGTGTGGGGGGGGGGGGTTGCTTTCTTGGCCTGGTCTCCTTTGCAACAGATTTGTCCATTGACTTCAACAGATGCCTTCAAATAAAGCTTGATTGAAATAAAGAAAAACATACGTAACTCCATCCAGAGTCCAGACCAGTGGGTCCATTTCCAGGCAGAGCTTTTAGGCAGTCCACTGTAGTACCAGCAAACCACACTCCACGGTGAGGTGGTTCATGGAATCTTACATTTTCACATTTAGTCACTTGGTCTTGGGCACCACCAGAATCTCATCGCCGTCACGGATGCTGTAGGAGTGGAGAGCGCGGGAGCTGTATATGTTCATCTCCTCTGGTCCGAAGGCGCTGCACACATCCTTGTCGATGTAATAGATCCTCATGTTATTGGTGGAGAGCTGGACCACCTTTCTCAGCTGTTTCCTCAGCTCTGCCACAGTCTGGTCCAAGCGGATGTTCACCTAATAAAGAGTCCGACATTATTATTATTTTATTTCAGCAGTGTTGCTGAAGCTATTATCCTGATCAACTTGCAATTATTGCAGTAGTGCAATCATTCCTAGATAGGCAACATTATACACAACCTACTGTAATGACTGCAAGGGTTAAAGTTACAGTACCCAGAGAGTAGATGGAATATGGAAGGATATGCACTTGAATAATGATATTGTAACATCAATTTTTTATGAGCCAGGCAGAAAAAGACCAGAAGTAACAGCAGGTGCATATGAAAGAGTAAATCGTGATAATCCTGGTGTCTCTATTTTGGCCATTATATTATAGGTGAAAAAATAGCCTGCAAGCCATTGCCGAAACTGTTGACTACTGCCTAGAGCCTACGCTTGCACATTCACAGGTTACCCATAGCTCTGGGCACACCTAAATCTAATGCACCCAATATACATTTTATAAGGTGCTTTGCTTAATAGCCTGCCTGTTTTCAACCTGCTGTAGTTTTTAACTGGACCTGGAACTACAAAACAGCCTAGGGTTTCATGCTGCTTAAGTGACAGCAAACCTGACCAAAACTAAAAAAGAAAGAAAGAAAAAAACCTACCTGCTCCACTTTATCCTCGCAGTGCACCTCCACCTGGGCATGGCAGCGCGGTCGAAGGTCAATTTCTGCCAGCGGCTCTAGCTTCCCGTACTTGGTGACCAGGCAGTGGTATCTTCAGAGGGAGAGGAGAGAGGTTTCACAGTCTCTACACCAGTGGTTCTCAAACCTTTTTAAAGGACCCCCATAACTCTGAGAGTGTACAAAATCACTCGGTTCGAATGGTATCAATAATCAATGCAGTGAAAGGGACAAAATCACGTTTAATCAGATCATTGAATGGTCTCAGTAGCCGTCTACTGACCTATCAAGATCTCAGTAGCTGCATTCTGTGCGTTGATCACGGCTACTGTTTTGACAGTAACGAGGCGTGTTGTCCAACATTAACCCTAACACTAAATCTAATCCTAACTTTTACCCTAACATCAGTCTTAACTGGCCACATAAGTCCCCTAACCTCATATCAGTCTTGACCATCCACATAAGTCAGTTTCGTCACTGCCAAAATAGTAGCCGTGATCAACGCAGCTCACAATAATAATACTTAAAAACAAAATGTAGGAAACAAAACATAAATAAAAGGGACCCATAAAAATGTCTGCGACCCACAAATGGGTCTCGATCCACTGTCACGAAAGAGTGGTCAACAGTATCTGAAAGGAAGCTCCTCCTCAGGGTAATCTACGCGTATGTATATCTATTCTATGTCCGAGCATAGGCATGGTAACGCCCCGCCTGCCTCTGATTGGCCTACCGACACTGCCAGCCTTTCCAGACTTTCCTCCGAGGTGGAAGATACATGCTGGATAGTCTGCCGCAAGGTTACTCCGTGGTGGGAAATAAATAAATAATACAAGTATGATATAATACAAGAGAATGACAGCTCGGCACGCGCGACAGTAACTTTTATGTTTTGTAGAAGAGGCAAAGTAATATACGGTATGCCGTTTAAACAGTGTAAACTTGAAACATTATTGTACTGTAAAAAGGTCTCTTTTCCCTTGATCTTTTTTAGTATAATAGTATTAGTTTACTATAATTAGATTAATACACGATAATCAACACTAACACTTGAATTTTGAACACACCCAAATCAAATCATACAAATACATGTTCAATCAATCATTCAATCAAAGCAAACGGCAAAAACAATATTAGTTTGCCTCTTCTACAAAAATCTAAGTTACAAGTTACTGTCGCGCATGCCAAGCTGTCATTCTCTTGTACTTGTATTATTTCCCACCACGGAGTAACCTCGCGTCTCGGAGGACAGTCTGGCAAGACGGGCAGTGTCGGTAGGCAGGCGGGGCGTTACCGCTACCATGTCTATGCTCGGACGTAGAATAGATGCATACATGCATCTATGCATGTATGCATGTATGCATACATGCATACACCTTCCCTAATGATTATATCTGGTTTCAGTATTTATTTATGGTGTATTATTAAGGTTATTGAAGCAGTCAATTTATATTGGGGGTCGGGAGGGGGCGGGGCGGGGGTCCCGAGACATTGCCAAAGCATTTCCGGGGGTCCCCGGCCAAAAACGTTGAGAACCCCTTCTCTACAGTACCTGTAAGGAAGCTCCTCCTCAGGGTACACTACAGTACCTGTAAGGAAGCTCCTCCTCAGGGTACTCTACAGTACCTGTAAGGAAGCTCCTCCTCAGGGTACTCTACAGTACCTGTAAGGAAGCTCCTCCTCAGGGTACTCTACAGTACCTGTAAGGAAGCTCCTCCTCAGGGTACTCTACAGTACCTGTAAGGAAGCTCCTCCTCAGGGTACTCTACAGTACCTGTAAGGAAGCTCCTCCTCAGGGTACTCTACAGTACCTGTAAGGAAGCTCCTCCTCAGGGTACTCTACAGTACCTGTAAGGAAGCTCCTCCTCAGGGTACTCTACAGTACCTGTAAGGAAGCTCCTCCTCAGGGTACTCTACAGTACCTGTAAGGAAGCTCCTCCTCAGGGTACTACAGTACCTGTAAGGAAGCTCCTCCTCAGGGTACATAACAGTACCTGTAAGGAAGCTCCTCCTCAGGGTAATCCACATGGTATCGGATGAAGAACCTCTCTGCATCTTCTCTATCCCCATCAGTCACAACGCTGCCATTTAGTAATGATACTGTGGGAAGCCTGCAGGATACAAATACATTAAAAAAAAAGTTATATATTTTCACTTTTAAATATTTTTATATATACTTTTTATATACTTACTTTTTATATACTTATACTTTTATATACTCTATATATTTTCCATCTGTGCACAGTGTGCAGCATTTCGTTCATAATGTTCCGATTTTTGTTAGGCCTACTCATGCTATGGGCCCTTTACGGAAGAGCACATTTACAATCAGGTGAGGAAACGGGAGCGAACGGAACAAAATCATAAATTCAGCCCCATATAGGTTCCATTTTAGGATAGACAATTCATATTTTAGAGTAGACTATTCACATTTCCCTGTCCCTGTCCTGTTAGAAAATAATCTTCAAGTTTATACCCAAAGTGTATTAAAACTGTTTTATTGTTTATTCTTATTCTTATTAAGAATAAAGACAAAACCAGAGCATGTGATTACTTTTATATTTTGCGTGAGAGTGGTGTCAACCCGTCCGTGATAATTGCACTGGAACCATTGACCTGTCCGCCCGCCCTGTGGGTCAACCCGCGGGACCTGAGGTCAACGGACTGGCCCACGCATCACTAATAAGTACAAAATGTGAGTACTTCTTCCACCACTGGCATACCTGCAAGTTGTATAAGAGGCACTCCAGCCTCTGTGTGACACCTTAGTGTCACAAAGAGCTCACACGGGGACTCACTGTGCTAGCATAAGGCTGCGGCGCTCCGTGTTGGTGTAGGTCTGCAGTAAGGGGATACCCTGCAGTCGCACCTCCTCTAGCTTAGGGAAACAGTTCAGCTTCTCGATGTCTTCCCAACGGCTGAGAGCTGAGAAAACACATGCACATACAAAGTAAATACCGGTATGAGGCGAGCCACAGAGAGACACTATCAAGGCCTGCGTCAAAGAACACAGTATGAAGAGAAGCATGGAGATGTTTTATTATTATTTTTGGCCCAATTATCTCGGTCCCTTCACTGCCGAACAATTTTCTCTTTTTCTCCTACATGTACATATAGTGTACATGTAGGAGTATATATATATATATATATATTGATATGTATTTCTGTGTTATTAGTGTGGTTGACCAAAGGGCAACCAGACTATAGTTATTGTCACACTTTATTATTCTTCTGGAGTAACCCAGAGTAATATAGTAAGAGAGTGGCAACACTAGCGTTGACTCCCATTGTAATAATGGTATGCGGAAGTGCTCATTCTATCTCAATGGGATAGTTCCAATGTTTGGAACTATAGCCCATAGGCACCCGCTTTGCGGCGAGATCAAAGCGTGTCGCCACTCGGGAGTAACCTACCTAACTTCCGCTGTGATTGGCCGAGCTTTGCATAACGTTTGTAGTAGCTAATTGGCTGTTGTTGGTTACGTAACCAATCTATGTTTTACAATCGTTTATAAAGACATAAATTCCCTTGCAGGGGCAGAAGGGGTAATGTGACATTGTAATTGGCTGACAATATGGGAGGGGCCTATGTAAGCGACTGCGGCAACCACACTTTGCAATTTTTCAATATTGCGACTTTTCTAGTTTACATGTTATGTTGATGAATTGAACACATAGGACCACACTGGAAACAAGTTCCCAGGACCTTTTGTGTTATCCTTTTGTGTCTGACTGTACCTCGTGTTGTTTACATTTCTGACTATAGTATTCAATCAATCAATGTCACAATTGCCCCATTTCAATAGATCAGAACATTGTAGAACTGATATGGATCTGTGTTCACCGTGTTGTGAAGACAGATAATGGTGCTTATTGCTATAAATAGGCTATGATATAACCAACACATCTTCCTGCAGGATGGATGGATTGATTACTTTCCCTTCTATAAATCAGTGCCAAAGTGGAGTCCGAGGACCCCCAGGAGTCATGGGGGTACGTGGCCTAAATGCATACCAAACTGGGGGTTCTTGAACCAATGCATTGCAACAGAGGAGCCAGCAGTGATTCAACTGTGTTCAACAGTGAAAGAAGGAAGCCAAATGGATCCATTTATCTGATCGCTGAATCCCTAAATGGACAGGCGTAGAAACAGAACAGTTTTCCTTTAAATGTGACCATGCCTTGTCTGGCTGAGTCATAACGGAATTGACGATTCACCAATATGTTTTTCCTTTTATATGAATCAGCATGGCTTTTATTTCCTACGGTCTGACACATCATTTCTTTCTAATATAATTTAAAGTATCATTTGGATTTTGATGTGTCATGACTTGCTGTGAGTTGCAATGCTACTTACAGTAGTCAAGTCAAATTTATCCTGAAGGCTAGAGAAGCAGACCACAACAAAAAAATCACAAAACCAGTTGGCAAAACATGTGGTGAGAACAGCAAATAAACACACGTCCACCTCCCATGACTAACATGTTTTCTGCCAGCCACTTGGCAAGTGGCTTCACAGCCACAAGGCCGCCAGTAGTAGGCTGTGAAATTGCTACTTCCCCCAGACAATCAGGTTTAAGAATGAGCAGGCCAGGAAGAAGAACAATAATAAGCTTTGAAAAGGCTAATCCTCAATCCCCCCAACTGCCTGTCTGCCTGTGAGTAGAAGCAGTCTGTGTGAGTAGAGGCAGCTCCACACATACAATCATACATTATTGCCATGTAATTTTACTCTTGTGTATTATACATAAAATGTCTTCTTTTTTGCAATGTAGCCCTTTGGGAATTTGTGTTAAATATGAAGTGTGTTGTAACTTGATCACAAACAAATATGAAGTGTGTTACAAATAAAATGTATTATTATTATGATTATTATGATGGTTATTATTATTTATTAGCTGTAATGTAACAATACAAATCTTTCATATTCAAATGAATCAAGTTAAATTAAGTAGAATCAAACTTTGTATCAAGCTTTGAACAAGACAATCAACCCAAAACGGTTCATAGATAGAGGTCTGTGTGAATGTCTGTTGTGCTAAAGGTAAATAAATAAGAGCTCTGTCAGCCTTCCCTGGACAAATATATGGTCAGGCACATATTGCCGTATTATGCTTTTATTCTATGTCAAACTTTACTCTAAAAAGGCAGTTATGACAATGGTTGCCTTGAAGGCCAAGGCCAAGTTTGTCATACTGTACATCGATCACACCCCTAGTAAAAGAAGAACGCTACATTCCTGACAGATCAACAATAGAGTATCAACAATAATTCCAGGTTAACTATTAAACTAATCAAAATGGATGCTGTGTGAATGTGCTAGTTTCATCAGCAAACGTTTGTTAAATACGTAACATACTAAAATTAGAGGATGTGCTCAGCTGAATGCATGCCTAAGGTGTTGGCGGTGCTTGTGGTCAATATCATTTTATAATGCATGAGCCCAGATAATCAGTTCTTCCTGGTCCCATAATAAACCTTTTTTAAACGTATTGTCTAGTTATGTAAAATTAGATGGCCAGACAAAAGGACAGGCGGGACCATAATGTATGTATTTCAAGTGGTTCTCAAAGTGGGGTCTGGGTACTTCCAGGGGTCCTTGAGGGTGTTCACAGGGGGTCAGAAACTAAATTAGTTAATATAGAATCTGTGTAATTTTAGATTTTATTGTTGGATATTCAAAATATTTTGCAAAAATCTTGAAAGTTTGAGAACTACTGATTTAGAAGGCCTTTGTAGAATCTGCCTAATGTCTTAAAGGGGAATACCACTCATTTTCAACATTGAAGGGATTTCCAACAACTCGTATACTAAGGTATATTAATGACATAGTTCAATGTTGAAAATGAGTGGTATTCCCCTTGAATGGGTTAAAAAGTAATGTAATAGCACAATAGTAATGTAAAATGTTTGACAATTTGTGAAAAATAATTAATAATTTTGCAGCACAAATCTTCTCTTTTCAGATGGGGGTTGACATGTAAATGTTTTTTTTCTTTTTTAGAACCACTGGTATTTTGTAACTGGCAAACACTGACCAATTACCAGACAAATATGCAAGGAGAAAGCAATTAACAATAATGTCAGTGATCCCAACCTGCGTTGTTCATGTTGATGTAGCGTAGGCTGGGGAAGAGGCGCTGGAGGAGGTCCGCGCTGTCTTCGATGGAGGCCAGGTTGTTGTTGGCCATGACCAACGTGTCCAGCCTGGGGAACATGGCGCCAAACTTGCGAACCTCAGCCCAGTCCTGGAGGTTGTTGTCAGTGATGTGCAGCAGACGCAGCGTGGTGCTGCAGGGCACAGCGGAGGCTGACACACTGGTGTACTCGTTAAGGCATAGGAACAGCTCCTCCAGCCTAGAGACCAGTCACACCACACACACACACACACACACACACACACACACACACACACACACACACACACACACACACACACACACACACACACACACACACACACACACACACACACACACACACACACACACACACACACACACACACACACACACACACACACGGCTGTCAGTCTCCATCATAACATTTTTACTTACGATTGTCACTAAGATAATTGCGATTAATGATGTAATTGTGTTTTTTGGCTTTGAACATTGGAGCAAATGTTGGCGTTTAGGCTTCATAAACAGAAATTGCACAGGGCAAATATGACAAATCACTTAAATATAAAAATAAATTACTGACATATGTAATAACTTTCTAAAAACAATCTACAAGCTATGCACTGCTTTGTGAGCATGTAGCCCAGCTATTGACACTATTTTTTTTGAAAATGTATGCCAATTTTTCAACATTGAAACGATTATGACTATTATGCAAAATAATTGCAATTATCTCAAATAATTGCGATTATTTAATAATTGTGACAGGCCTAACCACACACAGACGCAAGACAGAGTGTATAGGACAAAACACAAGGCACCTATTTTATCACTTTGCAAAGTCTCACTGAAAAATTCTTACAATAGCACTTTTGTTTCTGAGAACTTCTATCTGAGAACTTTCTTTTTCCTGTTAGCATTTTGTACTTTAGCAATGCAAGTCAATAAGGTGACCACATCATTCTTTTTAAACCGTTCAATTATCTTGTATTACTATCGCCACAGCACAACACTTTAGACCAGAGAACTGGTTCTCAAGCTAAACTAATTAATATAGGCTGTAACTCAGAGGTAACAGGATAATGAATGTTTATCAATGTTTCTCAAAGTGGGGGAGCGGTACACTATAGAATAGAACAAAGCTATCCTACTCAGGCATCTCCTGTGCAAATGTGGCAACAGTGTTCCATGACACTTGTGTGTTGTTGAGGACAAGGCGTCGGACGCGGGAGAAGACCTCTGCGAAGTGTGGCTCCAGCGTTACACCCGCCAGGGGGTTGGAGCTCAGGTTGAGGAAATCTAGGTTTGGGATGTTGGACACAATCTTACTTATCTGAAAACAGACAAAACACAAACAAACAAGATCAATCCAGGGGTGGAGAGCACTGCAGACTTGTGCATGAGCTGCCTTGAAGGACCATATTGGGGTCAATACATGCATGTCATTGTCTTCAGCCATATATCATACCATAAACATTGACCATTTCCCCATTATTTTAGATTTTAGCATTGGTTTACATTTCTCCAAAGTCTTTCAAACTTTACAGAACATACATAGTTAGTAAGTCATGGATGTTTGAATATTGACATTTCCAATCAATCCGCACGATAAAGGAAGTACACCATTTCAAAACTGTATTTAACCCCTGGCCAGCCGGGGTGCCTGATGGAGGGGAAAAGGAACTGGTCGGAATAACGTGTTCCTTCCACGCGCTACGGTGAAAAGAAGCAGCTTGGACTCCTCATGCATAGAAGGAAGCATGAGGTCAGTCTGCTGCCCCCCCAGGTTGGCAGAGGAAGTGTAGCGCCCAGGATTACATTAGATAATTGACACTGGGTGAAAAAAATGGGTTGCAAAATGGTGGGATAAAAACTATTAAAAAAATAATAATCATTTATTTAATGTTTAATATCATATTGTTTATGTACCTCAAATTAATTTCTAATGGTTTGAGCCTAAATCACCAGTTCAAGTCATTTCTGTCGGACTTCTAAAGCAGTTTCAGCTGCAGTAAAATTTGGTGGGCAAAATGTGGAAGTGCTAACGAGCGTTCCATGTTAAACCCCAGCTGCGCAGGGTTTATGCGTGCTAAATCAAGGCAAAAAAACGCTTTGACCAGTAGGCTCGGCGGCTTCAACGTTGGCCAGCCGCTCTGGGCAATAGTGGACATTGTAAACAAAAAGAGGAAATTCTAATTTAGGACTGGAGAGACCAGAGGGGGAGGGATTATACCAAGTAGGGCGATACATATGACATCACTGGTACCACCAAATCAGTTGGCCTGTTCTGAGACCAATTTCCATAAATACCCACCCATATATGATGAGAAAGCTTGATTGTTCAAAATTGGGTATTTGTGGGGATAGAAGACACAAAAGCCCCAAAAAGACAAACAAATGGGAAAAGTTGAAATTCATGGTGTAGGACCTTTAAAGTGCAATAAAACACAATAACATAACTTTTAAATAAATAACCATGTAATGATATTTAGTGTTGAATTACATATCTCAAGCAACTTCCAATTCTATGAAAGCTGATGTTCATACCATACTGTAATGAACAGGGTTTTGTGGCATCTTTGAAAATCAAACAAACCACGGAATGCTTTGGAAAATGGTCAGGAGTAATGCCAATTATACTGTGAGACGTATAGGCAATGGACTAGACATGCCAGACCACCAAGTAGGCTATGGTCTGTAATAAAGTACTTAAAAACTGCTAAGACGTATTTTCTTTCTTCATAGTTTGCTATATTTGTCTGGTAAGTCTTTCTGGGAATGGTCTGACCAATCAGAGCCCAGTTAACCTCATGCCAGTCCCTCAGGTTGTTGTGGGACAGGTCCAGCTCCATCACATGGGCACAGAAGGCTGCGATCTCCGTCTGGTCACCTGCCCGGCTGATCCCACAGTCATTCAACACCAGACAAATGGGGAGGTTCAGGCGATCTGGAATTGAGTGGCAGACGTTTTCATGAACACTGTGTTGGAAAGGTTATTATACAACAGGTCGTTTCGAGGAGGCAATCTGATTGGTTGAAACAGCTTTCTAGCCGTGGATCAAACGAGCACCACTCCACACCTAATCAAAACAAATAATTCAGCTGCTCTGTTTTCCCTGAGCGCAGCAAATACGGTGGCTAGGCTAGCTAGTTTCTTGGGACAGAAACTAGCTTTGCAGCCTGCAAAGCAACTCCATCCTAACCCAGTCTACCATTATGAATAAACACTCAGTCAGTACCACCAAGCCTCGTGAAAATAGTAAATAGTTACTTTTGGAAAATAGTAACATTAGTAATATTATTACTCAAAATTAGTTATATTACTATTCACTGGAAAAAGGTAATAACATTACTTTAAGTAATAAGTTACTTTAGTTACTTTCCTTCCAACACTGTTTATGAATGAAGTAAACAGCAGATAAAGCATGAACAATAGAAGAGAGGGAATAAAGACAGCAATAAAGGCCCAGTATGTCCATTCATCGGTTAACAATCAGTGTGTTCAGCTTCTCCAGCTCACCTTTCATGGGAGAGCCCTGGGGACCCGCTGTGGGCACCACCACTATACCCATGCCAGGTCCGCGGCGGGTCGGGAAGTTCTCCGGACTGTACTTCTCACTGATCACCTCCATGAATGTACGGCCCTCAGAAGGCTCCATGGCTCCCTCCCACATTCCGACTTCTCCCTCCGCCATCCCGGGGACTGCCCATAAGTCCGACATCCCGTTAGTCTGACCTACGTGGCCGATTAAGACTGAGGTTAGGGTTAGCGACCTATGTGGCCTTTTAAGACTGGGGTTAGGGTTAGCGACCTACGTGGCCGGTTAAGACTGAGGTTAGGGTTAGCGACCTACGTGGCCGGTTAAGACTGAGGTTAGGGTTAGCGACCTATGTGGCCGGTTAAGACTGAGGTTAGGGTTAGCGACCTATGTGGCCTTTTAAGACTGGGGTTAGGGTTAGCGACCTACGTGGCCGGTTAAGACTGAGGTTAGGGTTAGCGACCTATGTGGCCGGTTAAGACTGAGGTTAGGGTTAGCGACCTATGTGGCCTTTTAAGACTGGGGTTAGGGTTAGCGACCTACGTGGCCGGTTAAGACTGAGGTTAGGGTTAGCGACCTATGTGGCCGGTTAAGACTGAGGTTAGGAGATAGTGAGATAGTAATCGGTCAGACTAACGGGAGGTCGGAACAATGACATGTTACTGCTGTCCCGCAGTAGCAAACGAGACAGCACTCTAGCCAGCACTGTTAGCTTGGCAGACACCATCGTTCAAGTCAAGTCCGCTTTCTGTCTGAGATGACACATCAACATCTGTCAGCTGGTTTTATACAATGCAGTAAAGCAGTATTTTTCTCATATTCGGGAAGTTAACATAATGTGATGATGTTCATGTGCACTGAAGAAACAACAGCTGCCACAGGACTTAACCATATGAACCCCAGCGTCCCTATTGCTAGCATGTACTGTCATACTCATGATAAGCGAATATACGACAAAAACAGGTGAACATGTGATGAAAATAGCGGAGTTAATAGATTGGATATTTGCACTATACACAACAAAGTGTATAGGGTTTAAGTGGTTGAACTGACATTGGGCTGAATGTTCTGATGATACATGGTCTGCATTTCTCCTTGATAAGAAAGGGTCCAATCTCAAATTATACCAGGGAGGGCCACTGGGAGGTGTCCTGTACTGCTTATCAGCAAAACACAGAAGCACTGTCCTATTTAAATACCCAGTTCTGCTGTGTTTTACAATATTTAAAACCAAATGCAGCTGTGCCATCAGACACATTATCCATTATTATTGTAATGCTCGGCTCTTTTCTGTTGACAAGTCACAAAACTTATTTATATGCCTGGCAGACCTTCATAACTGTTTTACCTACTGAGGTGTTTTACAGACATTAAAATCACCTGCATTATGTTACAGGAGGCAGGAGCTCATCTTTTACAGACATTAAAATCACCTGCATTATGTTACAGGAGGAGCTCATCTCTTCTAAGAATGTTGTTTCTCTATTATAATAGAATTCATCCTGAATAGTTTAATATTTTTTCAGTAACTACTCAATTAGGAGATATGCATTTGACAAAGATGCATGTATACTATGCCTGCGATTCAAAAAAACAGCTTGAGATATAGGTTGGTTTCTGGCAAGGTTTAGTCTAGTTCAAAATGATTCATATTCTACGGGTAAAGAGAGACATACAGTGAAATCGATACAGAGTAGCATATAATATACAATATATATATATATATATATATATATATATATATATATATATTATTACACACACACACACACACACACACACACACACACACACACACACACACACACACACACACACACAATGTTTGTTTTACCTGCAGTGACGGCCCCCTCCACCTGACCACTGTCACTGCTCACTGTCCTCTTCCGTTTCTGCACCGACAGCCTGCCAAAGAAACGAAAAGAAGCCAATCATTCATCTAACATTAGCATTCACTCGCATCTTCATCTTCACTGAATGATACAAAATATTTAATTTACATACATAAATGTCTACTCAAAATATGCAGATGAATCTCATGAAACCCAAGACAATGCTGCTGCAGGTCTATTTGTATGATTAAGAAGGCATAGGCTACGTGCTACTCTGTCATACATACTCCAGAGTGGCAGCGAGGCTGATGCGTAGATCTCTCTCCAAAAGCAATCAGTCAGAGCTCCTGTTATATGTCCTTAAAGTCAACTCTCTCTCTCTCTCTTTCCAGAAAGGGGAGGGCTTGGAGTTGACACGTACTCAGCACATGATACTGAAACAAAGGTCAGACAAAAACAAAGAGTGCCTTTGGGTGCGTGGTCAAGCTAAAATTCTAAATTATATCTGTAATTTTAGAAAGTGTGCATGATTGCAGTATATATAAAACAAGATCAAGATGAAAAAAATAAAAGAAAACAGTAAAAGAAACCCAAATCCTGTGAATGGCATTGTGTATTTTATCAAGAATAGATATGAAACTGACATGAAAGTGTAGACCAAGGATGCACAGTAGCTACATTGTAATAATGGATTAAATGGAATTAATCTATTTGGCAGAAATCTTAAAAGGATTAGCTACTGAATTAATAACACAAAAGTCCACATCAACCATCGTGATAGCTGTGATGAACTAGACGGAGGTTGTTGTTGACACTGTTCTAGTCCAGCCTCAACCATCGTGATAGCTGTGATGAACTAGACGGAGGTTGTTGTTGACACTGTTCTAGTCCAGCCTCAGCATCATCACTGACTGGATGATGGTGATGACCCCCATAAGCATCTCGATGGAAAACAAGATCAACGTCCGATGACAGCGCTTCAAATGGATTAAACAATAGCTCATATAATCACGACAGCCACAACTGATAAGTGATATAGGAGTAATTGTTGAGAAAGAACTGGTTATACCTACCTTGTGTGTGTAAATGAACCTCTCCTTGTGTTGTTTATTAACGAAGCTACAACAATCCACTGTCATATTACTCTGCTAGCGGAAGTGAAGTGACGTCATTTGCTACAATAAGTATAGACGAGGTTTTTTTTAAACGCTTGTTTTAGATAATAGGCGATTGTTGTCCGTTAATCAGCATCTAATTGCACGCCACACACACCCATTCATTTATATCCCACCACCATAAATGGAAACCGGAATGGGGTTTTACTTGACAGTGTAAATCAAAATCTGTAATCTGGTGCGCAGATTACACAGGTAATTAATGCATGTGCGCCTTAAATCACAGACATACATATATTTGAATTAAATTGCACTCTGGTATTGGAATAGTTTTAATTGTGAACTTCAACTTAAATTCTACCATACTTAACACTATTCTACCCTTCTTAACTAACCCCAGGTCGATGTCAAGCTTTGAATTGGTATAGTAATTACTTACCATTTTTAATTCCACGTATTTTTCTTAAAGCAGCTCCATGTTGGAAATGCTTTAACCTAATTAATATGCACAGGCATGCTCCTATCCTGGTCTGTATTAAAACTATAGCCTACTTTACTTAAAAGTTAAAACTGTTTGCATGTGCACAAACAGTAGAGATGCTCAATGCATTGTAGTCAGTAATGCTGAAGCTGAACACATCAAACTTGAAATGCCTTTATTAACATGAGGAATAACTCAGTAATTGCACACCACAAACACATCGAGTTATGTTTTGTTCCTGTGAAATTGTTTATTAAAGGTGTAGTATGAAAAACAATAAGCAAAAAAAATAATGCAACTGTAGTCAGAAATCTCCCCCATAGATAAACAAAATTCTGGCAAATATGTCAACTCTGAAAAAAGGAATTTAATACTGAAAGTACATAACACAGGACAACAATAGCATGTCTTCCCAATATGAGAAATCACAGTATTTTGCATTAAGTACTTTTTGGTTTATTGTACTTGGCAAAAAAAGAAAGAAAAGTACCAATTTGTGACGTATGGCAAGACAAATGCAGTCTGTCATAAAAATAGGAAAGATTAATGCTCAAATTTAAATAAGAAACTTTGCTACTGAATGATCCTCAAACCTTTCAGAGGATGGCATTCTCAATCACATATTTACATCTATTAACTAGAACACAACACAAAAGTATTCCAAAAGAAGAAAAATAAATCTTTAAATTGTGTGTGGGAGGAGGGATTGATATTGTACATTTTGGCTCATATCAACAACTCACTGTACAGTCAAGCATAAATTGTGTGGGTTTACAAAGGAGTGCTGTAGTCAGAAGATTGTGAACATGGATTAGATTTGTTCCAGTGAGTGTGCTGCCACCCTGGAATAGTTTCTCATCCTTACCCTTGCTCTCAACTCTTACAAAACCAACTGCATGTCTGAGACTACAGTAAACTTAGTTGACCCCTGAGTTTCTAATGCAAAACTAGTGTATGAAATACCTCATTACAGTGTATTTTAGTGCAAGCCAGCAATATGCTTGATTAAACAGAGGTAATTAGATAGCACCCAAGCTCACAATATTTCTCCAGAACTTAACTCCGCTGGCCAAATCAGAAAAAAGCAGTATGGGAGGTGTTTTGCTCTGAATCCTTGTGAAAACCAGCAGTTCAAAATGCTTAAATCCACATTACATTTATAAACATGTTTTTCTCGTTTTTCTTTTTCATAGAAAATATAAATATCCCTGAATGAAACAGATTCACAGCATGTTTCTCTTGAGGACTCCAGTGCTACTACCTTTAATGTGGCCATCAAGTTTCTTCAAAAGGACTCCAGTCAGTGTCTTTCTCCTGTTCTTCCTTCCCTTCCTTTCTTTCTTTGAAGGCTTCTTTTTTTTGGCTGTAGTCCTTCATTCACTGTCATGATAGTTAACCGTCCGTTTACCACGGTTCCGAGTGTTCACACGTGACTTTCGGCTCGGATTGCCGGAAGACTGGTCACTGTCCTCTTCGTCCGAGGCAGCCTTCTGATGGCGCTGCCTCAGGCTGCGGGAAGCAGTCCTGTTGCGGAGCCGGGATCGAGATGCTCGTTGGTGATCTCTCCTCTTTGGACTACTGTGGGACCCTGAGCTGGAAAATGAGTTGTCAGAAGCTGCGGATGACTGACTGCTTTCTGATTCAGAACTGTGGCTGCTGCTTTCCTTTTTCCGTATGCGTTTAGTTTGTCTTGGATTCTTCTTTCCCCTCCTTGAGCGACCAACCTCTTCCTCCTCCTCCTCCTCCTCGTCTGAGCCTTGCGGGGAAGAGGCCTCCTCCCGACTGTTGTTGTCGTCGTCGTCCTGTCCAGGCTTGCATCGAGTCTCCCTTTTCGGTCGCTTGGATGAGGCAGACTCTTTGTCTGCCTCTCTACCTTCTTTCTTTGTCTTTACAGCAGGTTCTTTCTCTGTGGCCTCCTCTCCATCTTCAGAGTCAGAGGTGTTGATGCGTTTTCTCTTAGAAGATGGCTGGCACTTGGTTTCGTGGCGAGAGGCCCTTCTGGACTCTCGCTTGGCTCCGTCCTCAGAGATGGTGGCAGCACTGCCTCTACCATTCCTGTGTTTTTCTCGGCTCTCAGAAGCAGAGTCTTCTTCAGAGTCATCATTTATGTATTTCTTTTTAGGGAGGGTGCGGAGGCGAACACGTCTATCTGACCGATTGCTCTTAGACTTGCCGGTGGAGTGTTTTCTCCTTGACCTCTTTGAAGGTCGGGTTTCTTTAGCCGAGCTGTCTGAAGCAGAGTTGCTGCTCTGCGCCCGTTTGGATTTACGCTTGTTTTGTCTTGGCTTTTTTGTCCACAATTCATCCTCAGATTCATCTTCAAAGAGCTCCCTATCGACCTCCTCTTCCTCATATTCCGCTTTCAGCCCTTTCTTGCGCAAGCTGGGTCTCTTTGGAATGTCACTGAGTTCCTCTGAGTCCGAACCCTCCAGTTTATTAGTTGAGGCAGACGTTTGTTGTGCTCGGCTTGGTGGTGATGATGAGACTTTCCTGTTTTTCCCAGGTGCCTTGTGGATTTCCCTCTCCACCTTCCTCCCATTTTGGTGTGGGTGCTTCTGAGAATTGCGATCATTATCCTCCTCGTCGGAGCTTAAGGGAGGTTTTTGTTTTGTATTCCTAGATACATTATCCACTACCTCCTCTGCATCGCTTGCATTCAGAACAGGCTTAGTTTCATGAGATGAAGTGGTCTTCCTTGAGGGTTGCTGTGGTATAGCAGCATCTTCCTCCTCTTTTGCCTCTTCATCTGCATTGGCAGAACTTGCGCCTGCAACTTCTTCTTTGTCCGAGTTGCCGTCAGATTTCTGGTGTTTTACACAATGTCCATTTACACGTGACGACACATCTGGAACAAGAAGGAACAAGCAGAGATGATGAGTTCATCATCCATTCTGAGATGTAGGGAAAAGGCATTAAGCAATGAAGACAAACAATAATGCCCCAATCCACTCACCCTTTGCCTTGCCCTTGGCTTCTGGTGTTGTTTTACAGATAGGTTCACCATTCTGCTGAGGCGAGGTTGCCACGTCACTCTCATTGCGGTCCTCATTGTCCTCTGACTCGCCAGATGACAGCTTTTCTTCCTTAGAAGCTGGAAGGAGGACGAAGGAGGAGAACTTAGTGAAACCTTTCTTCTAAGGCTGATGTCTGACTAGGGAAACACACCTTCTTGAATGTGCCCACTCTATGAAAAAAAGGTGTGTGTGTGTGTGTGTGTGTGTGTGTGTAATTGTCATCTTGCAGGGCAGATCATCATTTCAAATGCCGGGATATTCAAATAATGTTCTAATCAGGAAATGTAATGAAAACTTTCAGAAAGTGAAAATAGATGATCTACATTCTACAAACTTGTAGATGGGCTATTTTCCCTACTTTTGCTTGACACGTTTGTAAGATGAAGTAGTAGGGCATTAAGTGACGAAAAATAGAGTCAATAGGGAAGCACATAAACATTTACAGGTGCTGAACAACAACACTTACACTGGAGAAGGAAGGGAAGTCTGCACACTGTGTCTTAGAAGTTAGTCATGGTGTGCAGACTTCCCAAAAAAGCAAAACAAAATAAGTTGAAATATGGAGACAGGTTTCTGTCTAATTGTAATCTTTGTGCTGTCCAGCTTCCTCCACTCTGTACCAGTAGCAGAATGGAATTGCACACAATGCACAGTGATGACAGTCACCGTTTTAAACCTCCCAACCTTTAAGTTACGTTTTTTGAGTGGTGCAAACCACTCCAATAACCAGCTTTGTCTGTACCCGTGTACCCGTGTCTGTACCCATGTACCTGTACGTGGCCCCACGTACAGATGAGCATGGTTGCTATGGTTAGTGTGTGACGTCACTGCACCACTCAGTTCACACGGGTGTGATTTTTATTTTGATGCATGACATAAGAGCATGACATGCGTTACTTCACCAATGTCTGTAAATATGAAAAAGAATAAACTCTTATTTTAAGCTATGATGGACTGAATTTATATTAAAAGGTTTATTTTCCAGAGCTGTTGTTTTCAAAACTTTGCCAGTTGTTTCATCTAGTATCTGTGCATTTGTGCAACATGGTTTTGACTCTTACATTCCTGTAATTCCTGTTAGAAACATTGTCAATGTAGAAATTGCAGAGATAAAGACATGTCATTCCATTCCACAGGGACCATCGCCTAAACAATTTCCATAAATGTTCATTCAGATGGCTGAGTTAATCTATAAACATGGACAGGCCTCTAGACTAGGGCAACAGCTCACCCGGCGTAGATGCTTCCTTGTCTTCCTCTTCCTCCTCAGACTCTGAGGTGCTCTGGATCACTGCAGTGCGCTTGCTGGACCGTGTGCCAGAGCGGAGTCGGTTGCTGCTCCGCTTCGGCTTCTCACACTCCTCGTCTTCTTCGTCGTCTTCATCCAACACCTCTAGGAGTTTTATCTTGTTAGCCGCATCCCTGGCGGTCTTTCTTCTCAGCACACCACGGCCCCCGGTCTCCTCTTCCTCCCCGTCGGAGCCCTGGGACGACCTTCTGTCCGAGTCGCTTTGGTGACGTTTCTCCCTGCGCGATGCCCTGCTGCTGTGTCCGTTCATCTGAGCTCTTCCCACTGAAAACAACACAGAACAATGATTAACATGAAGCTCTAGCACACTGCTTCTCAACTTGTATGCCGGGGCCCACTGGTGGGCAAAATGCTAACGTTTGAAAGATATAACAATAACATTAATATTAAAAAGTGATACCAATAAATAACATAATAATATTATACGTTCATTATACGTATATATATATTATACGGAAAATACATGCAGCAGTACGCAAACACTTTTGAAATTGTGCCGCCACCACTGCTCTAGCATACATCATTCATCTGTACCAATAGTAGAAAGCATTACCTTAGGTGCAGCTGCCAAAAACCTACTACTATTATTTTTTTCATCCAGGGATCAAAGCATTTATATTTCTTCATTCAGTACATATAAGGTAATCTTTACCCATCTGTTTCTTGTCTGCGATAGCGCTGTTCCTGGTTAGTCGTGAACTCCGGCTGCTTTTAGCCCTGCTCGGGTAGCGACGAGATGAAGAATTGGACTGCCCTTCATCTTCGCTTTCCTCGCCTTCACTGGAGAATTCCAACTCATCCTCATCATCTTCACTGTCGCTTTCAGCAACTGGCCATGAAGAGAACACAGCTTATTCAGCATTTTAATGTACTATTTTCACCCCCTCCAGGATCCACCAAACTTGTCTATGCTTTATCAAGTCCTGACCTTTTTTCTTCTTCAAGGCCACATTGTTCCTGGTAGCTCTCCTTTTCGCTCGAGTGTCTCTGCTCCGATGGTGCCTTGAGGATCGTGGGCGCTTCTCCTCCCCAGAGTCGGTCAACAGCAACTCACTTTCACTGTCAGAATCTGAACAGGGAAACAGTCAAAATAAAAAACTTCCTGCAAACTCAGAAATACTGTGTGTCTTGTATTTTGTTGGAATGAAACAACTATTTATATATATATTTTTTTTTTAATAGAGAGAAAATGAAAGGCAAGACAAAGTGGTGCCAATAAGAATAGCAAGTACATTCTATGAAGAAATGAAAATGTTGGTGCATATTGTCCGGCCCAAATGTAGACATGTAACTGCAGCACTCCCCCCAGAATTATGTCACATTTTTAAACTATATGTGTTATGTTGAGAAGTTAACACTAGATCAAATCCTGACCTTTTTTCTTCTTCAAAGCCACATTTTTCCTGGTAACCCTCCTTTTTGCTCTGGTGTCTCTGCTCCGACGGTCCCTTGACCCTGGCCGCTTGTCCTCCTCTGAGTCAGTCAATGGCAACTCATTCTCACTGTCAGAATCTGGACAGGAAACAAATCAGTTGACACAATATACACATTTGAAGCCAGTTCCTCTTATGGGAGTTTGTAGCAAACAAGTCACATTATGTTGCAGTCTTTTTCTATGTTAGTATAGAAATGAAAATCCTGACTGTATGGGAAAACAAGGATCTACTACTCAAATTATTCATACTGATACATCTAAATTACCATTACTAATGGGACATTTTTACTCTTTGTCATTGAAAACCAAGAGTAAAAATGGGTTTGAAAGCTCAGCTACTGTAGCTCCTTACGGGTGGTGCCAGACATGAATTACTGCAATCACAGCCTAATGCACCGGCCTATAAGACCTATACTTCTCATAAAATAAATATTTCCCTTTTCCTTTTATTTCAACCTCAAAACAAAATAAATATTTACGTAGTTCCCTGTTTTTGATTATGTTCTTCGTATGTCAGTTGATACTATCAAGGATAAGGGCTACCAACTAAACCCTAGGAGGAGCTCTCATCATCCTGCTAAATACCTAACTGACACTGACTTTGCTGATGACATCGCGCTTATCAGTCGCTCATGCTCTCCTTCAGTCTCTTGAGCAGGCCTCAAACTGTGTTGGTCTTTATCTCAATGAGACAAAAACTGAATATGTAAATGTATGCAAATCCCACAATAACCACATTATCAAAACACTTAACACTCCTTTGAAACAGGTTGATGACTACAAGTATTTGGGTTCATACAGTATATATATCTTCTTCCCAAAATGACTTTCAAACTAGGAAGGGTATGGCCTGGTCAGCTTGCATGCATAAGATCTGGTCATCCCAGCTTAGTAAGAGGTTCAAAGTAAAAATATTTAGGACGACCGTCGAGACGATTCTACTCTATGGCACACTTTCAAAGAAATTAGAGAAACGGCTGGATGGCACTTACACCCGCCTTCTAATGAGAGCGCAAAAGCTTGGAAGAGCCAACCATCGACTTCTCTAATATACGGCAACCTTCCGTGTTTCTTCACTAGTCCAATCCAGAAGAACAGTTTGCTGGACACTGCTACAGAGGTGATCATGAGGTTATATCTTCCCTTCTTCTCTGGAATACTGCCTCAAAGCAGACCAGAGGTAGAAAACTGTCATTCCCTGATGTCATCGCTAGGGACACATGCATCAGTAAGCAGGAACTGGGAAAGGCAATAAAGGACTGGAAAGTCTGGCGTGGCGTTGTGAAATCGATGATCTTGACCGTGGTCGAAAAATGATGAGTTCCCTTTGAAGTGGGTACAAATGTGACAGATTGTTGTAAAGTGGTTTTAGTTGGGCTTTTTTTTACCTTGTGTTGAAGAAGCAGCTTCAGAGGAGATGTGTCCTGAGCTGCTACTGTGACTCCTCCTCCTGGCTCTCTCAGGAGCAGACACTTTGGCTGAGGTAGATTTGGTTGCGGACATCAACTCCACTTTTTCCTGAGTCTTGACAGCAGACCTCCTGCTATGACTGGAAGAAAAAGCAGAGGAGAATATAATTGTATTGTTCTTTGAAATTTATTTTGTAATGTCATAATTGTAAAGGTTTCATGACATTAATTTTCATTTATTTTTCTTACGTGTGTTGTGCGCAACAGTGACACTTGGTCAACAAACGCTATTTCCGTACTCAGACAGACACGTACAGGGACACGCATACATAGTGGCTAGCACCACTCAAAAATAAGAATAATTACAAAACGTTTTTTTTGTCACGATCCCTTTAAGAAGTTTGTAAACCAATTCTGAAATGTGCTATATACACACACACACATGTAATTATTTTAGTACATCTCACTGCACATTGAGAGGAATTGCGACACGGTTGTGCTCTACATTTTCAAGTTCTTTCAGTCAGACAGAAAGGAAGCAGACCTTGTTGAGGTGTTAGTGCCGGAGGCAGACGAGTCTGGCTGCTGACTCTTCTTTCGGAACCTCTGGCTGCGCCGGAGCCTGTCGTTGCTCTTGATGGCAGTTTTGTACTCTGACGTGATTGACCGGATTTTCTCCTCGAAGAAGGCAGAGAGCCGCAGGGTCATACTGTATATCTAAAACAAATAGGAATACAGCAATCAGCGACATTGTAACCTAGGGCAGCACAAATACCGCTACAAAAAACCAACCTCATCTTGTTGTGCTGTATACTGTACTATCATTCAAAACTAAAAGGGCCACTTCACTCCTTTTGCAACCAGAGCTTATTTTAATGATGTTTAGGACACAATAAACACTTTCCTGGGGTGTTTGTGCGTGTAATGTTTTTATTTATTTATTATTTTTAGTCATGACACCATGTTCATGACCAAAAACTTGTCATGAAAATGTGGTCTCACTTCCTTCCTGGACAACATCACACCTCCATGCAGCCTCCTCCCCAAAGAGATTCTATATAAAGAGGCAACAGTCCTTAAATATTTGGAATCACCACTAGATGGTGCAGCGGTAGAGCTGCCGCCATCACTCCAATATAGCAGCAACGCTTTGTCTATGTAACACCTCAAACACCACGTAAACATGCATGGTCGTGCGCATGTGCACATGCATGCGCACACATGCACCCTGAATGAATAAGTTACTAATTGATGTTTTGATCCTTTCATAAACATGATAAATAAATGAGTGAATAAATATACGAGAGTAGAATAGGATAAGACAGGAAGTTACATCATCACTCCAATATGGCAGATGCACTGTTACTATGGGACTTAATGGGAATGTCGCCTCTTTAGCCATACGGGGCAAATAACTAACATTGAGTGACTGCAGTTATCTTCCAGCGGTGAAATGTCCTTTTAAGTGATAATTTTCTGATCAAATCATCAGAAAACAATTTAAAGCCTTAATTACAAGCTACAGAATTGAGGCTAAAACTGTACAATTTCTGAACGTTGTCTAAAGAAATTATAGAGTTATGAGATGTGTAGTCAAGGGCCAAGGCCGTAGGTTTAACCCATTTTGGGCGGGAACCCCTTTTGGTGTTAGCATTATGTTATGCTTTAGCTATTGAAAAATAGCAGATCTACAAGCACATAGCGCGCCACCGAGTGGCGCGCTACGAGCTTGTATGTCTGCTATATTTGAAAAACCGAAGAACGACTGACATAGCTTTTTCAGAAAACTGTCAGGATGTAGAAGACATTTTTAGCCTGTAATTTTGTATTAAATCTAAGGAAATATGACAACCAGACACTGACAGACACCGACAGAAATGATGGTCAAACCTTGGAGCGTTTGTTGGGAGTGTAGGCTTTGGCATTGGCAAATATCAGACGGGTGTCTTTACAAAGCTCAATAGGATTCTCATATCCATCTTGCTCCAGGGTCCTCTTCACCCAGCCAAAGTCCATCGGGGTGTCAATAATATCTTGGTAGTCCTGGAGAAAAACAGTACGAATGGATTGTTGAGACGAAGCTGACAATTTGTCTGGCCTAAAACAAAAGGGGGGTTTTAGGCAACATTACAGATATATTTCTTTGAAAGAAATATAAATATCCCTTGGTTCCACCTATAAGATACAAACATGCCATTCTCAATGCATTTACGTGCTTACTTTGTTGGTCCTTTATTCTGCATGCATATTTCCCCCTTTTTTTCCTCATTGTTTTTAACAACATTTTTATCCCACAATTTTGAAACCCATTTTTCACCCAGTGTCAATTTTCTAATGTAATCCTGGGTGCTAGACTCTCTCTGCCAACCTGGGGAGAGCAACGGACTGACCTGATGCCTCTTTCTATGCATGACGAGTCCAAGACGCTTCTTTTCACCTGACAGGGGGGGGGGTTTCCCCGGTTGGACATAGCGCATGGAAGGAACACGTTATTCCAACCAGTTCCTTTCCCCACCATCCGCCCCGGCTGACCAGGGGGAGGCAGTTTAGAACCCAGGATTACTGCATATTTTTTGTGAGGGTACCTACCCTAGGGGACACGGGGAGAACATTGTCAACCCCACCCAGGGTATGGGCACTGATGACGCGGAGGAGAGAACACCTTCTAGCTGTGAGACGGCAGTGCTACCGACTGCGCCACCGTGCATGCATATTTCCTAATGAATAACAGTAAACAACCACAAGACGGCACAATACATTGAAAATACGTGAATTAAAACAAAGGTTTTGTTTTTGAATACAACTAAACTAATATATACAGTACACTATAGACGGTATGCGCGTGACATCGTCATCATACCCGGAAGTTATGCGTGAAGTCATACGCCTACTGAGCGGCAAAATAAATACTTTCTGGCCTTGACAGCCCATACATAAACAGAAAAGTTCTATCTGATTGCATTAAACGACGTTAAACTCACTTTGCCACTCACTTATGCATGCACATACCCTCTATAAAAGTATATTGCACTGTGTGGAATGCAGATTGAGACATGCAACATGCAACATCTATTACATTTGTTCTCTGCATTTTACTCATCCTAACTGTTACCTGTTGTTCTGCCTCTCTTTGCCTGTCTGTCTCTCTGTGGCTATCGTGACTTCCTCGCTCCTGTATGAAGTAGGCAACCCATGCTCTAGGCTTACAAAACACTTATTCCACAAGTCAGCACTGAACTCAAATGCTACATTATATTCAGTGGGAATTTGTTATACTGTAGTGTAGACTACATTTTCTTTCCTGTGTGCTCCAAGGTTCCTTAGTTTTGCTGACAGTAAAACAAACCAACAGAGTTTCCGTTAAATCTATCGCACATTTTCAGAATGTGAATTTTGAAATGTGAAACTAATATTATGATAGGCAGTAGGTGGCACTATTTTGCCAGTCACGAGAGACACATATTGATCATGATTATCCACTGGTTTTGTGAAACATTTCTCAATCAAGTTGTCTGGGAAATACTATTCATAAACATTAATTTGCAGACTTGCTTGAATTGGGTCAGTACTATGCACCGACGAGTACAGTACACGTTCTACTGTATTTCTCCCACCTGAGCACCCAATTATTATTACTTATGTGCACCGAGCAGTATGTGCCAGGGTATCGGCATCGTTTTAATTTGATTTGTATAACCTTGTACATACACAGGATGAAAAGGAGCACGCCTCTTACTTTGCCAGATGAAAAGCATAATTTCAACAGGTAATATCAATGGAATCATTGGAACTGAATGGTGAATATTGTAAACAAGATGTTGGAGCAGTGATTCTGAGAAATGTGGTCCTAGGTGTGTGTATATTACCACAGGGTAATCAGCGAATCAAGGACTGGCAATATCCGTTTTAGAATTGTCAATATGGCTGCTGTGAAAAAGGTCTCAATTATCAAAGAATCACTCAAATTGTTGTATGTTCAATCATTGTATATTATCATCATGGAAAACCTGGTTTTATTGTGACCTACCGGAAAGATCTGTGGATCAACAGGTTGTCTGAAGGGCTCCGAGTCTTCACAGTCAAAGATGTAGTTGATCAGATTCTTGCACTTGTCCTTCCAGGCATCCCTGTCTGGCACCACCTCCTCTGAGCGCTAGGAATGTTGTGAAGGAAGACGGCCAGCATGATGACACAAACCACAATGCTTTCTGGTCAGTCTGCTTATTTTAATTTCATTTTAAAGAATCGAGGAAGGCACCAATGATTCAGCGTTGACAAAACAAAATGTAAATGAACAGGGAACTAAGCCCTAGGCCAATAGGCCCTTTTGACGGCAGACATTTTAGTGAAAGCCTTCAGCTACGTTTTCACATCAAAATGTCTGCTGTGAAAGGGAATTTTGTGTTTTTCTGCCCTGTAATTTAAACTACAGAAAGGCAAGAACACAAGCTGACCTTCTATTCATACATTGTGGTGTTAAAGGAGAATTCCATGCTAGAAGGCTTTCTTACCTTTATTTGTAGTTGTTACGTCCCCACCAAAGAGGTCCAGGTGTTATTTTGTGCAAAAGCGCATTATTGGCTATTTCCCCTACCATAAAGCCCTCAATGAATTGCATTGAATGTAATGGGGCATTGGGGTGTTGTGCTAATTCGCTTATTTCCATCGCTCAAAAATCAATCACACTTTACTACTTATTTCGATGGGTATAAGCGAATTAGCACAAAAACCCAACCCCCATTGAGGGCTTATATTAGGGGAAATAGCCAATAATGCACTTTTGCACAAAATAACACCTGGACCTCTTTGGTGGGGACAAATAAGGTAAGAAAGCCTTCTAGCATGGAATTCTCCTTTAAGCCAGTTGTAGCTAATCAACTTAATGTGGTAGATTTAGTTGTGCCAATGTGCATTGACAATAGTCAGTCAACAGCATCGTTTATGTTCAACAAAATAATTACCTAGTCTTCCTAAACATTAACCTTTTTATAGTCATTGGCTGAAATTCATGCTAATCACTAATATGACACTGAAATAGCGTGCTGCATTAGAGGTAGTTGCGGTGCAATAGAAACACATGTGAGCTGAGCATCAACAAAAAATGTCATCTTATATTGATTTATATTATCTGATCAACATGTCTTTTTAGTTCAGCTGTTAACTGTTTCCCCACCAGGATTAATTAATAACATGGCAGGATATCGCGCCGTTCAACCCTTATTTTGAAGATCCAAAACTCCGCGACCAGATGTTGTGTCAGCTTAATGGTGTGTGTGTTGTGACTGTTGTCTCAACGGGATGTTATAGAGGGTATACGCGTGACATCATCATCAAACCTGGAAGTTATGCAGGAATGCCTACTGAGTGGCAAAAAACTACTTTCTGGCCTTGACAGCCCATACATATAAACAGAAAAGGCCTATCTGATTGCATTAAACAATGTTAAACTCACTTTGCATGTTGCTTTGCCACTCGATGTGCCATTCACTTTAAGCATGCGCATACCCTCTATTGTTTGCCTGGAGCATGAGAAGCAGTGGCTGCCGCCATTACTGCGACCGCCAGGTTCCGTGCAATAAGCGCTGTTTTGACCAGAAATGCCACCTGGGAGGGGTTTTTGGAAACTAAAGCGACTGAAAGCATGCGTGCGCGTGCAACCAAGACGGCGCAGCCCAGGGTCTAAGCTAACAACAGATAGCCATCCGAAGCTAATTTGAGTAGCCTTTCCACTAGATTGAATCAAACACATATACAACTGAATAAACATAGATACGTATTTTGGCAGCATCGCTTCCCGACAAATAACGCAGACTATTACCTATTGTTACCTATTGTAACGAGACTGTGTTTGAAAGACATTCACAATGAAAGGTGGTGAGCCACATGGCTCCCCTCCCCTAGGCACACCTATTAGTTGCCTTGTTGTGAAATGCTACATTTTTATTATGCTATTAAAAGCGCGAAAGCAGGTTTATGCATGGAATATCGTCTCTGGAAAACATCATCACTCCTCTATTTCTACATACCTGACGTAGCCTATGCACAGAGGAAGTGCCTGCTGCATCTCCATCATCGTCCTAAAGAACACATCCAAATTACATTTAATGCTTTGTACAGCACATTTATGCTTCGGTGAAATAAAAAATACCAATTTTCAACTGAAAAGTGAAACTGAAAACATGACTCAGTTGTCCTTTCAGAAATGGTTTAAAGACCAGGTGAAATTGTTTTTCGTGAGCATATGGTGATGGTCATAGTGAAACGAGCCTAGCAGCAGCGCATCACAGAATAACAGACATCATAGGCACACTTTACCTCATCATCTTCATCCATCTCTTCAACAGCGTTATAGAGCTCCATGACATCAGTACAGCCCGGGTCACTGTGTGAATGGAGAGTAATTTATCAACTTCAACACTTAATGGGGTTAACTCCTCATGAATCCAGTCAGTATTGGACAATAAACACGTCTCTAGCAAAGTCTGAAAATAGTTGGTAAAGTTCACTGTGGAATTTATAAGCAATTTATGTTTCTAGAAATAACAGGGCAATATTGTAGTTCAACACTGACAAAACAGTCAATCTAATTCTCTTAACACTTTGCCCGGGGTTATTTAATCCATTACATTATAGCGCCCATTCGATTTATAAACACGGACCCCTTTTCCGGACGGACTGGCGGAAGTTGTTGATGTGTGAGTAGCAGCTAACAATAGCCACACCACTCTAGAGTCGATAGACAACAACGGGAGACAAGAATAAATCTATCGAGACTAGTGACTGGACCGCGGAGCGCCGTCTAACTCAGGATCTTTTTTCATAAAAAGACGGGATGATTTAGATCGCGAGTTATGAACGTTTTAAGATGTTCGTTTTCATCAGCTAAACAGGGGAGGGAGTTTTTCGATGACGTCTCACTCTTGCGCGTCACCGAGGATTGCCCAGCAGGCGCACCTGGGCTATAGAGCCATGCTGGGCTCTATAGCCTAATACTAATAGAAAGGACAAAGTACTTCGTCCTGGGCCATGGGAGTGTTAACAGGTTCCATCCATCCGACGTGTCCACACGTCATAAGCAATCCAACCGACGGGTTTCAATGACGTGTGTACACGTCCTAGCGCATCTTCAATGCGCATCTTCAATGATATCAAATGAGAGAATATTCTGAATTGTTTCCTTTTTATATTTTTTCCAAGGCCACCGTACGCTTTGCTCTTCATTCATGCGCTGTCCCGTTTACCGCTGCAGAAAGAATGCCTCGTATCTGATAATCTAGGGCGCTCTCCGTGGTTTTCCGGGGGCTGATTAATTGTGTTAAACAGATTATACTTGCATTCATATATATAAATGTTTTTATCTACTGGGTATAAATCCTCATCTTCAAGAAAAACGTACTTGATAAACTTCTGAAGGACGTTTGTGATCATTTTTGCAGAGTGTGCGATCTTACTCCTCTGCTCATTGAAGGTGCGGGCGTTGTGTGCGATGTACCTTACATCCCAGAGTAACGATGACAAGCGCCTGGGAAACAACCAAAATGTAAATTAGCATCTATGCTACATACATATGTCTGTGTGGTAAGATGTTTGCGCAGACCTGAAAGTCTACATCAGACCTGGGAAACGTAGGCGTGAGCAAGTCATTCTTAAATGTTGATTTCAATCTGTTTGGAGTACTAAGGGTTGAGTTATACCACATTAAGACCATCTCAGAAATGCATATGCGAGTACATTTGTCATAATTGTGTTACTATCAAGTTGGCCAACACTGTCTGAATTGCTCGGATGCAGTAAATCTTTTCACTAATGGGTATATCTAGCTATAGCAGAATAAATAAAACAAAAAATGACCAGGTCTGATCTCATGTTGATTTCTGGTGACCAGAAAGGGTGCAATATCTTGTTACCTATAGAATCTGCTGATGGTTCTGAGCCGAATGGTGCCCAGATCAGTGGGGTGGGCGATCACAGTGCAGTAGGTGGGGTACTGGACAATGTCCACAGGCCCAGAGAACGGAGCTGCGATTTCTATTGCAGAAACAAGAACAGGACTTTAGTCAGGTAGTAAAACAAAAATAAGCTTACTTGATTAACATCAAGCGATTGTCTGTTAATGTGAATGTTTCAGAGACTCGATAAGACAGATTCAACGACAACAACAATGACAGTGACACAGACGCAGAAAAGGCTTCCTTGCGCACCAGAGTAAGGCCAAGTGTGGACAAGGACGGACGCATGCACACCACACAGACGAACAACAGTCTGGTGAGACAGAGGAGGACACTAGGCAGGAGGTAAACCATAGTCCTAGAGACCTCTCAGTGCCTGCTATCCCCCAAGAACACACACGGCAGAGACATCCTCCTGTTAGTTCTGGCATGAGAGAAAGGACAATGGGCGGGTCCCCTGGGCGCTATGGTCGCTGGGGTGTGGCCAGCACTGGCGTTCCCTGTTGACCGGGTGTGGCCAACGCTATAGCTGGTACTGGTTGTGCCTCGTGATGGCTGCGCCCGGGGCGCCCCTCCGTGGATTAGTCTATAGCTGGAAGCCTGAAGGAGAGGGGCAGTGACTTGGCCAATCACTGCTGACCCGCCAACTGGAGAGTGTAGTGGTTGAGGTTTGAAACACTCTAAGAAGGTTGGAGACCACCTGATGACCTCTCTTCCAGGCCAAGGCTTCATCCATTAGAAATGGATTATATTCGCATCTTTGATGTATTTACAAACAGAGAGAGAATAATTGCACATACCGATGGTGATGAGTTGGTCGATGGCAGCCGTGATGCGTTCACACTCCTCGTCTCTGCTCCTGTCGCCCCACTCCCCTGGCTGGGGCTTGTACATCAGCTCATTCATCTCCTCTGCAGTCACCGGAATACCTCCCCCTTCCGTATCCGGCACCTGGGCTGAAGAGCATGGCAAGACAAAAACGGGTTAATATGCACTGGCATCTAGCTGCCAGGAAATGTCATCATCATCATTCATCATCATCATATCATCATACTATAATTCAGTCAATGTCTGTCTGAATGAATGAATGTGTGTCAGAAACACCGCCGTATCTCCTCACCACCTGCACCAATCGCTCCCACTTTTCACACAGGAATTGACCATAATAATATGGAGGTCTTAACGAAGCCCTTTTTTTTTATTTCACACATTAATAATGAATAATGAATTTATCTCAATATCTCACAACGGGTAAGGGCTAGTCTAATATAATACTGTATAACCTACACAGTTAGGAATGGGCTCAGCAGAATCAAACAACAGCAAGGAAAACAATCTGCCATGTACCCTCAAAATGCCTGGACAAAATAAAAAGTAAAAATGAAATACTTGAATAATAAAATTGCAACTAGTAATGCTATCAACACATCAGGCGAAGACATAATGAAGTCCTTTCTTTACCATCATCTGGAATAGCTTCCAAATCCCATGGACTCAACTTCTCAGTTTCTCCATTGTCCCACCTGGTGGCCACAAAAAGACAGACATGTTCTACGGCATGTTTCTGTAATCATAGACAGCTACATTTGGAATAATTTCTCATTCTGCCATTAAAAACAAATACATTTGCATTTTCAGTGGTGCAAGGTATCCAACAGAGAATCAAAGAAATAGTCACTAATAAAGTAGAAACCAATTATCTTTTTCCTACCTGACTTTGAAGCACTGGAAGTGGCTGTCGGGGTATTCTGACTGGTAGGGCTCCTGACACACGATGGACCCAGACCACCAGGCATCATCTATCACAGAGCGGAACCTGTCATCTAGCAGGGACAGAACCAAGCAAATGTTTTTACTATTTATTAATTTACTGTACCTTAAAATGCAACATTTCGCTTGGGAACCAGGTTTAGCCAAGGCATTTAACCCCAAATGCCTCTCACCGCCTATAGAAGGCCTTTTTTTATTTACTGAAATCCCACCTGACTTGAACTGTGAGCTTATAGAATGGCTATTTTTTGGCAAAGAGATTTGGTGAGAAAGTTTACCTAACTTTGCTACTACAGGGAAAAGCCCACATTGTTACTCTTTATTCTATCCCTTTGTTTGCCGTTATCCATGCTGCTGCATTGTCTGAAGGAAGCCAAACAAAAAGAGGTTTTTCTCTTATGTACCTGTACACAAGATGTAATGATAAAGTACAACCTTGAACCTTGAGTAGAGGGAAAAAAGAAAGGGGCCAAGTACAGACCTGTACAGTATATACAATTAAAGTGGAAGATAAACAATTTATAGTCAGGGGATATTAATAAAATCTGGGAATACATTTCTTACCAAGAATTGTCTTCACCAATGTGTTTGTAAAGGTGTCTACTCACATATCCCACATTGGTTTATATTCAACCACCCTAGGGGAATTTTTGACAGCTGCTGAAAGTTGGGGTACCATACAACCATTATAAGGCAAAATGTGTCTATGGCCATTTTTAGCCCAAGGAGTGTTTTTCGTGCAAAACTAATGCTTGGAATGGATTCAGAATGATGAAAACCCCCTAGTTTGACACGTCACATGCTATTTAAAGCATAATGAAATTTAGAACTTTTTTGCCATATATTGGCTGTTGATGGTAACCCAACTTTCAGCAGCTGTCAAAATTCCCCTAGGGTGGTTGAATATAAACCAATGTGGGATATGTTAGTAGACACCTTTACAAACACATTGGTGAAGAAAATTCTTCGTAAGAAATAGATTCCCAGATTTGACATTATACTGATAATATTCCCTGACTATTAACTGTACAAACAATTAAAAAATGGGCATGGATCAGCAATCATGTACAATACTTGTGATTTATGCTTGATAAAAACGGTTAGTTAGGGATGCTGGGTTAATATTTGCTCAACTCAGTTGAGCAAATATTAACCCAGCATCCCTAACTGGCTAAGCAAACAGCTCATGAAAAGCAAAGATTTTGGTAAAACTCACTCGGCTGCCAGTTTCTCCGGAGTGCCTCATCATAATTCTGCCTCAGCACCAGGAAATCTATGACATCTGGCATGTCGTGATACCTGTGTGAGAACATCAAGACTCACAATCAGTGTAATGTATACTATAGCATGTTGATTTAATGTATAGGGACCTATTCAAACTTCACAGTACATAATGAAAGATAATATAGTATTGTACTACAGGACATTAAGATGGCACATAACATACTATGCTCAGCAGAAGCAGCACCATCAATACATAAATTATACACAATAAGTTGCCATACATTAAGAGGCAATTCAGCCTCTGCGGTCACTGCATGTCAACGAAGTACTATGAAATGAAAATGGGTTTTAGATGGAGCTAAAGTTAATTTCCTACATACTTGACAGAGAAGGACTTGTCAGCGATCTTGCCCGTGCCATGGTCAATAAGAGTCAGTTTTAGGCAGCACAGCGTGGGAGGACAAACTTCATATCGGATCCCAGTTATCTTCACAAACTCTTGGTCCTACAAAAAATACAAAAACAAAATAAAGACATCACCCAGAATTCGCAAGAAGAGGCACTAATGCCAAACATCTTAACCACTAGTCTAAAAGGGGAATCCCACCTTGGTTGGGGGATAGCAGAGGCTCTGAGCCACTCTGCTACACATTAGTCTAAAAATGCTGTGTGGCCTTCTTGCACACCTAGCAAGAGGCTAAATATTAAAGATTGAACATTTATTTAATATAGCCACGTGAAACACAATGCAGTGTTCAGTTTTGTGCTTACTGAAGTAAACTCTAAAATCTAAAGATGGAGAAAATATATAAAATGCTGGGACAATATAATTATTCATTTGGTTAGGATTTTTGCATTCTTTGCGTCATTTTCCACTCATTGTTCTATGACTAAGTATTTTGACTGTAAGGCACTTGACATAGATCACACATTTTTGTTAGCCACTTTGCATTAGGAAACTTGTTCTTGTTCTGTTACTAAGTCCTACCCTAAGCTCCATCTTCTTCCAGGGTTGTTTGTCTATGTTGATGGGGTACACCTCAGTCCTTCTCACCGCCTCCACATAGGCCTCATGGCCCTGTCGAAAGTAGATCACCTGACAAAAACAAACAACGGTTTATACCTCAGGACACGGCTAGGAAACATGTGATTCTCAACCTGTGTAGGAGGGATGAGAGCAGCTAGGAGGGAGGTGATTGGGAAACCAGAATTGGCATCTTTCTATGAAATTGAAACATACCTCATCCCCCATTTGGGGCACAAAGGGGGACTTCCTGGGAATGACATCAGTGATCCACAATGAGGGTCTGAACTCATTGGATACCTCCCTGTTGATAGGAGGTCTGGCCTTGGGCCGCTGTTGGGGAAACGCACACTATTCATCAATATTCACAGCGCAAGTTAACAATTAAGCCAATGGAGATTTGTCGTTGCTGTCGGACAGAAACTTTGTATATCCATATTTCATCTTTTTATATTTATTTCATTATAATTTTGAGTTATGGAGGTCCTTGAAATAAGGTTTGAGGTTTTAAGTGTTTAAACTAAGGATAAATGACTTGGATGATTCCACCATAGATGGAAAATAGATGCCTCATTGGCCGCTGCAGTTAGTGTGTTGGAACTTGGAGCAGTGCAAGGAGCCATGTGTAAACAAACGTTTACATTGCCCCTTCTGTGATGCATGTGGAAGCATGGCAAGTTTAGACCCACCCCCACCTGCCTCTGACTTTCCTACACGTGCTCTATGACGCACGTGGTCCGCTGGGATGACCTTTTACGCAGAGCCTGGTAGTCGATGGTCACTGAGGGGGCACTCGTTTTACAGGCGACCGGATTAAGGTTGGTGGTGAGGGGTCCATTAAAATGACCGGATTAAGGTTGGTGAGGGGTCCGTTAAAAGGACCGGATTAAGGTTGGTGAGGGATGCGCTGCTCCGTGCTTGCGGTTATGGTTAGGTTAGGGTTTGAGGTAGGTAGTAGCCGGCACTGTAAAACAAGCATCCCATCAGCGCCCATCGAAACCGAGGCTCTGCGTAAAAGTTGGTCCCGTGGTTAGGGCTGCAACTAACGATTATTTTCATAATCGAGTCATCGGCCGATTATTTAAACGATTAATCGGATTATGGCACTTATTTAGCTATGACCTTAAAAATACATTTTAGGTTATTTTAGACATGTTCTAACTAACAAAAATACATTAAAGATGAATAATTCATTCAAAAATAGCCTACATTTGATTAGCTGCCGATTCTGGCTTTAATGGTGATGTACAATAGAAACTCAATCTTATAAATAATATGTTGAGGGTAAATGGCCTCAGACATTAGATGTTTTTGGATACCATGTGATTCTGTCATATCTTTCTTTGCAGTCGCTACTGTACATGTGCAACAATCAGATTGTAAGGGAAGAGAGATGGCTCAGAGATGGCTCACTCTTTACTTTAGTTACACTTTACTTTAGAAAAACTATGGTTAAGTGGAAAAACACCCATGATTGCAATTGCAAAAGAAACTCCAGTGGTTAGTTGCCATTTCGATTAATCAATTACTAAATTAGTTGACAACTAATTGAATAATTGATTTGATTAATCGTTGCAGCCCTACTTGCCCCCACTTGGCAAGCTTCCGCTTCCGGCAAAGGTTTGCCTCCATGTTAACTCCTCTCGAGATATACACGCCCCAGAGTCGAAGCAGGCGTCTACCTTTCTATGTCTATGGATTCCACTGGATAGAGCTTGCTCACCTTGGGGGTCCTGCTTTTACTTTTCTTGGCCTTGGCTCGGCTCTTCTTCCTAGGATGCTCCTCCTCGTCACTCTGGTGTTTGTCCTCCGTCTCCTCGTTCTCCTCGTCCTCCTCCTCCGAGCTGCTGAGCTGGCGCCGCCTCCGTTTCCTTGACGACTGTTTGGTGGAAGGCTGTAGGTTGATCCCAGCATCTGCTGTCCAATCAGAGTACTCGCTCGAGGAGTGGCTGTCCAATCAGAATGTGTATGTGAATATATATATTTAATTATGGTTTTGGGTTATATCAGATAAAAACTCTGGTAACCGGAGCAAATTACAGGTAAAACTACCTTGTAATAAATGTGTATGTAAAAGTCAACTAGGTCCACTAGGATAACTTTTTAAAGATAAAGCTTTTACCCTGATGAGTCACTTTTCCATTCCTCATCATTGGAAGATTCAAGTTCACTGCCATCCAGTTCATTGTCCTGGGGATGTGAAAAACCTGACATTAAACATTATGGTCCATGACATTGTGTTTTTTGTATTTTACAACCTGGTGCAGTTCAGTAATGGCATTTTGGAATACTACATAATACAGTCAAAGCCCTCCAACAACACACAGAGAAATCAATCCACCACCATTAGGAGGAGAGTGGCAGGAACGTCCTGTACCTCGGAGGTAGCGGATGTCTCCTCTCCCTCTTCACACGACAAGTCTAGGAAATCCTCTCCCGTCATTGCGTCACCTCCCTGTGAGCCAAACAGAGCTTCGTGCCGCTGCTTCTTGCGGGCCTGAGCTCGCTTGACTGAGGGAAGCTCATCATCCGAGTCATCCTGGGGAAAAACAAACAAAAGACTTGAAAAGTAAGTCACAATACAAAGATTGTTATTTGTAACTAGAAACACAAATGTTAACGCTTTTAACGGCAGTGTTAATCCATTCACCCGTACTGGACAGAATTGTTCCGGGGGAAGAAAAAAACTGGAACGGGATGTTACTTATCCTTCTATCGCTCGGATTACCGCGACCATTACTGCGAAGGAATCGGAGATAAAGGTGATCGAAAGAAACAGAGGGTGTGGATGCACGCGCCGATCAAAATGGACGATTTTTAAAAAATGTTTACAACATCACATAGCAACTCAATGCTAATTACGCTTTACGACTCAATCTATCATAACCACTATAAAGGACCATTTGGCGTAGCTCTGGATGATCGGGTGAGTGGTTAAGGCGTGTACCACACAGGATCTGATGCCTGACAGCACGTCCCGGGTTCGATTGCTGAGACCAGCAGACCTGAATGGTCATTTCACTCTACACTATTAACAGTTACTCCGCCAGCATTTATTAATAAATTGTGATATAATTCACGGCAGCATTTTCCCCTGTTGAGCTCTTATTTTGAAAAGCCACATTTCCAGACTTCCGGTCGTGATCGTATGTTAGGAGGTTGGACGATGCGTAGTCACATCCTATGTATCAAACGGACCTAACCGAGTGCAGTGGAATGCATCACAGCGCCGACTCCCTGCCTTGGAATAAACCTTGTTTTGACCAAAAATGCCATCTGGGACAAGGAATAGGAGATACAGGCGATTGAAAGAAACAGATAGAATGGGTGTTTATGGTGATGACGATCCAAGATGGCGTGACCCAATGTTATGACAACAACAGCTAGTAACCCAACCCGATGCTAACGTGAGTAGCATTATGACTTGATCAATCGAAAGCGCTATAAAAGCGCAATTGCCATTGATCTACGGCAATGGCGTTAAGCGTAGCATTACTTAATTGCTTTTAATTGATGTAGATCAACGCTAATGGCGGATTTTGGGTTAACTATCAACAAATATTAAAAAAAGACTGGAGGTGTCTGGAACGATTTTCCTAGGAAACCATGCTTAAAAACTTGAGGGTCCTAAATAAACTTTAAAGCATGCTTATATCAGAAAGGAGTTCCTTTACTATCTTGCCATTATAAAGAATGTATTTGGGTTGTGTCTGCTTTTAGTTTGACTCTTTTACAGTCACTCCTTGGTGATTGCTTTGTCTTTCTCGTTCTTCTTGGTCTTTCTCCCCCTCTCCTCTTTTTCTTTCTTTCTCTCTTGATTAATAGGGGTTCAAGCACAGGGGACTAAAGGTTGGATATGTTTAAGCTGTTAAAACGGCTGTTTTTGAAACTCAACAGTAAGATGGCATTGGCCAAGACACAGATTTGGCTGTGATGAATGAGCATATAGTCCGATCATCAGAAATCTTTGCAACTCTTTTCACCATGTATAAGCATTTGGCCTGATGAATAGAAAACTTACTCGACAACTGCCATAGACCACACGTCTCCTCTTTGCATTGTACAGAGAAGTCTCCTCTTCTCCTTTGGCCGCCCGAAAATCCTCCTGATTCCTGGGAGACAAATCATACTAATGAAAAGGTCCAGATTGACATTGTGTGCTTGTTTGAATAAGGCTACCATTATTTCTTTCAATATAAATATTCTTCTTTTGTTGTATACTTTCTTTGGCCTTTATGGCCAGTACAACTACCAGTAAGACACCTGAGGGCGAGAAGCGACCTTGCCCTAAAAGGGCGAGGTCACGTGCACGCATTCGCCTGGGTGACAGCAGACTGCTGGGCAAGCGCTGGCGCTTTGGTATGGGGTCAGATCAACATATAGAATGAATTATGTACTGGCCATATATGGAGCGTGTCTTGAGAGTACAGGGTTTGATGAGGTCAGATCAACAAATGGAATGTCAGAACAGGTCAGCTCCATATATGGAGATCTAAGGTCAGATGTAGAGTTGCTGGCCAATATTGATGACATCAGGGATCTCCATATATGGGCAGGTCGCATTTACTCTGAAATCCCTGATGATGTCACGTGATGTTACGAGACCTGGGCACCAAGTGTGGGCTGCTTCCATGTTTTTCAAGGAAGGTGTGCGTGTGCATGTAAGCGGCTGACGAAACAGCCGTAGTGGGCCTTTGTCTGCAGATGCATTCGCATGGTGCACATCCTTGATGTGTGTTGTTTATTTTCCATGTGACTGACTGTGTTCCGTGGCGTCCAGAGTCTCCAGACGTTTATTTTCCATATGTCTGTGTTCCGTGGCGTCCAGAATGATGTTGTGAGAGTTGCTGGAGATGAGGCAGCCAATACTATCCCATTGGCTGAGAGGTCGGCAACACCATCAGCAAGCAGAACTGCTCGTCAGTAGAACTACAATACTATCCCATTGGCTGAGAGGTCGGCAACCCAATCAGCAGTCAGAACTGCTCGTCAGTATGACTAGCATGTCGTCCTATCGTCAACTTTTCATAGCTATTCTCTAACCATTCTCTATTCTCTTTTTAGCGTAGCCTTTTGATATTGATATAAAGCTTATGAACCCGCGATATTGCGGCTATGGCACTTTGAGTGTTAAGCCAGAGTTCTTTTGATTTCTTTTCAAAGTGAAGTATGACACTGCAGTAACAGCGCTGTGCGCCAGTAACGGGTCTTACATGTAATTGCTGCATGGGAGTTCTGGCACCACCACCCTACGTCTCCAGGCCTGGAGATCTCTCTCGGTGGCCATCTGGCTTCGGGGGGCATTCTGGTGCATCTGCCTAACTCCTTCCACCTGCCCGCTGCGACGAAGACCCACATTAGGGGGTGACTGCACGTCTGGGCGCTCGTTCACGGACACTGCATTGAAAAAAATATATACCGGTATGATAATAATAAATACATTTGAGGATATTAAATGTGATTTCAAAAAAGTGAAAGTTCGTCCTACTGGCCACATTAAACACCTAGGGCATTGACTTTAAATGGCATTTAGAATAGATAACATGCAGACTTAATGCATAAGGAAAAGCTAATAAATATATAATTGAAAAGGGAAAGAACAGACCTCTGCGTGGTGTGCTGGGTGCTGGTCCTGAGACTGGGAGTTGGCCTTGGACTTCAGCCTGTCTTGCACCTGGCAGGTCGGCCCCAGCCCCCTGCGCTGCCTCTGGCTCAGTCTGGCTCTGAAGGTCTTGCTGTTCTTGAAGCTGTCTGATAGCCTCATCCAAAATGCTGGCTGATCGTCGGACCACTGCTGCCTCACTGCCTGATCGTCGGACCACTGCTGCCTCACTGCCTGATCGTCGGACCACTGCTGCCTCATGTTCCACTGTCTGCTGGCTGATTACCTGCTCCATCACCTCCCCATCACCTGAGGACAGAACACACACCTTGAGTCTTGCGCTTCATGTTGTTCCTTTGCGTCCTGTGACAGGTGTGGCAGCAAGATAAGAGTCTAAGAATGGTGTGGCTTCTATCTGTATCTCAAGCTTTCGTGAGTGTGGACCCCTCCACGGGCCACATCTGACCTGCAGATCAACATTTTGGAAATCCTGATCCAGGTACTTTGGACAGCAAATGGATTTTAAGTGTATGTGTACTCAGCGATTAATTGGTGCATTCATACTGGAATAAGAACATAACTGGCTGCTTTTAGGACTAGAAAGACAGTCAGAAAGATGTTTAATTCAGTTGAAGGCAAGTGCTATAAAATTACTCAAGTTCAAACTTGACACACACACACACACACACACACACACACACACACACACACACACACACCACACACACCACACACACACACACACACGTCAATAAGGTCCATGCTTACTCGTGGCAACGTATCCCAGCTGGGGCACCAGATGCTCTGATGAAATGTTCTCCCGCCCTGGAACAAGCCGCTGGTACCTGAGGATTGGTTTAAAAACAATACCGTTTTTTTTTTTTCGTTTTGTGTGTGTGAAATCCATTTATGAACGCAGATCAAAAGAACATAAAAACAAATGAAGCTTGAAATAAATGAAAAAGGAGAAATATTGCAAACTTCATCCAGAATAGAGCAGTAATTCCCAAACTGTGGTGCGCGAGCACTCTCTAGGGGTGTGTCAGCTAGTTCGGGAGGTAACGGGGGTGCACAGCCAAAAGAAAGTTTGGGAAGTATATTCTTTCTACGTCCGAGCATAGACATGGTAACGCCCCGCCTGCCTCTGATTGGCCTACCGACACAGCCGGTGTCTCCGAGTTGGAAGATACATGCTGGATAGTCTGCTGCGCGAGGTTACTCCGTGGTGGGAAATAAATAATACAAGTCAAGTACGATATATAATAGCTACAAGAGAATGACAGCTTGGAACGCGCGACAGCAACTTTTATTGTTGTAGAAGAGGTAAACTAATGTTGGCCTGTTTATTTGTATATATGTGTAAACTTTAAACATTATTGTACTGTAAAAAAAAAAGTATATTTTCCCTTGATCTTCATTAGTATAATAGTATTAGTTTAGTGTTAGTTTAGATTAATACACGATAATCAACACTAACACTTTAATTTAGAACACAGCCAAATCAAATCATAGTACATAGGCCTACGTGTTCAATCAATTATTCAATCAAAGCAAACGGCAAACAATATTAGTTTGCCTCTTCTACAAAAAATTAAGTTACAAATTACTGTTGCCATTCTCTTGTACTTGTATTATTTCCCACCACGGAGTAGCCTTGCATCTCGGAGGACAGGCAAGAGGGGCAGTGTCGGTAGGCCACTCAGAGACAGGCGGGGCGTTACCATGTCTATGCTCGGACGTAGAAAGAATATACGCCTGCAATAGATCATAGCAGTGGCTGTGGTTTTCTGGGCCCACTGAAAATCTCATATTTACAATAGAGATTTACAAAAATATTGATATCAATTATTCTAAGCCTAGAATCAAGCCATCCAGGATCCTGGTGAGTCACGACCATAAAACCTTTGATTCTGTGAACATTTTAAAATGAAAAACGCTAAACAAAAGGGTATTAATTAAATGTAGCATATCATAAAATTAAATATAAAATTTTCTTTTATGGTTTATGGTCATATGGCTTGATTCTAGGCTTAGAATAACTGATATAAATATTTTTGTAAATCTCTATGGGAAAAATGAATTGAGTTTTCAGTGGGTCGACAAAACGAGTGCCGAAAGTGAAAGTACTCAAACCCCCGGCTCTGCTGAGGCTCACAGAGGCCTACTAGCGGTGCGATCATTGTTTTGATTAGCAGGGCCTCGAGTTTTATTAGGCTCCGATCATGCCTACTTCATCTCATTATGAGCCATAATGCCAATAATGTTGTGATGCTAATGTAAGTAGCATCACGACTCGATCAATGATAAGCACTACAAAAGACAAATTGGCGTAGATCTACGCTAATGGCTCTGGGTCAGATTCATTCAAATGGTGTAGATGGCGCCAAAGGCCGGGAAAGGATTAAGTGATGTCACCATTGTCAAAAGTGCATCACAAAAAAAAGTACATCATAGAACAGGGTTCCCCAATTAATTTTCTTCAAGGGCCATATTTTGACTAGGGTAACAGGCTGGGGGCCGAGTCTGCACGCACAAGGTCGAGGTCTTGCCCTGAAAATGTATTTTCAGGGCAAGACCCCATTTGAAAAGGATGCCCAGTTTGACATGCATAGGCTACTGACCCCCATTGAATGCCATTTATATCTGGGAATTCTTCCAGGGGCCACAAGGGGGCGCTCAGCGGGCCGCAAATGGCCGTCTATTGGGGCACCCTGTCATAGAACGTTTACTTGTAATTAAAGAGATATTCAAACAAGTAATATGGTTTCAGCCGCACCTGGGTGGATGCGGGTTTCCATCAACATCCACCAAGAAGGGTGGGGGCATGAGGTGGGGTGCCTGTTGTGTCTGCTCATCCAGCACGAAACCATTGGCATCACGGATCAGTGGTCTATAATCGGTGTGGAAGAACACCTGGTCTGGTAGCTGTGGACACACAAATTGATAGTAAGGGCCGCACAAAAGATACACACATGACATCCAGGTAACTTGTAGTGTAGCTTACTGGCTAGTGATCCTACGGTTTGATTCTGTGACTGTCAGTCTCTGATATGATCAGGCAGTAAAGTGGTAGGAATTCCTTACATAGTAATAGTACAATAAAAAGGTCATACTCATAATGGTTCAATCATTTTGGTTCGGTATGATCCTTTAAATATCAACTTGTGTTTACAGTATCTAATGTTGTAGCAGCTCGACTTAAAAATAATAAAAACAAATTTAAATCACAAATGAAGTTGCAATCACAATTGGCTCAGCTCTAATGTATACATGAAATTCTTCTTGCCTTCTCATAGGGCTTGGAACTGCCGAAACCAAAGATGAGCAGATGGCCGTGAGAGTCTGTGCAAGCAAAGCGCTGGCCATCAGGGGTGAACTTGCAGTCAAAAACAGCTCCGTGACCCTGGCCCTCAATCTGGAGGACACAACCACCAGAAAATCAGCAACGTTTCCTTTTTTTTAATAAACAAAAAGAAAATGCTGTGTACTGGTTAGTTTACCATGTTAAAGTAGTGCTGGGTCTTAGCCCCACGCAGCAGGTCCCATATGAAGACGTTCCCATCATGGCCAGCAGATAGGATTATCCTGGGGTCGAACGGGTGAGGCTCCAAAACGAATACCTCAGCCTCATGGCCCTGCCAACAACATCCAGGTTAGATGTTTAATCAAATTAGTTCAATTAAGTGATGATGAGTAAACAATTCACAAATAGAAAGCAAATTGCAGTGCATTTATATTTTGCATTGAACAGTAGTGGCCACTAGACACCGTGACCTAGCCTGCTTGCTCTCTATAAGGTTGGTACATGGTAGCCTCTGTGCGTGAATGAGTGAATATAACAGGCGATTGTGGTGTTTTGAATAAATGCAGAACCATTTACCATTTGATGACAGTTGATAAGGCATGTATGAAAATGCACTAGATAACACTAGCCAGTGTCAGGGCTGTGCTAGTCTCTCAAGACAGACTGAGTGTCAGGGCTGTGCTAGTCTCTCAAGACAGACTGAGTGTCAGGGCTGTGCTAGTCTCTCAAGACAGACTGAGTGTCAGGGCTGTGCTAGTCTCTCAAGACAGACTGTTGACTTGTGTCAAATTCAAAGGAAAAGAGGACGCTGTTTTTCCTTTATTTTTTGACGATGGGTTCTCAGATTGGGGCTGTGCTACTGCTAACCACTGTTGATACCTAGATATCTTGTATTATATGACAATGTTGGTCTTCTCTTCAGGGTAACCTGAAACTAACACGAAAATAAATAGCATAGCATGATAGCACTGGACTGGACTTGCATTACACCAGAATTGGTCAAACGTGAAACCTGAAGAATAGAAAGTCACCAAACAAAGACATATGAGGTATGATTGAAACGTAGAAAAGAATGTATGTATGCATTACTTTTAGGATATGTAGCAGCTCTCCTGTGTACGAGTTCCACACTTTGAGGAGATGGTTGTTGACAGCTGTAATGACTGTGTTATCATGGCGATCCCATGCCACCATGGTGACCTTGGGTTTGAAGTAGCTATCCTCTACAGTCACTGGTTCATCACCACTAGGGGAGAAGAGAACAGAGCATTAGGCCTCATGGGCCTACACTTCAGATACATCTGATCATTGCACTTAAACAATGATCTGAGGATTGCAATTTAATGAAAATTATAAAAAGTGTTCTTGAGGCGCAGACTTAACGCCTAACTGGCTAAAGTGGGTTGCATGGCCACATTCTGGATATTTTGGCCAATGCAATTTTCCCTCCCCTTCTCTGCTCTTTCCATGAAATATAATAATACCAATAATGAAAACGGACCACATTCTCCCATTATAGAAAACCTTAAGTCCCTCCATACCCTGGTAGAGTGGCAGACATGTTGAGCAAGGTGCATCTCCACTGCTGCCGCTGATGTAGCTTCCATACCCGTGCAGTTCCATCACGGCTACCACTCACAAACCTGAAAGTGAAGGTCTGTACATTTTCATCTGTTCATTTTGTTCATCCACCACTGATTTCAGTAACACAAACACCCCAATACCCTCCAGTGATAACGGTGAACGTACCTTTCTCCGGAGTGGCAAAATTGGATACTGTCAACTTTGTCCTGAACAGAGATAAATAGTTACACGGAATAGAGTTTGAGACCATTACTTGACATTTATTTTGTATTTATCAATGAACACAGTTTTAAAATAACATTACGCAAGGGTGGTGAATATAAGCGAACACATTCTCTAACTACAACACCGTCGTTAATTGACCTTGCTGAAAATGTTTCTTACTGTATGATCATGGAGTTCTGATATCTTTTCTGGGTTCCCACATCCCAAGAAATATATTCTGATGACATCATCAGTACTCCCTGTTGCCAGGAACATGCCACCTAAAATGTTATACAAAATAAAATAAATAAACATACATTTTAAAACATGCCTGATAACCCCACACACATGCACACAAAACAGAATTAAAAAAATATACCTGAGCTGAATGAGGAGCAGACGGTTTGAACGCCTGGCCTGGCCTTCTCAGTAAACTTGTGCGGCCGATCACTGGAACAAAAATGGAACAAACTGTTTGAGCCTGGATACAAGGTTCAATTAAGGTAGATAATTATTCTAATGCAGAATGCCATTATATTAGCCACATATGGCCATATAATCCAGGCCATGTAGTGTTCAATGTCTATTCATCTAATGGCGTCTAATGGCGGAAACAAATAATGTGCTCCATAGTCTTTGTGTGCCGTGGCCACTTCGATGGCTCAAACAGGCTGTGGCTGGGATGGTGCACATGCTGAACAATCCGTTCAGTCTTGGCCACGCATCGGCTTTCGTATATTCCCTGGAGGGAGGGAATCTCACCTCCAACTATGCATTGGGCTGTTCTCACCACTCTCTGTAGTGCCTTCTGCTGACGGACAGTGTAGCTCCCATACCACACGATGATTCCACCCGTTAGGATGCTCTCGATAGTGCAGTTATAGGGAGTTAAGGACCTCAGGATATGGGGGCTGACCTTGAACTTCTTCATGCGCCGTAAGCAGTACAGGCGTTGTTGTGCTTTTTTTCACCACGTGACATGAGTGGTGTGAGTGGCCCACTTAAGGTCGTCGTCGATGTGTGTGTGTCAAGGAACTTGAACTCACTGACGCACTAGGTTGTTCTGCCGCCACCATAGGGCCAGTTTTATTGACCTTGTCTCTGTAGGCCGTCTCAATGGCGTCCGTGATCATCCCTGTGAGTGTGGTGTCATCGGCATACTTAATGATGGTATTGCACAATCATGTGTGTACAAGGAGTACAAGAGGGGGCTGAGCACACAGCCTTGGGGTGCACCAGTGTTGAGGGCGGAGGGTCATTGGGTCGGATGTTCCCCATCCGCACCACCTGAGCACGGTTCGACAAGAAGTTCAGTATCTACCTGCACATGGTCGGGTGCAGGCCTAGGTCTCTGAGCTTCATGTCCAGTCTTGCAGGGACAATTGTATTGAAGGCGGAGCTGAAGTCCACAAACGGCATCCGCACGTACCTGTTGTTGCTCCCTCTCTTGTCCAAGTGAGTTAGGGCGGTGTGGAGAGCCATGGCCACTGCGTCATCGGAAGATCTATTTACGTTTGCCTGTCGTATATGTGTCTACATGTTACACTATGTGTGCCTAATGTGATCACCAAGACTGCAAACGGTTGTAAAGGCAACGCGACGGCCAGCCCTCCCACTGCACCATCATGCTCTCTACAAAATGACACTTGAGCACTTGAGCTGGCATAATTTGTTTCCATTCAACACACCAACAGTAATAAAAGACCACACTCTAAACATTTGGTAGAACTATTCATTGTAGGCAAGGCAAAACAGTATAACTTACCTGAAGTTGATGTTGTTGACATCCCACTGCCAGAAGCAGACAGTAGCATCAGTTCCAGTGGACAGCATGTAACGTTTGGAGCCCTTGGCATATGGTGAGAACTGAAAAACACACACTTCCAATGTCACACACCAGTACCACTTGCCAAGAGATGCCAAGAGATGCATGATATACTGTATTTAATACAAATGGCTCACCGCCATCCCCCTAATGGCTTGATTTACCATCATCGTAAGGTAAACAAGCAACATTATGCCTCCCGGTTTTTGTACGGAACGGAAGCAGGTATGATATGGGGCGGCGGTGGCTCAGGGGTAGAGTGGCTGGATGGAAACCGCAAGGTTGCCTGTTCGAACCCCGGCTCCCCCAGAGTTAGTGTCGAAGTGTCCTTGAGCAAGACACTGAACCCCTAATTGCTCCCGATGTGCTGGCTAGTGCCTTGCATGGTTTCTGCCGCCATTGGTGTATGAATGTGTGTGTGAATGGGTGAATTGATGCACAATCTATGTAAAGCGCCTTGGATAAAGGCGCTATATAAATGCACCATTTACCATTTACCATTTATATGAGTGTTGTAATTTCATGTTTTGTGCAAATGCAGGTATGATTCAGAGTAAAACCTGCCATATCTGCCCGGCACCCCAAGCTTCCATTTTGAAAGAAATCCCGGCACTGATTGTGTTAATGGGTTAGGGACACGAGGAAGGGAAGTGACCAGAAACCTGAATGAGCTATTAATCCCAGTCCCGTAAACTCCCCTAAAGGGCTTGGGCTTTCACCTGTAGGGAGGTAATAGATCCACTGTGGCCCTGAAGCACTGCTACAGGGGCACAGGTACGAAGGCACCACACTCGGATGGTCTTGTCACAGCTGCCCGCAGCGATCAGCGTGTTCTCGTAGCTGACCGCCAGGTCAGTGATCTCCGCAGAGTGTCCTCGTAGCGTCGAATGGAGACTTCCGTCAAACGTAGACCATATCTTTACCAAACAGTCATCCGAGCCCTGGAACAAAACACATACAAACAAATACATGCCAGTTATTGTTGCAGTGTGTTGGGGAAATGTAGTAGTCCGGTAATAGAATTATAGTAGTGAACCCTGTAAAGTTGACATTACATATAAACACTGCTATAACTTTGCTTCATATTAGAAAGGCTTTGACGCAATCCACACTCGTAGTGTTTGTTTGTATCCCCGATTGCAGGCTCCTCTATTCCTTTTATATCAAAAACAGCTTGTTAAGAGATATGCTGCTCACAAACTTCAACCACTGCAAAGAGTAAACAAAATACAAAGTTATACCGGTTTCCCCCAAGCCCTGACTTACGGTGAAGATCCTGAGACCGGTGCGATCAAATGCGATACAGTACACTGCAGACAGATGCCCCAGGATCCGCCTGTGCAGGCGTATGTGCTGATAGTTGCTGACTGGGTTGATGGAGCTGAAGCGCTGAGTTCCTGTTAGCTCTCTGCCTCTGTGGACCTCCACTGTCAACAATGTACCAATGATCAGACTCCAAGCATAGGAAGCATTAAGACCAAGAACCTTATGAATACTGCATCATTTCTACAGTGTTATTACAGACAGAGACTGCATCAACTCACTACTGCAGACAGCATCAAGTGAACATGCCTGGCTGACCTGACAGCATATCAAAGAGATATTTTTAAGCAAACATCTTGGAGGGGAAAAAAAGTCTTGCACTACAAATCAATAATCAAGAAAGATTGTGGGCAGGTGAACAGTGAGGGAAACTGAGGTTCATCCTGAGTGTACGATGGTTCGTTTTGTGTGCACATTGAAGTTGAACAATAATTGAAATAGCATAGGTATAGTAAATTCCAGAATAATACATCTAAAGAGGACATTTAAAATAACTTAACTGAATAATGCCCAGCCACTCAGCAATGCTGAGACCGTGAACATGTATTCAGCTGAAGGTCCAAGATGCATAGGACATTTAAAACATAATCAAAAAGCATAACATGTACCACTAATGAAAGTTGAATACCGGTAATCCAAATCTACTGTATGTTCTGGTGGCCCTTTACAGTTACGGTAATCACCAATTTAAATTCCCACTCAAGCCCAATTCAAGCTTCAGTGAAACTGACATGTCACTCAATGAATTACATTTTCAAGTGTAAAATGTTGTCAAAGCATAAATTACGCTTTCTCCGTGCAAAAACGGTACGCCATAATAATTTAGTACTGCCAGTGCTTTGAATAGAAGTATCCGCCAAATGGCTCTATGGTTAGTGAAGCAGTGCCCACCTAGGTGTGGAGGGTACTTGCAGTTCAAAGGCCTCTCTGGTGGTCTGCCCCTATGAAGGGCTGCATATGATGAAGCTTTCAACCGCACACCATCACAGTCTGAAATGAAAATGAGAAGGCAGCAGGATTATTGAGCTGTTGATCAGCTACTGTATGTGGCAATACAGTTGATTAATAGTTTGAGTACTGTTACTAATTTTCTCATGTAAAAGCTCAAAATACACTCTGAAAATGCTCAAATGGCTGCATCACCACAACAGTATCCATCTATGAATCCTAGGAATATAATTCTGCATGTAATGTATGTATATCTGTCCTTCACAAGTTCACATACTCGAGAACCTTTCATCCAATAGACCTCACACCTGGTGGGTGTATTGCTGAGGACCCAAGGAAGTGCAGTGTCAATCGGATGAGCGGTTCTCCAAAACCAGCCTGCTCTGAACAGGCAGCAGTCATGCATTAGTAGTACACATTAAGATTAAAATACATATATAATAGCTTGGTTATAAATTAGGCTACAAATTTTTGCTTGGACTTTGCCAAACGAATTATGACAATGAATGTCTATGGTATATGCAGACAGTGATAACAAAAGGTCTATTCTACTGTCTACACCTGTGCATTAACCCAAACGGGAGGTGGGCGCTTTTCAGACAGGGCATTAGTCCGCATGTCGGACTAGCATCTGCTCCCGTGCTTGCGGTTATGGTTAGGTTAGGAGATGAGGTAGGTTGTCATTTGTCAGACCAATGACTTGTCTGAACTACGTACTGCACCCACGCAAACAACTTATTTCTCCAAACAGACATATGACGAAAACTCATTCAAATGCTATAATAGTCTTTGCTGCCCAATGCATTGAAAGGGATTCATCCAATATGGTATGGTACCAGCTTCAGTGGCCTCATGGTTAGAGTGTCCACCCTGAGATTGGGAGGTCAGAGTTCAATAATGGTCATGCAAAAGAATAATAGTACCCAAATGCCTCCCTGCTTGGCACTCAGCATTATGGGTTGGATTTTGGGTAAATCCCTGTGACATACTAGCATCATGTCGAGGGGGTGTACTTGTACATTGAGCTGCTTCACACTAAAGCGTTCTTCATAGTCTGGATTTCCGGTGGTGAGGTGACCGCCAAACTACAACATGACGTCACAAGCCGCGGTGAAGAGCAAACCACCGCCCCAGCTCTTCTCTCTGTTTTTACTCACCACCGCTCAACGTTATTTCAGCTCTGGTGGTCACCCCACTACCGAAAATCCAGACTATGAATGAGCCTTAAGGAAACAGGAGACAGGCTACCGACATGTGGGCCACAGGGCCACTTACTTTAACCTGTAAGTGCTTCTATGATTAAAGCTCAGCATGCAGGCAGGGTCATGAGGTTCAATTAACGGGATCCCACCTGGACTAGGTATTGAATAAAAGTGGTCACCGATTTGTTTATATCTCTTACATAGTATAATATATACTGTATGTGTACAATCCATTCCGTTACCTTTTGCGTTTCTAAGCATGGACTGCTTCCCGGATCCCAGGAGAGAATGAACACCTGGGACACATGATGGCACTTCTCTGTCCAGAAGTGGACCAATCTGCTTACATATCTGGAGCAAATGGTCTGGTGCAATGTGTCTGTTGGCAGCAACCTTCCCAAGCAAGCAAAGTGAATGCAGCGTTAGTGATGTGCCAGTTGATGCAGTATATAAGGCCCTGCTGTTTTTCCAAGATATACCGTAATAAGGCCTTATTACAATGCATTGTCTGGAGAAAAAAAATCCTCGTAAGACTTGCAGTATTATGCATGCATGTCATAAAAAGGAACTATGGAACTATGACTTTGCACAATTTGATAAAAGGCTAAATATTTATGTATAATAATGATAAGTCCAGTCCATATCATGGCATGTAGTACTGTCACCCTGCACAGAGCATGAGTTCCAGTTGCCTCTGTAGTCCGTACCATCATTGTAGCTTGTAGGCCAGCACGTGCTGTATGTTACTACCAATCTGTATCTGCACCATGTTGCCCATATCATTTATATATATTTAATGTAATTGACTAATAGTGATTTTGGTAAGTGGTGAGCTTTTGAACTCATTCACCAGGATACTGTATTCCAAGAGGGCAGGGCTTGTTATGCAAACACATTCCTTATATGGACCAATCACAACACGGGTCACATGTAAAATAACGCAGAGACAGCGTATCTGGCTCTCTGATTGGTCGGCAGAGCCATCTTGACGTTGCGAGAAGCCAAGAGCACCCACCCTATCTGCAGTACAACACTTGGTCTAAATAATACAAAAGCTCTATCAAAATTGCTTTTCTAAGTACAGATATCATCCGGATCTGGTGTGGGGGGGAAAGGATCCACTACACATCATGTTAAACCATGTCAATACAGCCCACAACCAGAGAGTCTGATGACAGTGGATTAAAATGGGAACAAAGACAGTAAACAAGCCTAAGCATGGTTCGATCTCCCCTGTCACAAAACAATGACAGATCGCAAACAATGAACTTTAAAGAGATCAAAAATAGCTTACCAAATTTTCGTATGTTCTTGGGTGCTCATTTCCTTGCCAGTCCAATCTCCTAGGTAAAAGCTGTCGAAACAGGGGCTCGGTTAGCTGAGTAATCGCAGCGACTGCGCAAAAATACTAAGAGCTACAAATGAAGTTAGTAAAACGTGTGATGTCAAACAAGTGAGACGTTCAGAGGGGCATTAAAAGTCCACGGAGCCAAACAAGTTTATGCTCCCGACACTCCGACCCGGCGATAGCTTTAGCACATAACACCACACCACACGTAGCAGATAGTCCGGGAATACACACCTGATATTCCTCTATTTCGCTTGCTAGAACCTGTAATAGATACCAAATAATGTTATAGATGAGATGGTTTGTATTGATCAACTAGTCAACAAAAATACGAAGCGCAAGACATCGTAGTCAGACACACGCCAGCTCACCTCAGCCGCTCTTCGACAGGGACCCGTTGTTAGAAAACGAGAGATCAAGTAATACAGCTCTGCGAACGAATAGAGGGGAACATTATAAAAACACATGGATATCAATGAACCCGACCCATGATATCGGGTGGACCATATCGCTGTAAATGGAGCTATCAATTAGATAACTTGTGCGCCTTACCCGACTCAAGGAGCGAAATGTTCCGATTTTTGGCCATTGAATCGGCCGTGATTTGGTGGGTGGACAAATTTCGTCTAACTTTATGACTCCGGCGAGTATGATATATTTATTTAATTTCAGTTGCACAGCTGTGACCCCCTCCACGGTTGCTCCCGCTTTCTATTCAGCCTGTTTGCAGTCGCCATTGGAAGGATGAGGCCTCAGCAATACTCGTTACTTCCGCCACAGCAGAGGAAACAGGGGGTGGGGAAGAAGAAGCAGAAGAACGCTTTCTTCTCTCTCTCTCTCCCTCTCTCTCTCTCTGCTACAACAAAGACACAGCGTGCTGCTGTCTTTACATTTATTTTACAATTGTAACCCGAATGAGTCGATAATATTTTTACTCGCCGACTCTGAACAAACTTTACACAACATAAAACACGTGTAGACGATCTCCATTTATCCACCAAGGTCGAGCGATGTGTAGATGACGTAATACGTTATGATTGCCAGACAATGTTATATGAATCTGACTTTTTGTATCCTAAAAGTATGCTATCTTATCGGCCATATTAGCATATTTTCTATAAATACAGTAAATAGTTTACAATGCATAGCGGGTCCAAATACAATACAAAGTCTATAGGCCCGTACTTTAGTTGTAAACCAATCTCTCAAGAACATTATTTGATGGTGCCTCTGTCTCGTACATTTAGCGAGAAGGCTGAAACATTGATTTGGGACACAGCATATCATGTGGCCAAATACGGCCCGAGGGCCAGATCGGCCCCTGGACGGTGGCTGGACCATCTTCTCAACACGACCCGCGACTTCCTCAATGGAAAATAATAGTATTCAAATAAAAACTAAAAGGCAGCCGAGGCTGCCTTTTAGTTTTTATTTGATACATTTATACATTTATTTTGATACATTTATTAATGTATAATTTGAGTCCATAATTTCATTCCACTGATGCAGGTAGGCCTACTTGTATGCAATGCATGCAAATGTACTAAACACCCTAAAACAGCCTGCTGAGTCCATTTACGGATGCAGTGCACATGGTGTCTCAGTGACTCATGAAGTGACCAGACAACTGGTGTAAAAAAATGAGTAATTGATAATACATGAATGGATTGTTTTCTGTACAGTATTTTCATTGTGACCTCAGAGAGTGTAGCCTACACCAGAGTGACACATAGGGCCTACAGCTGCAAATAATAATAATAATACAAAAAATAATAATAATACCAGTAAGACGCCCTGAGGGCGCGTGCACACATCCGCCTGGGTGACGGCAGACTGTATGGAGATCTAAAGGCTCATTCATAGTCTGGATTTTCGGTGGTGATGCGACCACCGAACTACAACATGACGTCACGAGCCGCGGTGAAGAGCAAACCACCGCCCCAGCCCTTCTCTCTGTTTTTACTCACCACCGCTCAACGTTATTTCAGCTCCGGTGGTCACCTCACCACCGAAAATCCAGACTATGTATGAGCCTTTAAGGGTGGCAGCGGAGGCAGTGTCTTGAGTGTACGGGGTTTGATGAGGGCCCAGGTTAGCCTGGCTAATAAGCCAGACGCGAATCAGCCGTTGGCAAAAACATTGCCTGGCTTATTAGCCAGGCTAGGCCCAGGCAGCGGTGGCCGAAAGGTTTGCGGAGCGGTCTTGTTATCGGAAGGTCGCCAGTTCGTATCCCCGGACCGGCACGTTAAAATTACCACCGCTGAAGTGCCCTTGAGCAAGGCATTGAACCCCTACCATGAAATGTTCTATGAGCAGGGTCTGGCTGTAAACAAGTTCGTCGAGCTTAGTCCATTCACCCTGGGTAAACAAAGAACTTTGCTTTGCTTTGCTTTACTGCCGGGCCTTCGTTTTCGGGCCTGTTGAGAACTCTAGTTTTCGCCGACTGCCAGGCGCGGCTGCACTAATAACTTTGCGGAGAGCCCGTCTAGACTTTGAATGGACAAGTATCAGTCAAAAGGGAGACATCGAAGAGGAAGGACGGGTGGGGTACAGTATCAACATATGGAATGTTAGAACAGGTCAGGTCCATTTATGGATATATCTAAGGGTTTGAGGTTTGTGGTCAGATGTAGAGTTGCTGGCCGGCTCCATATAGTGTATGCAGATATAGGTGAGTCTTCTCCATGTATGGCTTTCCAGGGTTTGATGAGGTCGTGTCGTGATCTTCATAATTTATATGGAGATGGCCACATATTATGGTGGTGTGACGTCACGAGTCGTAACCATATATGGAGGTGTGATGTCACGAGGCATGACCATATATGGAGGCGTGATGTCACGAGGCGTGACCATATACAGTATGGAGGCATGACCGACCGACTGACGGGAAATGCAGGTTTTCATAGTAAACTGCGACCTATGGTCGCAAATATTAATAACTAGATAAAGTGCCCCTCGGGGCACAGGTCTCCACCAGGGCAGGTCAGGTTGTGACCTCCTGGTGGTGCTATAATAGGCCAATGTGAAAAGGGTGCCATTTCTTCTTATGCCTTGGATGGCAATTGGATGATTTGAGGCATTTCGTTCCAAAAATATGTTTTGCAAAAATTCACCTGTTGGTGGTGCTATAACAGGCCAATGTGAAAAGGGTGGGATATATTCCTCAGCCTAGTAAAAGTCTGTGAAAGATTACACGTAAATTGCACGCTGCGTACATGGTTTGAGGATTTTTGTTAAAATGGGCCAATCAATGTTAGCCAATTCGGATGGAATATGAAATATCGGACAGATCCATCTTGAACACATATAGAGATAGTGTGTAATGATTTGCGGGATTTTTGGACAGAATCTGGAAGAGTAATATAAAAAAAATGTTTTTCAAAAGTCGGCCTCCTGATGGCACTATAACAGGCCGTTCTGGGAAATTTGGGGCAGAGGTTCATCGTTGGCATCCAGGGAGTGTGTGTGCAAAATTTGGCATCTACCGGGTTAACAGTGTCAGAGATTAGCTTGTAACAGACGAACGGACGGACGCACACACACACACACACACACACACACACACGTAGGACAGACTGAGTGCAAAACATACTCTCTCCCCATGCCTTCGGCCTGGTGGAGACAATAATGGAGTGCAGTTTTAACAGGGTCGGTTCTAGCCGGCCCCATAGGGGCACCTTTATCCAAGGCGCTTTTGTGCATTACATTCACCCATTCATTCAAATAACAGTTTTTTTGTGGAAGTGGTGATGCCAGTGGTGAGCGCACCCGCTCTACTTGGGCACAAGTAGGCCATACATGACCTACTTGTGTGCAAGGTCTCAAGAGAGTGCATTTCTAGTTCTACATATATTCATCCAGATACTCACCTTTTAAGTCCTGTTGACACTACTTATTCACTCTATACATCCATTCATGTATTCAAGTGCAACACATTATCAACTGCAATGCAACACTGACAAGGTGGCATTTCAGTCTGGAGCCTTGGCTTGTGCCAGCATATTGCACGCCTTGACAAGCAGCGGTTCATCCCAAGAAAATAATCAATACAAGAAAGGACTGAGTTACAAGGAGTGCTGGTGAATGTTAGGCGGGATGTTTCTACTCTGCAGCATCATGATCTTTCTGCTCAGTTTCCATTTCCTTTCTCTCAGCCTCTTCCTTTACTGTTGCTGGGGCCTTCATTCATTTATTTGAAAAATAAATAATTCTAATATTATATATACATTCAATATGTAAGCTATTTGTCACAGTTTGATTTGTTATGTCAAATAAATCAAATGACTGTTTGAAACGTAGGGTTTAAAGCACCGATTTTTCTGAACTTTGGATCTGTCGAATATTTTCGTGTGTGAAGTGAAAGGGCTCAAGTCACTTTTTATTTGATCAAGTTGAGTCTAAAGTCTCGTGTCCACACCTCTGGATACTAACATTGCCATGTTTTTTTTTTAAATTCATTCCAATGAATGTTTCATGTATAACATGATTATTACCTGTTTTGTTACATATATGTGTGCTGAATACTGTCTAGAGAAGTGGTTCTCAAGTACGTTTGAGAACCACCCCAAAAAAAACACTTGGCTATGGCCTGCGATCCCCCTCCTTCGTGACTCACCAAGTACATGCACTGAACAAACCTGCGCACACACACACACACACATGCGTGCATACACACCGGATACCGGAGAACTCTCCAGTTTACCAAGTCGCCGCGGTGAAAATTCTTCATCAATGTCTTCATCGTTATGCTAACATGCTGTCTTCATCAGTGTAGTATGTCAAACTCACAGATGTTATAGTTCATTTCCAAAGTGATCAAATTATTATGTGCAATTAAATGGTCAGCTAGATAATGATAAAAAGGTGAGTATGTGAATACCAATGATAAGTATAGCCTACCATTTCAGGATATTGTTTACTAATGAATTGCATTGCTTTGGTGTTCCTACTTTCTCTAGTGTTAACTCTAAACAACTATCCTCTCTCTCTCAATTCAATGCAATTTAAATGAAGGTGAAATAAAACTAAAATGCACTAAATCGCGAGTTGGTAAACTCCGGATACCTACATACCGACTGAGAATGCTATACTAAATAAAATAACTATATTAGTTCATTATGGCTTTAATTGTAGGCCTAGGTACATTTTCTAAAATAGAGGTTTTGATAAGAGGAGTGAGTAATATTACACTCAAGTGGAAATGTGCATCAGAGAGGAAAATATTACCACCTCTAAATACAGCTCCAGACTAGTAGCCAGTGGCACACTGGTCACTGACGTTGGCCCTGCTGTTTCGCCTTTAAGCTTCCGTGTGTCAGAAGTCCTCAGACACATTGGGGCTGCTGATCAATTGCTTAAAATAGGAGGTGATTGGTGAATATAGTGGTGACGCCTGATATTTTTCCCCCGCTAAGTTGAGCTGTGCCTCAACTTGCCCACTTTGAGTTTCTCACTTGCGGCTCAAAGTCGACAATACGAGTGTGTGTGTGTGTGTGTTCAGATGTGATATTTTTTATGGATCTTACAAACACATTCCTTGTGCTGTTTCTTCCTCCAAAAATATGAATGTTTTTTTTGTTTTGTTTTTTTCATTTTCATTTCTTTGAGCATTCAGAAAAGCATCTGAGTGAACCCTTCCAAACATATCTATATATTTGGGTTTATACATTTGTTAACATGTTTGTTAACCATCACATTTCAGTGATGGTTTAATAAAATACATTGTATATAAAAAGCATCTATAAAAACAACATTTGATCAACTGCATGGTCCATTTGGCCATTTTTCACCTAAAATTAAGTATGTGTGGCCCCAGCTCTGCCTCTGGCCCAGTTTAGCTGTGACGGTTCTGCTGCTCTATGGGATGGCCCCATCCAAAACGCTGGCTCCTCGTCAGACCAACGTGGTCTGCTGGCTGATTACCAGCAGCTCCTCTTCCCCATCACCTGAGGACAAAATAATGTCTCTTACCGGTACCTTCACTTCACATTGTCTCTTTGTGTGTCTATGAGACCATTTAATGAGGTTTTCAGTTTTAGCAGTTGAGGTGCACCAAGAGTTGTATGTTGTATACTCTCTCCGTCACTGGCAAAACCCACTGTAGGGTCTGAGGAGGGTGCAGTGTTTCCTTCAGTTCACATATTGCAGGACGAGTGCTATAAAATGGTTCAAGTTCAAACCTGCACCACACAAACCACACGAATGCCAGAGGAACCATGGGTGCAAATGGAATATGACATATTGCTTACTATGCTTAGTCAAATGAGCACAGCTCAGGCTGCTGACAAATATGGCCTGTTGTGTGCCATTAGTGGCTACAGTTGGGGCACTAGATGCTTGGTTACAATGTTCTATTGCAGGGATCACACTGCAGGGTTTCCCCCAGGAATAAACTAGTTTGTAGTAGCTAGGGCAGAACAATATGAACATAACATCAATATCTCAATAGAGCAATATGATGACGGTTCACAGTTATTATTTGATATTTTAGGTGTAGCAAGCAACCACTAGGCCTTAAAAATCAGACCTGTCTGAACTGAGCGGTGCAATGTGTTAGCCTGGCTTCTTTTTTGCCACCGGCAGATTCGCATCTGGCCACTGCGAGGCTAGCAGTGTGTGTGTGTGTGTGTGTGTGTGTGTGTGTGTGTGTGTGTGTGTGTGTGTGTGTGTGTGTGTGTGTGTGTGTGTGTGTGTGTGTGTGTGTGTGTGTGTGTGTGTGTGTGTGTGTGTGTGTGTGTGTGTGTGTGTGTGTGTGTGTGTGTGTGTGTGTGTGTGTGTGCGTGCGTGCGTGCGTGCGTGCGTGCGTGCGTGCGTGCGTGCGTGCGTGCGTGTGCGCGTGCGTGTGTGCTGCAGTGGGTGAGTTTGTGACGGCTGTCTGAATCAGATTTATTGTCACATCACATGTTTACAGAAGTAAAAAATTGGGTGAAATTCTATAGGTGCTAGAAAAAAAAGAGAAAAAAAGAGAAAAAACACGTCAGTACGTTGTACATTGGATTAGGTGCAAAATGTCGGTGTGTGACGGCCGCATAATCCATATAAAGTAGACTGACATTGGTGTAATCCGCAAGTAGGTCCATAAGGAAGAGCAAAGAAAAAAGGCACATATCTGTATAATCCACAGATAAGAGCTAAAAAGAGGCAGCTAAAAATCCAAGTAACTTGTTCCTGGAATGATCCACTAGTAGGTCTGAGACCAGCCTACACTGGCTTATGCCTCACCTCGTTCGATCACTGTAGGCGGTTGAACAGTTTGTGACTTGGGTGATGCTTGTCCTTGTGCATGTATTTATTCCTATACAGGCTGCATGGGGCGGCACCTGTCAGCAGGGAGTGTTGAGCGAGAGGAGTAGGACGAAGGCTCTAGTCTACGTTCTCCTGGTGGGGGCTCCTGAGTCCTCACTGGCAGGTGAGTCAGCAGGATACAACACAGAAATATGTTGAGGAATCAATTTATTGGCATGACTCAATTGGCAACGACTAAATTGGGGAGAAAAAAGTGGGTAAAAAGTAATTGACTACTCTAAATTGTGAAGAAAAAAACTGAGAAGAAAAAATATTCTTCTTTCTACTCTAAATTGTGAAAAGAGAAAAGAAAGGAGTAGTAGTAGGTCTACTGTTGTTATAAATATATTAAGGTGATGCCCCAAATATCATCATATAATTTTTCCTTGTTCTTCTCATTTTTCAAAAATAAAAATAAAAATAAATGATAAAAGTAAGAGGAACAATATCAATCACCAGATAAAAGGATGTGTGTTTTCGATTAATCTGTTATTGCGACTGTAGACCGCAGATTACTATCAAAACCTGCAAAACATGTGAGTCAGTACGTCTGTCACGCCTGGCTGTCAGTCCGTCACACCTCGTGACACGCTCCATATATGGCCGTCTCCATATATGAAGAATGACGATCACGACACTGACTTCATTCAACCCTGGATAGCCATACATGGAGAAGACTGGATCATCACCTAGATCTGCACATATGGAGCCGGCCAGCAACCCTACATCTGACCTCAAACCCAGGTCCTTAGATCTCCATATGGAGCTGACCTGTTCTGACATTCCATATGTTGATCCTTCCCCACCCGTCCTTCCTCTTCGATGTCTCCCTTTATTTTCACTGGAGGAAAAATATTCTCTATGAAGGTTTTCTCTTGGCAATATCGGTAGAGGGCGCAGTGGAGTAACAAAAAGCCAAAAAGTACCGTTTATACGTTTGGTGGGGGGCTCAGAGTGCGCCCACTAAGAAAAGAAGGCTTTCTAAACCACAACCCGCCTTTGTATTGGTGTGTAGAAAAAACATTATTTTTATTAACGCTAAAGAAGAGAGGCTGGTCTGCATTTATGCGAGCTCCGGAAGTCATCGGTAACATAGCTCTAAATGCAACAGCATTAGAGCTATGGACCAGTGCTAGGGCAGCTGCAATTCGAAACTGGACCCTGAAAAAAAAGTTAGTACCCCCTATATTTCTATAGCCTACTGTAGGCCTACATGTTTTCCCTTTTTTCAAACCGTATGTATGATTTCTTTTTGTGATGAATTAGTGCTTTTTCTGGTTTTCCTCTTAGCAGATTTTGTATTGACCTGTACTTTCCTTGAACTGTACCCATTCTGCAAATCAATCAATCAATCAGCCAATCAATACATTACTGAAACGGTTACAGTGTAACAGGGCTACAGGAAGAGTGCATAGGCACTGGGCACCTCGCAGTCGCAATCAATTAGATAATACTGTATTATTAATACACACACTTAAAATTATGCACAAATGTGATTATGAGTAGGCTATGCATTTTGTGATGAAGATGTCATTGTCAATCAATATTACATCAGTCATGGGTGAGCCTATCGGCTGTGATTTGGTAGGTGAACAAATTTAGTTTAAATCGGACACCGGCGAGTATTAAAAGTAATTAACATAATGAAATATGTTATGCGATAATGCGAGTAGTATCTAGGCCTACTGTCATTTCAGTTGCAGCATGGCTGCAACTAACCTCCGCTCCACGGTGGCGATATTCGGTTAGCCCGCACGATTGCTCCCACTTTCTATGATTCAGCCTCAGAAATACTGGTTACTTCCGCCACAGCAAAGGAAACGGGGGGTGGGGAATTAGGCTTTCTTCTCCCTCTGCTACAACAAAGACAAAGCGAGCTGCCGTCTTTACATTTATTTTACCATGTAACCCAAGCGACTCCAAAACTCCAAAACCAAGTACACTGTACACAGCAAATTATTAGACTATCCCCTTTTATCCAGCAACGTTGAGCGCTGTAGATTATAGATGACGTTATTGACAGTGATCTATCAACCTTGACTGTAGCGATACAAGTTACAAAGCAAAAAGGTACTGAGGGTGAGACCCATAACTATTGTCTATAAATTAAGTATTAATAGTTTAAATGTTACACCTGGGTCAATACAAATATATTCACTGACAACCCTGGACTTTTTCCTTTTTAGTCATGTCTGACTGTATAGCTCATGCGGTTTATATTTGTAATAAAACCCCAAGGAAGTTATCTTAAAATAGCCCTTACCACGGTGTACGTTTACTATGTAATGAAAACACAAAGCGAAATTGAAATTCCATCCATTTTAATTGGCATTTTATACCAGTCATAACACAGATACAGCTACAAAAAAAAACTGAGAAAACTGTACAATGGTAAATAAATCCTAAGACCACAACAGATGTCCGGCAACTTCTGGCATTATATTCACTTATGAGGTGAAATCACAGTAATTTGATTATCAGCATCCAAAATGGACAAGCTACAACCAGCATGATTAACAATGTAATGCATGTTGTTTCTAGCCTGGCCAAAGAACACATACCCATTTAACCATCCTCACAATGTACCGTCACATACTGCATTTGAAATCAATGAAATAATGGAAGAGAAGATACCCATACTTCACAGCAGCTATACAAATAGTATTTCAATGTTTTTGCCAAACAGAAAGCAATTCACAAAGCGCAGATGGGCCTGACAAGATTCCAGTACTAGTGAGTGTGATGATTAAATAGGACAGTGAATTCTAGAACAAATTGCATGAAGAATAAATGACATAACATAGAGCACAGCTTTAACAGTCAACAACCGTACTAACCCTCCCCCCCATCATAAACAAATGAGTATTAGAGTGTATAAAACCCCCAAACAATTCAGGATACAGATACAGTCCCTCATAGCCTCTGGAATGTTTCAGGCAACTCTCCCAGCTTAACAACAAATTCCTGATATAGGCATGATTGAATGTCATGCAGATAGCTGCGACCTGCACCCTCCCTCTTAAAAAAAAATGCAACAGAACTCATAATAACCAAAACCTTCCCTTCAAACAATGTGAAGCCATGAGATACAATGCAATCTTTCTCAATTGTATTTTTTATTTTTGTATATTTTTTTTTGTATTTTAAAAATGTGTTTCTACAATCATGCCACTAAAAACCTTGCTGATTTTTTCTTAAGAAAATAGTTGATAAAAAATATCCTCTGCATTATACAAGAAAGGAGGTACAGGGAGCGTTGGTGAATAGGTTAGGGGGATGCTTCTACTCTGCTGCTTCATCATCATCATCATCTTTCTGATCAGCTTCATCTTCCTTTCCATCTACTTCCTCCTCCTCCTCATCTTCCTCCTCCGCTGCTGCAGGAGCCTCCTGGAGAATGAAGAAAGAGTTGAATAAATAGTTCTAAACTAAAATAAAATCTATATACATATTTAGTTATGATCATGAAACTGATCATGAATTTCAGCATGATCTGTGTGAAATAATTAATCTACAATACCTCCTCAGCCTCAGCTTCAGCTTCTGGTTCAGCTTTTCCATTTTCTGCTGGGGCCTCCTCTTCCTTTTCAACCTCAGGCTCTTCTTCTTTCTTCTCCTCTGGCTTGGCCTTTTCTACGACTTCCTTCGTCTTTTTGGGCTTGACAACTGCCTTCTGTGGCTAAAACCCCGAAACACACAACCATAAGATGCACGATAGGACTCCATGCAATAGACTGCAAAAAATAATGTGCATGTCTAACACCCCTAGTGGTCAAACTCAACACTGTCTTACCTTTGCCTTGGCCTTGGTGTCTGGCAATGGTTTCTGCAAATAAAATCAGATTGTTAAGTCAAATTACAACCAAAACAATCTAAATAATTTCTCAATTTACACAGAAAACATGGGCTTTGCTGAACTTACCGAAGATAACCGCTGCGATCTTCTCTTTGGCTAGAAGACAAAACAGAACAAAATGTTCATTTAGTTAATCAACAAAAATCTATTGAAGCAGTATAGCAATGTGCAAACAATATTTTGTGAGCTTAAAATACTAACCTCCTCCTCAACTTCATTACTCTGTGGAAGAGACAAGAAATAAGTTAGCCAAAGAACAACAACAAACCCATATTCATGAGTGAGCAAAAGTGGGTGTGTAATACTAGAGGGGGATGGGCACACATGCTGTGCCCCCCACACCCCACAAGTTAAAGGAGGAATTATGTAACGTCGATGTGGGGGAGGGGAATCTGTGACATAACCAACAGGGGGGGGGAAACCGTAGTTATAATTGTTAGCGCCAAATTCGCCCAGTGTACTGTAAGATTTCTAGTAAATAAGTTCTGATATAATGTAAATGTTATTCGAAAGTTACTCTAGCCCTACTGCATGCACAGGAGGGAAAATGCTGCCCCGCCCCCACGTGCTTTCTCCATTCACCAACACACGGATATGTGTTCCAGTCAGAGACTTCAAGATAGAAACACAACCAGTCTACGTCAACACATCGACTTTATTCCCGCCATTACTTGCAATTACTATCCCCACAAGGATAATCGTGTGATATACGTATATCGACGGTCAACTATGCGAAAATACCTTTCTGAGCACCCGTGGCGAGTAAAAACAAAAACGCAAAAAAACTGCTTCCAGTCTTATCAGTCCCAAGTTCACCCCTATACTTTGTTTAAGGACACGAACATCGAAATGTATTATGGCCAGGGTTTTTCAGGGACACAAAGCCGTCGAAGGACGGTGCCAAATGCTTTAGGAACAGGCATCGGCTGCCATGACACTCAAAAGAAAAGACCTCTCTCTTCCCCCCCCCCCCATAATGGTGTCGCGCTTTAGACTTGACACGGGCCAAAAAGTGGACGATGTGGCTTCCCGTTATATCGACCGTACTCGTACAAACATGAAAGTTAAAACTAGCTCCTTAAACACGATTAATGTCCATAAGCAACCCTATTTCGCACGGCGCCATGCAACGTTACATGGCTTGGTGGTTACACCCCTTTGTCTGATCTCATTGAGAAGCCTAATTAGCCATTTGCGCCAGAGAATCTGATAACGATAAAAACGACCAGAAACGAACAAAACTCAACACAAAGTGAAGCAACAACCATCATATAGTATTATGTAATACAATGCAAACCGGTTCAATGATTAGCGTCCCCTCTGCACTAAGTAAAAAGGCGCCACTTCCATATCAACAGGGTAGACCCTAAACACAACCAACGTGCTACAACACCACACATTCCAACCTAATTCTTAAGCATGCATGCACATAAATTATAATAAAGTACTTCATACAAAGTAAACAAGCGCAGTTAAAAAAAACTAAAGGTAAACAATACAACTAAACATGTGAAATGATCAATTGTACCATTATCTTAACAAATTGTGCACATTTCCACTTACTCTGCTGTTCCTTTTCGGCATGGTGACTTTAGTTTGTGTGTTGGTCGAACAGACAAAGAAAACAACTGGCAGTCTGGCAGGCAGCAGCTCGAGCTATACAGTGAGACAAACGTGAGAGAGACAGAGAGCTATACTCGGTGTCACCCCGCTCAGTGAGTCTATACCTTGGTGGGAACACACTGTAACTTACGAACATAAATGTTCCATCAGTAGCAGAACTAGCTCAAACCGGATTGGATCCCCCTCTGTATATTGTATTCCTGATCCTAACCAACCTCACGGGCAGGAAGCAGCATGTCCCGCCCCTGATCCCACCGATTGGCTCTGAGCTCTAGGCAACACATTTTTAAACCATAGCAAGCTATATGTGTGGTCGGCTCGGTGTGTCAATCAACCCTACAGCAGACCCCCCTTAACACGCATACACTACACTCTCATTTTTCAGAATTTTCACAATCAATCATGGATTTCAGATTTGTTTTTGTTTGGTGATATTCAGTTTAAAAACTTTCAAACAACACTAATCCATTTCCACTGCATACTCTGTTCAAAACATGCATTCAACATAAAATGTTTATTTGTTATTATCATACATTTTGCAAGTACCACTTGCATGCTTGTGATTATTCCAATAATAATAATATTCTGAATAGATTTCCCAGAAATGTCACTTGTATCCCTTCATTCTGACTAGTTAAAGAGCACCAGGCACACAGGCAGGCAGGCAGTTGCGGGAACAGAAATGTTGACGACTAGTGAAAAGAAAACATGGCGGCTGGTTGCGCTTGGTTTTTGGTGTTGGGCTCTGTCTTTCTATGCAATCTAATGAAAACACTATTACCAACCATATCATCCTTCGTAAGTAGTGGTTTTTGATTAATTTTTTCGTTGAATCAATGAAATGTGCATTCACATTGTAGGTTTTATGAATGCGTGTCAACGTAGTTTGATGTCTCTAATGCCATGCAAGCATAGCTGCCTAGCCTATAGCCTACTAGTAAACACAGGCCAATGGCTACTTGGCCATCCTGGCTAGCTTCAAACAATGTAACCATAGAGGGTGTGGTTTCGTAAGAACAACATTCTTGTACTGTTTGTGCACTATTCGCCTTGCATAGTTTTTGCTTCTGTTGGCGACATTATTTCCTATATTAACGTATGCTAAGATAGCTAAACAAATAGCAGAATATCGTGAAGCTTTGCACTTTGCAGACCAACAGCATGACAGTGGCCCCGTGATGAAAACTGCAGCAGTTTCAGTGTTTCATGTATGGCTTGTTTTGAACACACTTCTGGTCTTCAGTCAACCATTAAGGAACGCATGGATATGATTGTACTTACACAAAGATCAGCCTATATGATAGTTATCAAAGCTGTTGGTCAGTGCTAGGCTGTAGTTTTTTACAGGTTACTGTGTTCTTTTCAAGCTGTCCAAGATCTTCCAAAAGGATGCTGAGCAAGAGAGTGAGATGAGGGCTGAGATACAGGAGATGAAGAAGGAACACTCTTCAATAAGCATGATGGATGAGTTTGCTAGATATGCCAGATTAGAGCGCAAAATCAACAAGATGACAGACAAGCTGAAGACACATGGTAAGATACCATGCTGGCAAATCGTTGATCATTGCTGGCAAGAATTCAGTCAGTTCACACACTTTTATTTTAACCTGAGGTGAAGGCACAAGGTAATACAATGTCCCACTAGAAGTGAATGGTAGGTAAAAGCCAGCCCTTGCTGGGGCCCCCTTTTCAAAACTTGTAGCGCTTTCCTGCTAGACATAAATCTGTGCTATTCACACCTTCGATGGATGGCACTGTGTTAGTGTGTTCTGTGCTTTCGGCCATGGCAGATTAGCATGTTAAAAACAGCAAGTGTGGGAAATGGCAGGTGGGTTTTGGATAACAGGCCGTGTTCATTGGGGGTTGGGGGAGGGGGAAACTGGTGCCTGTTGCCGTCCCTCACACTCAACTACTGCATTGTGCTATACACACAGGAAGTAACCCACCAGAGCTTCATAATTGGTGTTAAACATCCAGATAACAGCGCAAAGTTAGTTGTACTATGTCCATGTGTTCATAGTTACTTTTACCCCAGAACCAATAATATAATATAAGGCCAAATATGTAGTCAATTTTAAGATGATTCACAGCATGCATATGACCTATATGTACAGCCCTTATGGCCCCCTATATGGTTCCTCAAGTTTGTGAAAAACCCGCCATTTCGCTGTAGCCACACACTCACTTGCTCCTCCCAAACAGCTGTCTCTCACTTTCTCCTGCTGTGTCCATCAAGGGTGAATATGGCACAGTCTGGAATGAAAAGCATTTTACTGTATGCAATATGTGACATGCATGGGCATAATGGGTATTTGTCTGTTGGAGCTCCTCCCTTGCTATATACCATACAAAGAGTGTACTATAGTCTGATGCTTGTCAAGTGATCTTATGGTTATGACTGAGGAACATATAAATGGGGAATTCACTGTATAAATGTCATGTGTGTAATTTATATTCAAAGTATTAAAAACACAAAGTCACCATAACAATTAATTGAATGTATTGCTTTTTCCAGTTCAGTCAAGAACAGCACAACAATCTAAAATGAAATGGGTGGTGAATATAGTCTTTCATATACTGCAGGTAAGTGGAAAACAGTTGGTAGGCTATTTCATTGTAAACCACATGGCATACACAAATAAAGCCGGTTCAGTTTCATTTGTTATCTGGATGTTTCCTGTTTATGCTTGAAGCATTATAAAAATAATGTTCAGCTCATATTAGAGTACACCGTTTCAATGATAACTAATAAACTATATATGAGCATCTACCTACTGTGCTCTGTGCACGTGCAGTATATTATACAGTGTATAATATACTGCACATGCACAGGGATTATTACTGTGTATAATATACACAGTAAGTAAAGTTGTCACTCTGAAAAAGAGTCCTGTTCTTATTGTCAGGCTGCTGTGATGATTTCGCTGATCTGGAAGTATTATTCTGACCCGGTGACGGTGGTGCCCAGTAGATGGATAGCGCCAGTGGAACGACTTGTGGCTTTCCCAACAGGAATAGCAGGTGGGCCTGACCCAACGTTTTCATGCCGGGCCGGCCTAAAATGTATGCTAATTAGTAGGGCCGGTCGGGCCTTGGGCTCCTGAAAACATTTTTTTTTTTATATCATGAGGAAAATAATAATTCTGTTCTGTCTACTTGTGTATTCATCTACTATGAAGATGGTGCTGACTGGCATTTCACTTTTATAGAGTTCTCAAATTCTGCCCAAACCGACCCTACACGACCCAAAGTTTTAGGGCCGGTTCGGGCCTAAAATGTCAGGTCGGGCCTCGGGCCAGACCACTTAGGGCCGGGCCTTAATTTTCATGTCCGTTGAGAACTCTAGACCAGTGTAGACACTGAACAGAAATTAAATGACATATATTGACAAGATTGCATTTCATTCCATCAATATGGAATTGTCATTGTACAGATTCAAACAGAAATGGTTGAAGATTATATATTGTCTTTCTCCTACATATCAAGCAACTCATTTACTTCAGTCTAACGAAGTCACCTTTCTTTTTTTATTTTAGGTGGAGTGGGAATCACATGCTGGTTAGTGGTGTGCAACAAAGTAGTTACACTTGGTCTGCATGCATTCAGCTAGGTGTCCCAATGCAATGGTTATCATTCCATTCCCAGAAGAAATATTTGCAGTACTTAATGATGCTTCATTGAAATAAAAAACAAAAACATAGCTTCAACTTTGTCACGCCCAAGGTTACAGATGTAAAAGAGTGACATTATCTTCCCAGAAATTGTAGTTGCATAAATATTTACAAGCGAGACAAAAACAAAACAATATCTAATGTAGACATAAGGTGTGTTCTCAAAATGTAAATAAAGGAGTTCCTCAGGTTCTTGAACAAGAGGCATCATGAACTGTAGCAGAACCTATGAAATGTATATAATTTACGTAAAGTGGTGGAATGTAATATATTCACACTGTTATAAATAGCTGGTACATATGTTTTTATTTACTGGTATGGTACACACTTGTTTTTTTAATGTAGTAGGATAGTACATGAGCTCTGTGGCTTATGCACAAATGGCCATATTATCTGAACTTCACTGTTTTGTGATGTTATGTCATAAGATAATTGCATATTTCTTTTGCATATTTTTGTTGTATGTGTTGATTTGATTTCTAAATGATTGTGTACGTAAATAATAAAGAAGCACTCAATCATTGGGAAAAAACACTATTGTATATTATTTATATAAATAATGAAATGTTACTAGTGTTTCAGGCAGCTGATTAGGCTGGCTACATTCATATGGCTACAACTTACAAGCCAATTCTGTTTGTTTGCCCTCAGGCCCTATGTCTAACCCCCAATTTCAAACCGCTTGTTCATCAGGTTACTCCTGGTTTGCTGTTTAGATAAAACACTGCTATGTGTAACGCCCTCCCCCCCCCGGCAAACATTTTATCAACACTGTTTGTTGTGCTCTCTTGCAGATACAGATTTATCAGTTATGTCTGTACCTTTTTGTTCTGTTTGGAAATCTGCAGAAGTAAAAATTGTGTCCCCTTACTAAACAAAAAGTAGGCCTACATGTACTAATGTACACTTCTATTTGTAAAACGAATAGGAGTGGGGTGTCATTTTCTTAACCATCCGATGAATTATGAGCATAATGGCCACTGTGTGAATATGTTCATTTGTTGTCCCCGTGCCTGAGAGATATGCCACATCAAACCCCAACCTCTACCCATCCTACTCCAATGTGTCTAATTTGCTGAAAATGCGCCTCCATGGTCCCTTAATAAATGATGTGGCTTCACGGTGCATCCTCTTGGTTTTCCTTGTCAGCTCAGCAGTGACCTTCAGCCTGCCTTTGAGTCACATCTCTGTCCAAAATGTTGTGCACTGGTTGAGTAGCCTCAGGTACTGCAGGTAGTCAGGCTCTTGCATCAGACTCGGACTTGCAACCTTGTTGCTGTGCTTAGGACTACTATTATTTCTTGACAATAGATGATTGTGAGGCTGGCCTTTTTAAAACAAAGTAGGATTCAAGGTTATGCTTTATTTTTACATCTTGTGTACAGCAGGTACAAGGCTTGCTTCAGACAATGCAGTAAAGTAATGTAAGTCCATGGCTAAAGTTTTCCAAAACTAATCCTGTGTTTAGAGAAAGTGAAGGATGAATGTCAAACAATTTGTCCAAAATAGATCTTAGTATTTTGGAAGTTTTCATATTCAGACAGTAATGCAGTAATGTAAAGTAATGTAAGTCCATGGCTGAAGTTTTCCAAAACTGATCAAGATGAATGTCAACCAGTGAATTAATTTGTCAAAAATAGATATTTTGAAAGTTTTCATATTTCATCTGCATTAAGAATGGGTAGAAATTATCAAAACATTATCAAACAGGTGTTAAGGAGATTATTGTGTTAATAGATTCTTTGGAAAATAGTCAATGTAGCTAAGAAATACACACTTGTATTGTCTCTAGCCTACCCAGAGAAAATATTGTCCCAAAATGAAGCTTTCATTTTTGGCGTACGTGTAAGGTCTGGTGTCAACGCAAATCATGTATGTAACTGTAACCCAGCAGCAGTGATCTTGAATAGATTGTGAAAGAAAAAGACAATAAGGGCAAAGAACATAATGTGCCAAAGATCCCGCCAAGGCACTTCCAAGAATTCTTTTTATTCTTGGAAGTGCTGCAGTGCCATCCTGTGGCAATGCTGGGTCTGTCTCAGTTTGTTTTCAGTGGTGGCCTTTCACAGCTGCTGCTGTAGCCCCCACACCTGGCTGCTTAGCTCCTTGATGCAGTCGCAGCAGTCCAGTGCCTGTGCACAAACTGCATGGGGGCTTGATTGATGGAACAGCAGGGCTTTGCGGCTTGTTGCGTAGTAGGGTTTTGTCTGCCTGACACTTGGTATGGTTCCCTTTAGTCAGACGGTAAAAAAATATTAACGTATGAATATGTGTGATGGGTTTAAATATGATGCAGGAGAAATACACAGATTCATCCTTAGGATTAAGTTTTATCCCAGCTCATAGCCAAGTGCTACATAGCTTAATACATTCAACATTGTATCGTTTTATTTACAAAAAACACTGGCACACTGCTAAAATAAAATGGGAAGAAGGTATTAGACTAGGGTGAAATTAAGTTAATCTCGTCATCTCATGAATACTTCTTAGGTTTACAATAACTAGTTTTGTCTTTTATTTGCTTGTCTTTAATCCTGTTTTTTCTTAAAACGCGTCCGTTTCTCCAGATATAGACTGCTGCTGTGTGTTCATTATACATAAAAAGTTAATAAGAAACTATACTCAAGAGAGTGAGGATATTAATTTGTAAGGCCAGTTTGCGGGGTCTCCTACCAGTGGGACATGCATCAAGGACCTCCCTAGGGAGACGCTCGAGAGGCATATTAACCAAACCTAACCGAGAGACTCTCGTGTGACTGAACTTCTCATCCTATATCTAAGGGAGATGTCAGCCATCTCATTTTGGCCGCTCGTATCCGCAACCTTCATAACCACAGGTGAGAAAAGGCCTATAGGCAAATAGGAATATACTAACTATAGCCTATATCCAGGCTCATGTTTCAAAATGTTGCCACTGCCCGTAAAAGATGAACAGTAGTCCGACAGCCAACAGGCTTCTTTTGTTTAAAATGGGAAATTTGGTATATAGTCTTTTTTTATTGGCCTAAAATATTGTCTATATTCATGATTCCACTTTCTGACCTGCTGTCAGCATTGAGCAATTTCTTTTATAGGGGTTTATATGTGACTATACCTAAATACATGCTCTGAAATGTAGTTTTCTACAACTTTTATTATTGAAATGTAATTTCATTTTTCATTTTAGTGTATGAAATATAAAATTGTTGCAACAAAAAAGTTCTATGAGAAATGTGTAAAATTACCCAATTAATAGCTAATAATTTAAATTAATTTAAGTCATTTTACTATTGGCCACCTGGTTAATCAGCCTTTGACCACAGCTGATAAATACCTTACTTCACATTTGGCAAAATTTGAGAATTGGAGATGTTTATCTTGTGTTTGATAGGTACATTGACTTTAGCACCAAGTATAGCTAATAGAACTAGATGTTTCAATCCCTATGGTAAGTTAGCGCTCTTGAAGGTCAGAGTGGAGTGGTGAACATGGAGTGTAGGACTTTCTCGACCACAAGCCGTCTCTTTTGCACAGGTGTTGCTTTATGCCAGGAGTTTTCGGGATGAGCCCGAGACCTGCTCTCCCATGTTGGACTTGGCCAACCACATCTCTGAAGTGAAGAGCAGATTTTGCATTCTGAACAGCTTCTGCTGGAGTCCACTTCCTTCCAGTTGCCACCCGGGGGGCTGCTGTTCGAATGATGCGATCCTCAGATTCAGTAAGGGTCATGACCAACCGTGCTTTGGTGCATTTGAATTCCTCCACGAGACCTGCAATGGGTAATTCCAATTTGCCGTTACCGTACAGTCCGTATGCCAAACTGAAAACACCACAATTTGAGTTTTCCTGGCAACAAGGTCTTGTTGATGCGATCCATGTATGTGATGGTATCCTTTTTGAGATGTTCAAATTGCTCGGTGTCCTTGAGCTTTGCATCATACCATCGTCCCAAGCTTTTAACTGGCATTTCTGACACAGTTGGTACAGGTGTTCCGCCAATATGAAATCTGTGATCTTTGATTTGACCTTTTACAATGGAGATGCTTCTGCACTTGCTCGGCTGCACTTGGCCACAGGCTGATAAATACCTTACTTCACATTTGGCAAAATATGAGAATTGGAGATGTTTATCTTGTGTTTGATAGGTACATTGACTTTAGCACCAAGTGTTCTACTCGCAAGGCTAGAGGCGGTGGTGGCTATAGGGTGTTCGAACTGTCCTACAACTCTCCACTCCCTGCTCAGAACCAAGTTCTCAACATCCCAGAGAATAATTAGCAACTTATTCAAATAGAAGCTCTTGTAACTGAAGCCACAATTCCTGGAGTAGGCTATACCAGAGCAAACTTGTTACTGGTCAGGACCATATACCCCAACTGAGATATCAGTATTCAGCAGGTGACATCATTATATCCAGACGGATCTAAAGACCACACATGAGGAGGAAGATGAAATAGTTGTTGCACTGGCTATCTATGCAGCAACCGAGGAGGGAAAGCGTGTTTGACTTGTTGCAGCTAGATGACACTGATGCTGCTGTATCACTACTACAGCCAATCAATCACTGTCCCCATCACATTAATTCTGACCAGCCAAGAAAGAGCCCTCATTGACATAGGAGCTGCTACAGTAAAGAAAAACTTGGAGAACTATGCCTTGGACTATTACCAGCTCATGCTGTGACTGGATGTGACCAAGTTCCAATGCACCATGGAATAGGCAAGGGGAAAATGTGGAAAACTGTTCAATGTGCCAAGTGCAGCCTAGGTTTGCTTTGGGATATAACAGCAGACGTATTCCAAGCAACAAAATGTGTTTGTGCTTGCTATGTATTGATGATGTCGCAAATAATTATACATATTAGAAATTGAAAACTATTATTTCAACTTGGGCGAGTCCATTTGGATGTGTATTGTCGGGCTTTGGAGACCGAACTAGGCATATGAATTAATTTGGAGCGTATTCTGCACTCTGCAGGCACACGCTGTTGTCTCTTGCTGCTGCTGGCTGTACAGGCTGCTAGTAGCGCTGGCCCGTCCCCGCAGTGCAGCGGACCAGCGGTGGTACACAGAGAGTCGGCACGAATCAATATACATTGATTATGTGCGTGGTTTAATGACTGTGTTTTGTTGTGGCCTTGCATTGGCTGTGCTGCGCTGTTTCAGCCGCGTTTGGTTTGAAGTTATATATAGAGTGACGTGGAACATTGCAAATGTGTCAAATAGGCCTAACTAGTATGTGCGTTGCTCTGCACTGTCTGTCTGCAGCCTGCTTTGCTGCCAGGGATATTTGCCCCTCCCCTTCCCATTGGCTAGTTAGCAACATTGCCGTTGCTTGTCGTCCCATTGGCTAGAAGCAGCCAACCACGTCACCACGTCAGTATGACTAGCTGATGACGATGTCGTGTACATTAGCAGTACAGGTCTAGTAAGCACACAGCGTTTGACCTCCTGGGCAACACTGACCCCTAATGGTGTTTTCGCAAAACGTGTTCAAGAGGCTGGTGTTTTTTCCCCAGCATTTTTGTTAGGCTACAGATACATGTAGACTACAGCCACAGGCTGCATTTTCCCAGTGCAAGTTGTGCAACAGTACAACTTTATTATGTAATGTGATATGCACAGAGCAATTTGTTAGGGAAGCTGGAAGTACCTTCACTAAAAACGCTGGGACAACACTCCACACGTCCCAAACTCTTCTCCCTTCTGGCTCCAAAACTATGGAATGCACTTCCCAACACAATCAGAACTGCAGCCTCACTCCCAATCTTCCGCCGTAGTCTGGAAACCCACCTTTTCAGACTCCATCAAGACCCGTAGCACTCGCCCTAGCCCCTTAAAGGCTCATTCATAGTCTGGATTTTTGGTGGTGAGGTGACCACCGGAGCTGAAATAACGTTGAGCGGTGGTGAGTAAAAACAGAGAGAAGGGCTGGGGAGGTGGTTTGCTCTTCACCGCGGCTCGTGACGTCATGTTGTAGTTCGGTGGTCACCTCACCACCGAAAATCCAGACTATGAATGAGCCTTTAGATAGCACTTTATGTAGACTAAAGGCTCATTCATAGTCTGGATTTTCGGTGGTGAGGTGACCACCGGAGCTGAAATAACGTTGAGCGGTGGTGAGTAAAAACAGAGAGAGGGGCTGGGGCGGTGGTTTGCTCTTCACCACGGCTCGTGACGTCATGTTGTAGTTCGGTGGTCACCTCACCACCGAAAATCCAGACTATGTATGAGCCTTTAGATAGCATTTTAAACAGATTTAAGGCTTATTCATAGTCTGGATTTTCGGTGGTGAGGTGACCACCGCTCCGGTGGTAAGCTGACCACCGGAGCGGTCCGGTGGTTTTTGATTGATTGATTGACAGTTTGCAGAATTACAGTACATTTCAAGGACAAACTCAATACAAAGACTGTGAGTGGACGACCCAATTAAGCATTACACTTGTTTACAAGAGGGTCCACCATGTTCAATTCATCAAAACATTTAGAGACGTACAAATAGACACTTCTATATAGTCAAAGAACAGAACAGGAATTCATCATAGAGGTAAAAGAGACATATACAGTGAGGGGAAAAAGGGGGGGGGGGGGGGTGGCATAGGAGAGAAAATAATTTAGTCCCTTGTTTGTGCCGAATCTGGGTTGTACATGGTTCGTTGCACTCCCTCTGGTGTTGTGGGTGTGGACTTCGTTAACATTAAGGAAGTATCTAGACAGGTACATGGGTATCTTGGTGGAGTATCGAATCTTGTGGACCAGACCCATTGCAAGATGCTGTACTCGGTCGTCGACCCTAAGCCATTCCAGCCTGTCAAAGTGGGCAGGGGTGAGGTGGGTACTGGGGGTGAGGCCAAGTAGGAGCCTGACCAGTTTGTTTTGGGAAGTCTGGAGCCTAGTTTTAAGGGCCTTTGAGGTGCTGTGGTATACCAGGAGGTGCATGCATAAAAGAAGCCTTGTTCGAGGTCTCCTGTTAAGGTCTTCAAGGTGTTTTTGTTGACCAGTGAGGAGATCCTGTAAAGGAATCTTGTTCTTTGGTTGACTTTTTTGATTACGTTGGTGGCCATTTTATCACCGGAAAGATTAGCCTCCAGGATGGAACCTAGGTAGGTAATTTCATCTTTACGTGTGATAACATTGTCACCCACTCTAACCAAGAAGCCATTTGCCTTGCTGAGATTACTATTAGATCCAAAGAGAATGGATTCAGTTTTTCCCAGGTGTAAAGATAGTTTGTTACCAGCGAGCCAGGTGCAGATTCTACTGAGTTCAGAGCTGAGGGCATTTTCAACCTGCAGTTTGTTCCTGTCCGAGACCAGCAGTGCCGAGTCATCTGCGAACAGGAACAAGTTGCAGTCACAAGCTGAAGTCAGACACCGAAAATTCAGACTATGAATGAGCCTTTATAGCATGTTACGTAGATAGCACTAGAATTGCATTTTATGTAGTCATAGCAGTATGTAAAGTTTATATAGTTTCATGATATAGATACTCCAGTGTTACGTTCTTATCTTACGCATGTTATGTGATGTATGCCATGCTTTTTTGTTCGCTCTGGATTAAATGCCTAAATTGTAAATTGTTTATGTGAGGGTGAGTTTCTTCTAGCCTCCTGTGAAATCCAAACTGAAAGCAGTCTGAGACTGAGCCATTTAGCATAAAAACTAAAAAAGCCATGTTTTTACATCTTGCGTGTCTATAGTGGCCGAGTAATCCTTGTACTTTACTTGCAAATGCAATCTGTTTATTAAAAAAAAATCACACCCGTGTGAAGTGAGGGGCGCTAATATATTAAAGTCTAACTCATAGCAAGTGTTAATTGCTATGATGGTGATGTAATGGTGAAGTAAAACAAATGGTGACAAAACAAACATTACATTCTATTTATTGTTAATGGCATTTAATGTTTGTGTTAGGGACAAGATTGTAAAATTTCCCTTCATTGTCAATGGTGTTTTTAAAACAAACATTTAACTAAAAACAAACAAACATTAAACCTGTACAGACACACACACACACACACACACACACAAACACACACACACACACACACACACACACACACTCACACACACACACACACACGTATATATATATATATATATATATATATATATATATATAATTATTATTATTATTTTTTAAATATATATATATAGGCTATACCGAGCGGCTCTTGGGAATTAAGTCTGTTTTGTTTATTTTCAACGATTAATGGAACCATATGGTTAATGTAGTTTGGACTGGAGTCAGTGGTAGGCATGGCAGCCAGTAGCCTAGCCCTAACCTTAATTAAATGAAATCGGATCTACCAGGAAAAATAGGCTATCCTAATTAAATTAGTCTAGAATTGCAATAATGTGAACAAACAAAGCCAGTTTTGAGTATAAACAATATTTAATTGGCGCCTACTGTGTTTTTGTTTTAGTCTTAAATAAGTCTGCTGATTGATTGATTGCTTGATTGAAGAATTTATTAACAGTTTTGGAGAATTACAGTACATTTCAAGCGCAACTCAATACAAGGCTGTTAAGTGTTAACTGCATGTGGACGACACCATATAAAGCATTACACTTGTTTACAATAGGGTCCACCATGTTCAATTCATCATAACATTTAGAGACGTACGGTACAAATATACACTATATGCTGCTGACCGAAGTGATCACCAGTGTCTATTTCGGTCCATGTATGCACTTTGCATGTAACTGTGCAAACTAACTTCTTCGTTCAAGAGCCGACGGACAGCTGAAGTTGCCAATCACTCGGGTGGGTAAAAGCCAGCCCACCAATCCTACGGTGATGGAGTCTGGAGACAAAAATAACCTCAGTGGTGTGTGATCACAGTGCTATGCCCTGGGTCGCGTGCTAATATTAGGGGAGACTGCCTGCTCCTTTAAGAACCTACTTGTTACATTCTCCAGTCCAGAATATATTGTAACAAAATGGTTATCAAAGTGTTTCTCGCGTCTTCTTCGGGATCTACTGCGGTAAGGATCCACCCCGTGCGATTTGCATCGATTCTTTTGCCAAGTAAACTTTGCGCTTACATTTGGCTTTCCCTGAAGAGATCAGAGAGTTTTTTAACTAAGTTTAAGACTACTTTAATTTATAATTGATTATGAAGTCTCTATGGTTACACTTTAGTTGTCTTATTTATAGCGATATTTGCGTCTGAGTAGCTCCAAACCAAAATAGTTAGGCTATTTCTCACCAGTTGCTTGGATCACATTCCAAACCTAAACAGCAATCTCTTGAAAGAGATCCACCATTCACTGGCAGTCTTCTAGAACTTCTTTGTGCTGTAATGTCCAGACTTGACTAAAATAGTTGCTTTAGTTGCAGCCTTGTGCTTAAACTAAATATTTGTATCCGTTTGATACAGCGCAATTCATATTTTCTATACACACAGTGACATCTAGACATTTTAGAAAGTTAACATCTTGCACACGTTGGCTCCATCTTAAAGATCTTCAATAAGATAATGATAACGTTTGGCAGTCTGTTTAGAACGTTGCATTAACACTGCCAAAGTATTGCTGTTGCCTGTTGATTCCAGCTGGTGCAGTACTATAAATATACACACTCAAGGTACTGTAAGGTACGTTGGAAGCCTTGACCAGATGGCATGAAGTAAGGACATTTAGGCCTATTGATTTATTATTATTATTATTATTACTACCCTTATTATTATTATTACTACTACTACTATTTTTTTTAGAACCACGTGAACCCCAGCATCCATATTCTGGGGGAAACTTTCATCAGAAATAGCAGATCTAAAAGCTCACGGTGTCGATCATGTGTAAGCTTATAACTTATATCTAGCTATTTTGGGGCGAATAGATTGTTGTAGTCAAAAAAGTGGTCCAAGTACAGAGCCAACTCGGGTACAGTTTACTAAGTTTAGACGGTTGAAGTGAAGTGGATAAAGACTACTTTTGATTTATCCAACTTCCAGATCAAGAAGAAGCAGCAGGATGTGGTGGGGTACCTAGAAGCTCTCAAAGTGGACTACTCTCCACTTGACATTGCATGCAGTGAGCAGAACCGTATGTGGATGAGGGAGAACGTCCCTGTGGAGAATAAGCCCACCAACGGCATCCCTCTACCCCCTCAGATCTTTAACGAAGAGGGCTACTGTGGGGTAAGCTTAAGCAAACAGTTGAATTCTAAGTGAAAATCAGAATAAACCAGACCTGGGTCACACTGGTTCTCAATGTCGGGTCATGGGTGTGGGAACACCAGTGGTCCAAATGGACATTTGTATGGGTCTGCAACTCAGAAAGTGTCCAAATGACCATTTGTACACTTTCTGAGTTAGCACTGACTTACAGTGTACATTGGTGGACCACTAGTTTGATATGCATTATCCATAGACCAGACCCCCACTTGATATGCTTTGTTGTTGTTGTTTGTTTGTTTCCTTTTTTCTTTTCTTTTTTATCTCTGGGTCGTAATGAAGGCTCCATGTGTCCACCGGATCCAACATGAGAAACAGTAAAATAGCATTTACAAATACTGCTATAACCCACTTTCTCCATATGTGTTTGGACAGCAGTTTTTTATGCTTCAACTGCTCATCATGCACATGCAGCTAAATCAGTATCAATGAATTATCACATCATGTGAGACATTCTACAGGTCTGAACTGTCGTCCAAGCTCCGTCCCTGAACAGTCTTAATCCAGGCCTGGTAATCATTGCTATAGTATAGAGTAGAGTAGACTAGTGTTACTGTTTGTTAACAGGGGTCTCCCTGGAAATAAATGCTATCAGGTACACCGTACACTATAAAACACTATAAAACTGAAGCTGATAAATGGGATACTCAATCCTGATTGTATGAAATTGGCAAACCACCAGAAAATGTATTTTCTGTTTACTATCAGAATATAGAACTTTAACTTTTTAATCATCACTTACACACTACCCTTTTAAAGGGTAAGAGCACTTTGGTAGAGGTTTGGGTTGTGTACCTTGCCATGATGTAACTCCAAATGTGGACAAGAAAAAAAAAATGCTCCAGTGATTAGAAATTGATAATTCAAAATATGCTGTAATGACTTACATTGTATGCTGAAACAGCTCTCAAAGTCACTCTTTTAGTACATAAACAAACACAAAGTTGATTCAGACAATATAGAGCATCACCAAAACTTATACTATTTTCTTTTTTTATAAAAATGTTAAAGATGGAGTGCCACAATCTTTGTATTTTTCATGTGTTTATGAGGTGACAGTACTTCATTAGACACCCTGGAGTCGTTTTTATGTGCAATGGTGTATTAACTTTGTATTTAGGGTTTCTTCCTGGAGGCTGAACCCTTGACAGTCAAACGCATAGATATTATAAAAATCACACCCGTGTGAACTGAGTGGTGTAAGGTTTTATATAGCATGATCAGCTGTGGTCTGACGTAATGTCTGACGTAATGAAATAAGGTAAGGTATTATGTAGCCTGATCAGCTCTGATCTGACGTAATGAAATCACACCCGGATGTGATTTCACAACTGGCTTTTTTTGTGCAGAGAAAATGACCACGGTTGCTACGGTCATCCAGTTCACCCGGGTGTGATTTAATTACGTCAGAAATTATTTTGAACATAGCAACCATGGTCATTTTTTTATGCACACAAAAGCCAGTTGTAGGAGTGGTTTACACCACTCAAAAATAGATGCCTCACTGGCCGTTGCAGTTCATTGGAGCGACGTGTATCCCAATGAAGGCGGAAGTGCAGTGCTGAAGGCTTTTTTTTTTTTAAACAAATCTTTATAACAGTCATGATATATTACAATACAAAACAAGACAAACAAACAAACACAAACAACAAAGTTATTAACAATACAACATCAGAGCCAGGGGGGATTAGATTACTAACAGAAAACATTAAAGAGTGAACACAAAGCAACAGTTCTCCGCAGCTTTCTTATTTAGAAGTGCTGAAGGCATTTGCTGAAGGTGACTGCGTCGCTGCCCAAGTGACGTCACTCATGCGACTCCTCCATGTCTCTCGCTGTCACTCAAGTGACTACTGGCCAATCACAGCGCGTCTTTTCCGGGACTTATGTTAGCATTACAAGCATTAGCGGAAGCTTGACAAGCTTCCGCTAATGCTTTGCAAGGAATGTCGGGAAAATTGTGCCTTCAATGGTGACACGCGCCTCAGAGCCGGAAAGGGCGTCTATATATATATTTCTATGGTCAAACGGGCCAATGAAATAAACAGTAATATAGTGACATCACACTATCAGCCCCTCCCCTAACCCCTCCCCCTTTATCATACAACTACAGCTGTGGGTGCGGCTTCAGTTCAGGTGGATCACCACCCATCACCACCCACCAGGCAAACCAGGCATACTTAATGAACTGGTGGGCGTGCCCACATAAAAACAACATTTTAACAAATACTGTACACTTTTTTTGAAAAAATTATACCTCCTTATATAACAATAAGACCTGATGATCATGTTTTAGGGTGGAAAAAATCGCGTTACTCCATCTTTAACTTCCTGTTGATTTTACTATTTGAAGATCTGGATCCGGGTCCACGGCTCCAATCAACAGGAAGTTAAAGGACCACTTTTCAACCTATCTTCATATAATAGGTCCTCACTAATAATCATGATGAAATTGTGCCATTTTATCATGATTATTAGTGAGGACCTATTATATGAAGATAGGTTGAAAAGTGGTGAAGTGGTCCTTTAACATTTTTATTAAAAAAAATAAAAGTGCATAGGCTCATGTCTCCACTGGCCAAGTGAGGATAGATTAGCGGTAAATTGATCATTCAAAATATGCTCCACATTAACTTGCATTGTATGCTGAAACAGCTCTCAAAGTCACTCTTTTAGTACGTAAACAAACACAAAGTTGATTCAGACAATATAGAGGAGAATCACCAAAACAAATATAATTCACTTTTTATTCATCAAAAAGCTTTCAAGTGCTTTTCCTCCAGGTCTGCTCTAAAATAAGTATTTTGGTAAAAGCAGACACACATAATTATTAATTTTGATTTATTTATTTTGATGCAGGATTATGAGAACTTCTTTGATGCCAAGGAGGACAACAATGTGTATGAATTTCTGGGCCTTGAACCTCCTCCTGGATACAAGGTTGGTTCTCTCTTTCGACTGTGAAGTCTGTCTAGTTAGGATTGTGATAGAACTGTTGTTTGCTCTACCAAACAGTGCAGCTAATGTTTTATCCTCCAGGTCATGTTACGCGTAATTAAGCTGAGTCAATTCCGATATGGCTGACTGAACCCAATTCATCATATTCCTGCACAGGAAGCTAGGTTTAAGCATGAATGTACAGTAATTGTCCCTAATGTCAGTGGTGGAAAGTAACATTTACTCTACTTAAGTACAATTTTGTTTATTAATACTGCCAAATTATAACAGTACTGCAGTACTCATAATGTTTATGATTTTGAATATTATTTTCCCATTTTCCTCTCCTTTCAATTTGCATTTGGCAACTCTTGGAGGCTTCCACTTTGAAAATCGATGCTTTAGGTCGGAAATAACTAGCACACGTCTGATGTTAAACCTGACAATTTCCCAGACACAGGAAAAGACAGTGGTGGGATGAACACAGAGGAAACTAATTCAGAAGAAACAACTGCTGAAGCAAACTGTGATGAGCAACTAGTAATTGGCTTCCTTACATTACTTCACCTTAACTTTGTCTTTGCTTAACATTCCTTTCTCTTTCCATCCAGTATTTCCTGAGTGTTTCTCTCATCCAGTCAAATTGACTTGCCTAATGTCCCATTGGCAAGTCGGTCTGGGTAATCAGGAATATGGCTAATCTTTGTGTTGCATGGATGAGTGATGTATGGTGGGATTATGAAATGGTAAATGGTATATATAGCTCTTCTATCCAAAGCGCTTTACATAGATTAGATTGTGCATTACATTGATTAACCCATTCATACACCAACCTGCTCATCGGGAGCAATTAGGGCTTCAGTGTCTTGCTCAAGGACACTTCGACACCAACTCTGGGGGAGCCCGGAATCGAACTGGGAACCTCACGGGTGCCATCCGGCTGCTCTGCCAGTCACTCTACCCCTGAGCCACTGCCACCCTATTAAACTATCTATCTTCCATTAACAACTTTAACATTCCATCAGTGTGTGTAATATAATATACAAAAATGTTAAAAGTTATTATTTTAGTCACAAGATGTTCTTAATACTTCCCATTGGTTGAATATATAAACCCACAGACAGACTTAACCACTTCCAACTTGGTGTCCCTATTTTGGCCATGTCATTATCTCAAAATGATCAGAAATAGCTAATCTAAAAGCTCACAATGAGTTTCCACAACATATGACAACGCATGAAATATGTAATTTATGAAAAATGTGTAAAATAAAATATGTAATTTTATTCAAATGTGAAGTATGGAGATACAAGGTTTCTGCCCTACAGCGATGTATGAAGAATGTATTGTTGTACTGTGTACCTTTCCACAGACCATATGTCACCACTGTACCATTGGTCTGCTGCATTGCACTTTTTACACATGAGAAAATGCAGCTATCAAAGTGTAACATGATGAATAGTTCCTTTCAGATTTCAGCTAGTATTTTCTTTAAAGCTAGTAATACCTAAATTTTACACTCACTAATGGCTATATTCTTTGAGTTTTATGGTACTCTGAAACGATACTAATGGTTTTGCATAATTTCAATAGTTAGGGAATTAATAGTTTTAAAGTATATGAGTGAGCTCATGTCTGGTAATCTTTGATATGACCTAGCTGGGAATTAAATAGTTGGTCTCTGAAGGGTAGCCTGGAACACAATCGAAGAGTTCTGCCCTACGGAACCTGTGACCTTCTCTTCTCCAAATTGTGTATGGACTTTAAAAGGGTGTTGCCTCGTGAAGAGTGCAAATGGGGTCATCCCTATGTTCCCCAGGTTCTATGTGCCCCAGGTTCTATGTTCCCCACTTACCATAGGGTTTAGGGTTAGCGTTATAGGTTTCTGGTTTAAGGACTTCAGTGTTTTGTACTATACAATTGTATGTATAAGTACAGAACAAAGAATCTTTGTTGAAGCAATTATGTTTTATTTTATTTTATGCCAGTGTTCATTTTTAGTTGGCTAAGACTAGATAGTTTAAGTAGCCTAGGCAGGCCTAAAGTTCAATGGATTGTTCAAAGACTGAGCTTAAATCAGAATTTGCTACTAAAAGTAACACTAAGACTAAGTTGCTAAAATACTTTTAGTCTTACTAGAATTACTAAAATTACTAGGTTAGGTTTCTGGTTTAGCTTTAGGTTTATTCTAAGTGGGGAACAAAGAGCCTCTTTTGCATGGTGGGGAACATAGAACCTGGGGAACATAGGTACACTCCCGTGCAAATTGAGTTAATTGAAAGGACTAGCTTCATCAGTATTTTAGGGAAAATAAATTCAATTGCTCTCCCTTCTGCTGCTATCCCACCTACGGCTACTGTTTAAGTGTCAGGGAAGTAACGGGCAAAGTTGAAGTGACAGGTTTTTTGAGGACGCAGCTTTCCAAACTTCATGTTCCAGTAGTCTATAACGCCATTCCTCGTTTATTCATCCCTGTTTCCTCATAGGATTTACAGCTGCCTGCCTCCCTTGTGGTCTTTGAAGTTGAGCCTGTGACAACTACCATTATAATTTTAACACAATGACTGGTTTTCTTCTCTCTTTACACTCCGTCCTTGATGGCAAGTTGTCGTTGTTTTCACCTCAGACTAAGGAGGTGCCAGTGCAGCACCAAAACGGAAATGCACACATAGAGGCGGAGCAGGCAGAAAAGAAAGAGGAGGTGGCGGAAGGAGAGGAGGAGGTGGCGGAGGGGGAAGAGGGCGAGGCTGTTGCAGAAGAGGGGGCTGAGGACGAGGCTGTTGAAGAAGAGGGGGAGGAGGGCGAGACTGTTGCAGAAGAGGGGGAGGAGGATGAGGCAGAAGGAGAGGCTGCAGAAGAGGAGACCACAGAAGGAGATGAGGAGGGAGAGGAGGAGGAGGAGGAGGAGGTAGCAGCCGAAGAAATGGATGAAGTCTCAGAGGACACTGTAATTGCCTCCTACCAAGAATCATGTAGTGCTGCTCTGCTGTGTATTCTTCCATCATGTTTGTTCACTCCTCCAGTCCCTTAACGTGTTAAATGTCCCTCTTGCGTGCACCTCCGCACTGTAATGTTTTCCTTCTACTTCCTCTAGCATCCATCCTCGCATCCGTTTTTTTCTTCCTTCAATAACAAGGTTTTGTCTCCTTTTCAAGTTCATGTTGTCCTTGTCGAAATACTCCTCCATGACTCAGTCTCTCTCTCTCTATCTTATCCCTTCCTCTCTCCGGATCCCGTTACTAACCTACACCTACACTCTACAACATTCCAATTCACTGTTCACCCTATTTGTCCCCTCAGCACACAGTCAGACACTTTTAACCATGTTTCCATTGCACTACTACTGAACCGTGTTCTTCATTTTCCCTCTGGTTTGGAGTGACCTTCGTTTGCAGACTGATTCTGTGTGTTCCCGGTGAGAATGTGTGCACTGGACTTGATGCTACCATTCCCCTTCATTTCCACCTGTTAACGGCCCTTTGTACGTTTGTGTTGATGGAATCACGCATGGGAGGATTGTGGGACTCTATGTGCCTGATACGTGTGATTGTTTTTGGAATGCCAAGTCCAAATTTCCTTATTACTGTACTTCTCTGAGGTCTCTAATACGATTTTCTCTCTTAACAGAGGGTCAAGGTAGCAGAGGAACCAGAGGTAAGTTCAGTTACGGAATACATTTTGTAATGTTTTTATCCGTTATTGTTATTGTAACATTCTGTAACCTTGTTTTTCATAACTCGGGGTGTTAATTTTTACTATTCTGTGTGTATTTCAGTGGATTATCTTTTCTCTTTTCTTGAATAGGAGGCAGGAGAAGGAGGAGAAGAAGAGAAGGTAAAAAGGAGAGTGCGTGTTGTCGTCATGTCTAATTCAAAGGAGGCTATTATTAACACAATCGGATTTCTTTCAAAATAGAAGCTCGGGGTGCCGGGCAGATATGGTAGCTTTTACTCTGAAAGCCGGGGGCTTCCGTTCCGTACAAATACCGGGAGGCATAATGTTGCTTGCTTACCTCACTATTATTACGATCGAGTCTCTCTAGAAGCGTTAATATTCCGGGCGAGAGGCATGTTGAAGTCAGAAATGAAGACAGAAGTATAGCCATCTGGTCAAAACCATGGAGAGCTCCCTAGATTACACGTGGCGAGCCTTTCTTTCTTATCACTAAACAGGGAAGTGAATGGGAGCTCGCATGCGCGAAAAGCAAGGATTACATTGCAGAAGGATAGGCCAACCCCCCCCCCCCCCAAAAAAAGAAAAAAATCTGAATATATTTTTTTCCAGGGTTTGATGAGGTCAGTGTCGTGATCTTCATATATGGAGATGGCCATGTATGTCACAAGGTGTGACCAAATAATGATTAATGGCCCCTGAAGAAAACTTTCAGTTTCTGATGCAGGTCATTATATTATTTGTATTATGAAGGTTATTGTCATCAACTCTATAAATATAGGTTTAAACTTTACACACAACGACACTATTCAATCAATAGTATCACTTAACATCCTAATACTTACTATGTATATGCAATTGTTTATGCTTTTAGGTCTAGTAAATAGTAAAGGTGACGCGTTTTTCGGAAAACCGATGGAGAAACGCCGCTAGAAATCCGAAAAACGCGCTCTGTGTGTGGGGACCTTTATCCTGGTGAAAGCCTGGTGACGTCATTGGCTAAGCTAATCAATGCTGTTCACAACTATTTTAGGGGGAAGATGACCATCCAGTTTCTGAGGTATAAACCGTTGACTTTGAATCGTTGTGCACCGTTTTGTTCATCATAGCTGTGTGTTTCAAGTCATAACAACTCATTTAATGTAGTGTAGTCTTTCAGTCCCTGCTAAGGGCATTTTAGTGTGTTTAGTTTTGGGGTCGCTTTTTTCATCTCTTTGACTCTGCTCTTTGTACAGTACAACTAAATCATCAAAACATTCCTTCATAGTAGCTGTAGTGTGATTTGAGTGCTTGCAAATGATTTTTCATTTTATAGGCTCTACCAATGACAAACATCTTCAGTTCCATTTTGTGTGCTCATTTCCATTTTTTACAGGTCTCATGTGGAGGGATGGCAATAACCAAACCCTTATTGAAGCATGCTTCATAGATTTTGATTATTTACATTACACTCAGTCAGTGGCATGTCCAGGGGGTGCTATTACACAGGTTTTGGATTCGGAAATACAGCTTATCCGACTGATATGCCCATACATGTATGTGGGACCGATCGACTTCAACAGTGGCATGTGTATCGCAGAGGAGTCGAGGGAGTGAGCAAAGTTGGAAGTCGATCAGATCAGCGGCTCTCCCCAAAATATTGATAAAACCACAAATCCCCATATATGTAATCAATTTGACGTCATAGTACTGATGTCTCCATATTTGGGCATGCCTGACACAGGACTTCATATATGGGCATTAAAGCGACAGACAGACAGACATATAACGTACTTTGACTTGCTTCATTCCATGTTTTTGGTTAAAATAGATGAGATACAAAAATGTAAATTAATCACGGGGCCAATTTCGGCACCATACATGGTAATTTTTACGTCCTCAAATTTCAGCACCATACATGGTAATTGAATCACTGCATTGAAGTATTATTTGATTGAAAACAGACAAGGATGTGGGTTTTATAAAGTCCTGTCTTAGATTCTGGGCTGTCTCACATTTTAAAAACAATTAAACGGACACACTATCACATTTCTTTTTCTTATTTTTCTTTCTTTTTAGGGGCGCTAGCCCCTCCTATATCCAGCTTTTGGTGCGTGTCCACAAACTTTGTCCTACACAAATTCCCATTGACAATGAATGGAGAATTTTACGTCTGAGCATATAGACATAGGGCTCTATTTTTGCCCAAAAAGCCAACCTCCGCGTTCACCGTTTAATAGCTTATATCAGACGGTGAGCGGTTAGGGACCGTCTACAAAGTGCAACACCGAACGTGAAAATATTCAATAACTTCCATTTATAGGCAGAATATCGCCACCAAATTTACATCACACATCAATGGTGTACTTATGATTGTACTGCAGCATTTTCTTGGAAAAGAAACTAGCCTACTAATTAGCCTACGTTTGTGCCCAACCCAACTTCCCAAGACCATCTGTAAACAATTCCCCCCCTATCAGTAATGTGAAATGAAATGAAATGATTACTATATTTACCCAGGGTATCTGGGCTAAGCTCAAGAACTTGTTTCCAGCCAGGCCCTGCTCATAGAACATTTCATCGTAGTGGTTCAATGCCTTGTTCAAGGGCACTTCAGCGGTGGTAATTTTAACGTGTCGGACCGCTGATTCGAACTGGCGACCTTCTGGTATCAAGACCGCTCCGCAATCCGTTCGGCCACCGCTGCCTGTGATCTATTACATCACATTACCCACACTGAACATCATTTGCTGTTCATATATTCAGAACGGGTAAGGACTAGTTATATAAACACAATGAACACAAGGAAGTGACAGGTCACAGCAGGCACTCACTTCTGCTGATTATAGGAAAATTACAAAGAGATGCAATAGGAGAATAAGGAGATCAAGCCTGACTCCGCGGACATCTCCATTGCAGGCGCACGACGCGCGCCGCTCTGTACCAAACTAATTTGGCATACGGCTTACAGGTGCTTTTAAACTCCACTATCGCCTTCCCAAATGTGTGTGACCAAAATAGCAATTTAGGGGAAAGTGTGCCAACATGCCCATGACCACACCTCTAGGCGCAAATGCCGGTGTCGGCAAAAGGATACCGGAGAACTCGCCAGTTTACCAAGTCACGTTATTTGTTATACAGTAAATTATATTAGCAGCCATAACACTGGGCAGTCTTCTGTATGTCATGTCCGAGCATAGGCCTCTGATTGGCCTACAGACAGTGCCCGTCTTGACTGTCCTCCGAGGTGGATATAGCTATGCTGGATAGTCTGATGTGAGGTTACTCCGTGGTGGGAAATGATACAAGTACAGTATGATACAGGAGAACTGTAACTTATTTTTGTAGAAGAAGCAAACTAATATTGTTTATGTCGTTTGCTTTGATGGAATAATTGATTGAACATGTACGCCGTAATATGATTTGATTTGGGTGTGTTCTAAATAAAGTGTTGATTATCGTGTAATTTATTGTGTAAACTTGAAACATTATTGTACTGTAAAAAGGTATATTTTCCCTTCATCTTTATCCTTTTTAGTATAATAGTATTAGTTTACTATAATTAGATTAATACACGATCAACACTAACACTTTATTTAGAACACACCCAAATCAAATCATAGTACAACGTACGTGTTCAATCAATTATTCAATCAAAGGAAACAATATTAGTTTGCCTCTTCTAGCGCGTGCCAAGCTGTCAGTCTCTTGTATTATTTCCCACCACGGAGTAACGTTGCGTCTCGGAGGACAGTCAAGACGGCCAGTGTCGGTAGGCCAATCAGAGGCAGGTGGGGCGTTACCATGTCTATGCTCGGATGCAAAATAGTTTCGCAGTCAAATACAGCACCTAAGACACATCACTGGGGGGAAAAACATGAATTTGAAAAGTACAACCCTTTATTTCTTACTTCTATCTTTGTTTTTAGCCACTACCCTCAGTGGCTGTGACATTGTCATTGTTTGCCTTATTTACAGCAAAATATCATTCTTGATTTCAGAAAATAATGAATCAGATGGGTTGTATCATAGTGTTTAGATTGACCACAATAGCCTTAAAAAATGAACTGAAATGCACAGCAAGAACGTGATAATGTCTTAAGTAAATACCTAAGAATGCACCAATATTGGCTTTTAAGTTTCACGCCATTTACGCCACGACTTTTCTGTTGGTGCTGGTGTCAGTCATGTTCTTCCACCACACACCTAATGGCCTTTGACCACTTCTTTGCCCTTTCTTCCCCCCATCTCTTGGTTTCCCCCTCCCCCATCCAGGAAGAAGAGGATTTGCATTCGGAGGTAACTGCACCAGCGTCCGTCTCTCTATGTCCTTCCTTATAATCACCAACAGCGTGGGTTTGTTGTTGTGGAAAATCAGGAAAGGACATTAGTCTGTTTTTTTTTGGTGGCTTTATGATCTGATGCCCCACCATTTACTCTAAGAAGGCCACCACGTTTGTACTTTCCTTTGTCTAACCTTTTTTGTAATTTTATGTATTCTCTTTTACCTCCCTTCTTCTAACCCAGTGGTTCTCAAAGTGGGGTCCGGAGACCCCCAGGGGTCCTTGAACGTCTTCCATGGGGCTCATTTACATCACAATCAGTTTAACCACTTTAACTCCATGTTATACTTCGGCTAGTCAAAAACAGCCGATCTACAATCTTACAAAATGTGTAGAAATAGTTCACCTCAAATCTAATCTTCTGGGCGCCCCTGGAACACAGTATTTTCAGCTGTGGGTCAGCGAATTATTACAGTTTTGGGGACCTTGACATGAAAATGTTTGAGAACCACTGTTCTAACCCATATAATCTCACCCTGTCTGTCTGTCTGTCTGTCTGTCTGTCTGTCTGTCTGTCTGTCTGTCTGTCTGTCTGTCTGTCTGTCTGTCTGTCTGTCTGTCTGTCTGTCTGTCTGTCTGTCTGTCTCTCTGTCTGTCTCTCTGTCTCTCTGTCTCTCTCTCACTCTCTTTTAACATCCCGTTCCTCATTTCTTCCCAGTCCTGTTGCTGCTTCCAGACACTCTGATATGTCCTTGTAGTTGCCATTTTAAAACCCACACCTTTCCCAATAGCGCATGCCATTGGTGCCCTCTCTCCCCTCCATTCAGCCTCTGACCAGCTATCTATTATCCCCTCTAGGATGAAGAAGAACTGCGACAGCTTGAGGTAGATTGATGTTTCATTTAATCTAATATGTGCAACAGCCTCTCTTTTATTTCTTCTCTTTTTTTATCTTCCAACACTTTCACTGCATTTATCTGACATTCCTTCAATTTCCCTCTAACTGATTCTTGGGTAGTTTGGGTGGGTATTATGACAATAGGCACGGGGGGGTTATATGAGGGGTATGGTGGTCAATGAAGGCCCAGAGAGCTGAACAGGGGCAGTGGAACACGCCAGAGGTACCAGACTAAAGCACACCTTCAGCCACTGTATTTTTCAAAGTGCATCATGTAGCAAGGTAGCATCATGTTAGCCTGGCTAATAAGCCAGACTCAAATCACACTGTCGTGTAATCCGCCGGCAGGCAATTTTCTTTTGCCAACGGCTGATTCGGTCTGGCTTATTAGCCAGGCTAGCATCATGTAGATTAGAATGGCTTTCATAGAACTGCTTACAACAGACATTGACCCGAAAGGTCAGCTGCATTTTTCTAAGTGACACTATTCCCATAGCCTGGAGGACAGCTGCATGTTTCTAAGCGATACCGTTCCCATAACCTGGAGGGACATGTCAGGATAGACACAGGCCTTTTGAATGTAAACAACTGCTAGGCCATGAGTAATTGATGTCTCTTTCATGTGGAGCAAATCCCGCTCAGTATACATTTTAGACCCCGCTTCTTCACAGAAGATCCTAGTTCATAAGTAGAAGATGTTCCACTGTTATTATACCAAGCTTTTGTAATGCAATAAAAGGCAATATAGTGTGCATTAAGTGAAAGTGCACAGATCAAATAAAACAGACTAAAACAGGCACAGTGAATAACACAGGTTGATTGTGAGATCATGTGTATATTCGGAGAATGGAATAGTATTTGAGGGTGAGTAAAACGTCTTGGTATGGTCAACAATACTGCCAAGCCATGTCCTTTAAAATGATTATCCTAAATCCACATTTCCACACTAACATACAATATGCACACACGCTTGTGTTTTCCACACTGCATATTCTTTGCCTGTGGTTATCATGAGGCCTAGGCTCAGAGTTGGCCACAGTCTAATTGCAGCCTTTTTCACACTGCATGTCTTAAACCCAGGGTTAGGTAATTTACCATTATTTATAGAAAGTAAGGACGGATGCTGCTTCAGAGAGGGGCTAACTAGGGGTTGTAGTTGGAGTTTGCTAATACTGTACCATCTTGTCTAAGATAATCACAGTTGTTTGGTGAAAAACTATTATTTTTTGTCTCTTCCAAAATCCTAAAGTAGACTAAATTAAATAAAATGTTCCCTGTGATTATGAATAGTGATAACTAATGTGTGAAGTACTATCGGCAAGAGTTTCCCAGCAGCTCGGGTCATGATTTGTGTGTGCATGTTTTGATTAAGGATTTTACAAAGTAATCATCCCTGGGTTTAGTACAGTGTGGAAAACGGCTGTTGTCTTTTCAACATTCCAAATTATCACTGCCTGATGCTCTGCTTACACCACACCACTGTCACCACACATCACTGCTTTGCTCCGTCACCTTTCCGCTTTCTTTAAATCTCCACTCTCCTTGCAGGAGCAAGATGACCCAGCCAGTGAGGTAGTTTCATCTGGTTGCTATTTGTTGTAAATGGAAACATCCCATCTTCCTTTCCTTTCCTTTCCTTTCCTTTCCTTTCCTATCCTTTCCTTTCCTTTCTCTCTGTGTGATGCATGGGTTGTAAAGGTTTTTCCATGGAGATGCCTATAGCGGTGTTCAGCATGAACCACAACATGCTATTAGTTGAGGTGATGTGGTGCAAAACTACTGTTATGAGGCTGTTTGTTTGTGTGTATCATGTAGGTATGTATGTTTGTCTGTCTTTGTGCTATGTACTGTATATCATTTTGTCCACAAATCTGTCCACCAGAGGGTGCTGAAGTGACACAACTATTCACACGTAATTATAATATCAAGTAACATGGTTCCTCCCATTTAGTTACTTTGACATCTTAAACAAACAAGGATATTTTTGACTCTCTTATGTCTTTCTGTCATTAAAATGCTCAATACTCATGGTTTCTTCTTCCATAAGAAGAAAAGCCTGAAGTACTAGAGTAGAGGTATTTTCTGATCAAAATGACCGTTGTGCATGATGCAAAGGCATACAAAAGTTATGTGGAATTTAGCTAATGATCTTTCCTTCTTAAGACATTCCTGTGGTGTGCTGTCTTGTGCAAAATGAGACTAAATCTCATATTTTGGGTGTTATTTGGGGATGAGACTACAGTTCTGGTGTGTGGTTTGTGCCACATTGCGGACAAGATGATTTGACCTAGAGTCTGCAGAGTGATAATAATTTTGATTGCTTGGCCCATTTAAACCTGGAACAGCTATATGTTATTATACCTTTGAAGCCGGGAACACTGTGTGTACTTGTGATATACAGTATGTAGCTACATTAAGTTTGTCAGAGGAATGAAAATCAGGATTTAGGCCACATAGCAGTGGCTAAGTAAGAGTCCTTAGCCTGTTGCGTAGAGAAGGGAACATATGACTTGACAAACAGGGGATGTAGGACATACCTATCTTTAAAGAAGCCATCGATTATTTGTTGCAAAATAATGTTAGGATGACGTGCTGCACTGTGAACTCCTTAGCTTGGTTCTGTGAATCAGAATCTGCTGATGAATGTAGATGTTCTGCAAGTCCGAAGCCATGCTGTCAGTTAGGTGGACTGACAAAACATAATGGAGTTGCTAAATGTATATTATTGATATGCCTTTTGCCCTCTGAGAATATGTTGTACACCTGATGTACCGTAGGAACACAAGATACTGTGCCAGGCACATTGTCCAGCCAGTGCCTTTTGAGCACAACTGCAAATCATGCAGTGCTTTGCTGTTTTAAGCCATAGGAAACCATCTCATAGGAGGCCCCCTTAATAATAATAAAAACATGCCTTCATCACTCCTCAGGACTTAAAAATGATAGTGTGTGATGTTGCTAACTAGTTTTTCAACAAAGTAGAATGTAGTGTCATGCCTGTAGTTTGGGTTCAACTTAAGTCTTTCCCTGTTTGGCATTTCTACATTGCTGTTTTTCTGGATGCTTCTGCCAGATTCTCCCTGTCTGAACCCATTCCACCTAAAACCTCTAACTCCATGTGGTTTCACCCACTGACATGATCTTCCTTTACTTCACAAAACATCTTCTGTTTCTTTTTGATGTGCTCAAGGAGGAAGAAGAAGAAATTGAAGAACCAAAGGTAGTGCTATAGCAAGGAACACAGTGTGTCCCACAGTCCCACGTGAACAGCTGACATTGCTCCAGGCATGCTAGCCACCTGTCAAACACTTGTTCCACTATTGTTTGGGAAGAGGCAGCTGTGCAACACAAGCCAATACTCTTTCTCAATTCTTTACTTTCACTTCAATTGCTGCTTGTATCTGCAGTCTGATGCTGTTACTTTCAGCTCATCTACAGGCTCGTTGAAGAGCAATCAGGCAAAGCACAGAGATAAGACGTAATTGCTGTTTCTTTTCTTCTTTTTAGAAGGGGACATTTTTTATCTTTTGACTAGCAGGTTTGCCACCTGCCACGTTAGACAGGTCTTGTTTGCTCACTTTGTATGGAAATGGCCAAAGTAGATCTACCAGACTTACAAAGTGCAAGGTCAGAGTGAGCCATGCAACTAGTCAATCAACAATAGGGTCCTTCTTTTACCATTTTACTGATGAAGTAAAATATACGGAGTTCTACGGAGCAGAACTTGGTGTGCGGGCTCTCTATTCATGTATTATCCTTTCTTTTTTTTAACCTTTTTTTTAGTAGTTGATCCTATTTATCTTCCTCATACAGTAGTAGGCCTACTATAGATACTCTTGGGTTTCTTGGATATCTTCTGATAGCTCTCTAACTCTTCTGTTTATCTGTTGTCAATACATGATCCTCTGTTTCAACAGGAGGATGAGGATGAGGAGTAGTTGAACCCTGGAGAGGCTGAGGATGTATTTCATTACACAGGTACTGTAAACCATTCTCTCCCACCATGTTTTTCCTCCACTTTTACCACCAGGTGGCAGTAAAAGATAACCGTGGATCAGAGCAGAAATGACTAAGAGATGAATGAGTCTTCTTGCTGTTGCCATTATGTTTGAAGTTAATGTAACAGGCTTAATTAAAAGATAACCCTGTATTCAGAGGAGTCTGTTGCCTTGACCTTCGTATCAAATGTCCACATCATTATGAGATTAGATAACATCATCATTCATAAGCTTTGGTTGTTAGCGGTACCAAATAACTTGAAAGAAGCAACCACAATAATTTGCTAAAATTCTAAATATTTAATCTAACCCCGAGATTAACTGCGTGGTGCAGAAACGCCACTGTTATGAGTTCAGATGCTCATAGCTAGTATACTGTCTTTGGTTGACCTTGGTGTGTGTGTACATGGAGGCATGTCTTGTTATTGGGTACCTGAAGTGTTTTTTAAGTGTTCTGTCTGAGTGGGGGAAAGAAGCTCTGTACACAGTAAAAATCCTCAGACTCATACAGGTCCAATTGGTTCAGTTTGTACTCTCAGAGTTTAATGAACACTGAGGATTTTACTGTGTATCGAGTTGTTTACCAGGAACTGTCGCTCCACTTTCTGCAAATAACTTCAATGAGCACAGCGAGCACCTGGGGGATCAGCTGGCTGCAGCCACAATAAAAATATCATTCTCTCCTTGTTCTCCCAAGGCAGCAGTAGTGATGATGATGATGAAGATCATAATTATGTTAATAATAATAATCGTAATCTTCAAAGACAGGCTCCTCGTTCCCTCTCTCTCTGTATGTCGAGCACATATGTGGCTCACTGCAGGAGATATATTTATTTTGATTTGTTTGTTTTTATGTGGGGGACAATCCCCCCCCTCCCCCCCACAGACACACAGACACACACACAGACACACACACACACACACACACACACACACACACACACACACTCTTACATGGGCGCACACTCTCCAACCCGTCATATTTTGTTAGAAGAAGCCACTAAGTGAGCGACAGACCTGGCCCGCAGTGCTTGAATATAATTAAAATAATGATTGTCGACTTTATTTTATTAGATATTGGGATCAGGATTATTAACCACTTTCATTGGTATGATGCTTTTTAAAGGGGCTTGGAAACCTAGGCCAATATTTTTGTTTGTTCTACTGTACACGTTAAAAACTACTTTACTACGGGTAAAACATGGCAGGCTAGTAAGCAACACAGCTGCAGCTAATAAAATGTATAAGGGATGTTCGATTTAGGTGTGACTACGGCCATAGCTGTGCCATTGTGCAAGCATAGACAGTAGTCAGCAGTACAGTAGTCAGCAGTACTGTCAATGCTTGCACACTAGCACACCTACATCTAATTATTAATTTGATTAGCTGCAGCTGTGAACTACAAGGTCAGCCTTCAGCAACATGCCATGTTTAACCCTTATGTAATTTTTAACCTGAACCAGAAAGCAAACTACAGAATCAGCCGTAGGGTTTCATGACAATTTAATGAACAGCTCCCTCCCCCGGGCCCCCACTTATCAGCATGTTGAATGCTTTCAACTACAGTGAGTGTGGTAAATGAAATGTACTGTTGCTGAAATCCCTGCAGTCTATGGTTATAGAAATAGAAACCCAGGGAACAGAGTGGCATTCCGACGCACCGCCATTATGACTGCGTGGCTTCTGTGTGTGGTTAGGGTTTGGGTTAGAGACAGGTTTATTATTGAGCACGCTGGAATGCTGGTGCATCAGAATAGCGGGCTTCGGAATGCCAGTGTGTAACCGGAAACCCACAACATTGTTAACACATTGGATTGTTGCAGCCCTATGGCTGCCACTGTGGCGAGAAGAGATGCGCATTTGGTGACCCCAATTTATTCATCATCCCGTTTGTCTCGTCTAGCTTGGAGAGCCTCCCGTTTGTCCATCTGACCCGTGGCCTCTGACACTCAAACCCCTCTGACTGGACACCCCTTCCAACCGCCTTGCCTGCTGGAATCTTACTGGAAGCTATCCATCACACTGGAAACCATCAGTCTTACTGGAAACCGATCCGTCATATGTTGGAGGGTCAATCCATGTTGAAGGGGCTCATCCAACCAGTTACCCTACCTTTCCCCTTTTCCACTGCGATTTCAACATGATTTTTATATTGTTGCATGTGAGGAGAACTACTAGAAAATACACAATGTATTCTAGTAGTGTCAGTTTGTAATTGTTTTTGACTAAGCAGCTTTTGTACAATGTACATACACACGTCGTTATGTTAAACATTTGAGAAAATAATTCAGGCATATTTCTTCTGTTTTGATGTCGGAAAGAAACAGTAGTTTTATACCACAGTTTTGTAATGAAGACTCATACGCTAGCTTGAAAATTCAAACCCTTTCATTGTTTCAACCTCATGAAGCCTAGCTGGGCATGTCATCATCGGAGAACATTTGGCCGAAATTCGCAATATCGCAAATGTGTTGCGATATTGTGAGCTTGTAGATCTGCTATTTGATGCAACATGAATTGGTTTAATTGGTTAAGTGGAGTTGTTTTACTTCCTAAAGCTACAATAAACTTCTAACTAAATAAAGGGACTGACTCACACTGGAGTAGAACTGTCAACGCTGTGCCTTGAAGCCCTTGATGACTGCAAAAAGTCCTGCTATAGTCCCGTACATCTGAATGTAACCCAGTGATTCTTATGTCAACATGAGAAATCTTCTGTATGAATGTTATAGTACCTACTATATCAGTGTTTCCCAACCTGAGCTCCAGGCCCCCCTTGGTGGGTCGCCTTGAGTGCGAGCGAGGCCATGTCTGTTTGGGGGTCGTTCAACATCTTAAATGTGCACAAAATCATATTGTCATATTGTCAAAAACGATCTTGAATCTATTTGAATATAGATTTTTCAAAGAGCCAATTTCTTCCAACTGTGCAAAAATAGCTATTCTACAAACACGTGTGGGGATCTCAGCTTCTATCAGATGTAAGAAGGGGGGGGGGGGGAAGGGGGGCTCAGAGGAAAAAAGGTTGGGAACCACTGTACTATAACTGCTACTATTACTACTGCTGTCTAATCAATGCACTTTGTTGTATGTAGAACAAAACCTGGGACTAGAGCCCTAGATGTGACAAAAGGCCAATAAACTAGCGTGGTATAAAAACAACCCTGGAATTCCATGTGTTCGAGTTGAAATTACACTGTTGGGCTATTTCTAGAGCCATGCGCAATAGTGAAATCTGGTGAGTCAACAGGATGTAACAAGGAAAGGTTAGGTCCTTTCAGACACTGGCAGGGAATGTATTGTGTAGAGGTTAGAATAGGTAGGCTAACAAACGAAAGGGATATATACACAGTCACACACACACACACACACACACACACACAGTATCTCTCTCACACACACACACACACACACACACACACACACACACACACACTACTGTATATACATACACGTATCCATTGATTGAAATTGTAATGCCAAATATCAAAGTTCAAATCATCCTAGTATTGCCATTTTTAGACCAGACATTTTGTAAATAATATGTGACTTGTTCCATTCTTTTAAGGAGGGAGGGGAGACCAAGATATGAGGCCTCTGGAGGCTGGATAAATTAGGGGAGCATTGTTCTCAGTATGAGTCACAGTGTGTATTTACTCCCAGGGAAGGGGCTAAAGTTCCCATCGATGTTTGGTAATATTTAACAGGATGGTTTTGGGTGATGTGGCTCAGAAAATAAACAAGAGGAGATAGCGGCATGGTCTCCACGGTGGCCCAGATACCTACAAACAGTTCCTGGCACCTGCTACAAGTCCACAGAGACGCCACACAGAGGTGAGTAGGATAGTTTATGATGGCTTATTCCGTTTTATTCAGTGAATTTTAAGGTAGCATTGTCAGTATCTGCTGCAGGTTGAAGTTGTGAGTATGTAATGGGAAAGAGACATGGTCTCACTTAGATTAGAGTTATACTATAATGGGGTAGTTGTGCGGCTATAGTTGTGTTCCTATTTGAGCAGCTATATGTGAAAGTGTCATAAGTAGTGAGAAATGGCAAAAATGGTAATTTTCTGTTATTTTGGAATGTACCTCCCATTGCCAATGCTTTTGCATAATTGGATACATTTTAAATTATGTGCTGTGATCACATGTGGACGGATCTTTGACCTGGCAATTTTGTATGGTACAATTAAGAAGGTCTGAGGAAGGGCTGCGGCCCGAAACGTTACCAAATTAAAGTAAAGATACTTGGGAGCCTGAATTGGTGTACCGATTTTTTCATTTCTTGCAATTATGAAATCATTCACAAACTAATCACTCTAGTTTTTTGCTTGAAAATGTAGTAAATTTTCTAGACATGTAATGTTTCACTGACTAAACTAACTGAGATAATTTTCCCTTTTGGAAATGTTTAGTGTAGTACGAATACAATTGGACCCCGGCATGCATATATCGATTATATACTAGTGTGTAGGGAGACAGACCGTAATAGATTAGTTTACTGTTTCAGTCTGTTTGCCTCATTTTTAGGTAGATTCAGAAGGGAACAATGGCCTGACTGTTTACCTGAAAAGCATGGACAACCTTGTCCCGTTGATTCTCTCTCTACTACTGACATGCATGATTCAAGGTGAGGTTTGTCCAGTCCAGTACAAAGCACAGCAGAGGATGTATTCCTAAAATCTTCATTAAAGCAGGGCCTAACCCTAAACCAGTAATCTTTATCATACGTCTGACAATGCCTCAGCTGGTTCAATAGTGTATTTTAAACCATCTATTTAACGCCTACACCCTTGATATTAAACCCACTGCCAGTCTAATTAGAGGGCCAAATCATCTATCTACACTCTTTTCTTCCCAAAATGGCCAGGGTTCTTGTTCGCAGTAAGATATAGCCAGTGGCCGGGGACTTCAGAGTCACTGGTTCATGTTCCCAATTGGTATCCAGATGAATATGTTCATTACTCTGCCATTCTCTGATTACAATGACAAGAAAAGAGCTGTATGGGCTGGCCTAGATATTTCTCAGACCTCATTTCCTAAACGGATACATAATTTATGACTCCACATGCTGGCTGTAGCAGCTAAAGCAGTTAGCTCTCCAAACAAGTTATATATCACCCTGAGTGCTCTGGCATAACCCTATTATTTCATATTCCAAAGTTTCTACCCTGACCGTTAATATTCACCCCCTTTTCCCTCGATTTGTCAGTGATGATGGGGAACTATGCAGGCTCCTCTGAAATTCAATTGGAGAAGTGTGTGTGCGTGCGTGTGCGCGTGTGTGTGTGTGTGTGTGTGTGTGTGTGTGTGTGTGTGTGTGTGTGTGTGTGTGCGCGTGTGTGCAGGCATGCACACGCACATGTGGGTGTTTGTGTTACAGTGTGGGGCTTGTGTTTGTGTGTAATATCCTTCCCAGTGCCAAAGGGGTCTAATAGATGGCTCACGGCAGGTTATAATGGATCGCTTTGCTCCTTCGATGATTCTCCGTCTCATTCAGTCTTAATCCGGTGCACAGCCTTGTGGGGGTTTTCTCTTTAGCTGTGTAAGTGTTTACCCCAGTAGGGTGATGCGTGGCTTACAGCTGAAGGCTACAGTACACAAACTCATTTGCACTGTGCCTTTGGTTTGGGTTCTCCCCCTAAATCCTGCTTGCCCTACTTGTAGATCAGCTATTTTCAGTTTCAAAAATTAAAAAGTAATTTGATTATTGTCACCGGTAGGCTATTTGGTGTTTTTGATGTTATTAAAATGTTCCATATCGCTCAGCCCTAGGACAAAATGTAGACCGCATCTCTCTAAGGTTGTCTGCCTGTCTCTCTCTCTTCCTCTCTCTTTCTCTGACACACTCACATGTCCAGTTATTTCCCCTGCCCATTCTGCCCATTCTCTTTTAGATTTTTTACATCTTTTTCTTGTTTTCTTCCTGACAGGCAGTGTACCAGTTTCCTGCCTCATTCCTTTTTTTCCTCTTCATCCTGTTAATCTGTCAAATTCACTCACTTTTCTTTCACTTTCCTTTTTCTCTATCTCAGTTAACTCTCTTTCTCAGTCATGCAGTCATCTAGAAGTGGCATAGTGCACAGAGCCCTTTTCCCCTTCTTTCTTTTTTGGAGAGCCTATTTGACAGGAAGTGAGTGCTCACTCAGTTTAGCTTAGTGTCTTGTGGAAGCAACTTTGTGTGCAAATAACATTCAACTATGTATTACGCTCCATTTCATACAAAGTCTAACTCTTAACTCACTCTTGACAAGCAGCTGTCCCTAGTTGAAAATATAGAAAGAAATCCAATGATTACTGTGTCTCTGAAATCCTGGGTATTAATTTAACTCTCGAGAGTGTAAAAGTTACTGGGTTACCTTTACAGTTCATTTAGCACTCCAGCTTTTGCTGTGCCAGCATCTCTTTGCAATCATGTCATCTGGTAGGAGGTTCAAGAGCATCCGCGCAAGCACCAGCAGGCTGTCCAACAGTTTCTTCCCCCACAACCCTGAACACGCTCGCTATATACTGCCCCCAAAAGTTGCCAAAACCAAAACCAACATCAATAGCACTTTTGATTAGTACTGTACCTAGTCGGCTGTTGTTCAACCACTTAAAAAAAAAAAAAAAAAAAGGACACCAACGACCTCAATAATTTCAGACCAATATCGAAACTACCATTTCTCTCCAAAGCCCTTGAGAAAATAGTTTACTCCCAACGTTTAACTTTTATAAATGACTTTTTGAGAGGTATCAATCAGGTTTTAGAGCACATCACAGTACCGAAACGGCACTTCTTAGAGTTTTAAATGATATTAGAATGAATTCGGATGCTGGCTTGAACATGGTATTAGTGCTATTAGATCTTTCGGCCGCATTTGACACAATCGACCACAACATACTAATTGAAAGATTAGAAAATGTGGTGGGTGTGACTGGCCCAGCACTTGAGTCGTTTAAATCGTATCTGAGTGACAGAACCTTCACGGTTGCCGCTGGGAATGTGTCCTCCAGCCCGGCAGACATAACCTGTGGCGTTCCACAAGGTTCCATTTTGGGTCCTCTATTATTTTCTATTCATATGCTCCCATTAGGCCAAATCATCCGGAACTTTGACATCTCTTTCCATTTCTATGCCGATGACACTCAAATTTATTTATCCATTGACCCATTACACACAACCTCACTCACTTCACCCACCCCTCTCACCCCACTAATGAACTGTCTCACTGCCATAAAATCCTGGATGTCAAACAATTTCCTCATGCTAAACAATAGAAACAATGTTTCCCAGCTGTTAGAAGCCCAGGGCCTCCAGTGCTAATTTTTGACTCTGACTTAAAACACTTCTCCAACATCACCAAATCTGCCATCTTCCAACTAAGGAGTATCTATAAAATCACATAATTCCTCTCTTTTTCCAATGCCCTGACCGTTATCCGCGCCTTCGTCACATAACCACCTGGATTACTGCAATTCCCTATTTTCAGGCCTTCCTCAAACCGCAATAAATCACCTCCAACTGGTCCAAAATACTGCAGCTATAAGGTTCTTAGGAGAACCAAAGAATATGACCATATTACCCCGGTCCTGGCCTCACTCCATTGGCTACCTGTGGCCCTTGGATCAGATTTTAAAATATTATTATTTGTTTTTAAAGCACGGAATGGCCTTGCACCTGCTTATATTTCTGACCTCGTGCCCCCTATGCACCTACCCGCAACCTCAGATCGGCAGATCAGCTGCTCCACAAGGTGACCACCACGGCTAGACTCAGAACAGAAGGTTCCGAGTCTAGGAGCTTTTGTTAAAAGGAGCTTTTGTTATAAGGGCCCCTCACCTGTGGAATCAACTTCCATTGGAAATTAGACAGGCTATATCTCACTGGGCACTTTTAAAACTCTCCTAAAGACTAATTTTTATAGGATGCCTTTTTGTTAGAGCCTTTGGCTAATGCTTGTGCTCATTTGATTGCTTTTGTCTTAAATTTAAATTGGTTGTGCTCTGTCTTTCTTTTTTTTTTTAATACTCATGTGTTTTTTGCTTTTGTGATTTGTTGTAATCTAATTTGTGTTGTGAAGCACTTTGTAAACTTGCTTTTGAAAGGTGCTATATAAATAAAGTTTATTATTATAAGTTTATTATTTTGCACTTAACTTTGAATTAGGGTTGTCCCGATCTGATCACATGATCGTAATCGGATCGGAAGAAAAAAACGTGATCGGGACATCCCTAGTATCAATATTATGGCCAAACTAGCATGATATTAGACTTAATAATTTTGTAATTTTGTAACTTAGTAATTTTGGCATAAGTGTGTATAAAAATATTAATATCGGAAAAAACAGTATCGGCAGATACTCAAAATCAAATTACCCGAATCGGATCGGGAATAAGAAAACGTGATCGGGACATCCCTACTTCGAATGCATTAATACTTTTTTTTGTTTGTTTTTCCTTATTTTACTATGCTTTCTCTCTCCTTGTTTTGTTTTTTTGCCCTTGTCTCTTTTTTTGTAGTGTGTATTATGGAAGGGACAATAAAACTGAATCTGATAATGCCCATATTTAACAGTCGAGGCTGAGGTGCATCTGGAGCCCGGAACGCTGGCGGTCCTGCGTGGCGAGGAGGCCCGGTATACCTGCAGCACCTCTGAGCAGTGGACCGTGATGGTGTGGATGGTGAACGGGGCCTCCGTGCTGACCGTGTCCAGGGAGCATGGTGCCCTGCCTTCCAACAACCCCAACGTGAAGGCAGAGAACCGCTCCACCCCTAAGCGAGCTAGCTGGCTGTTTGTCCTCAGCAACACGGAGAGGAGCCACCAAGGGCAGGTGACCTGTGACCTCCAGAATGTCCAGCAGAAAACAGCAATGCTGCTTGTACAAGGTCTGTGCTTTTTGTGTGTGTGTGTGTGTGTGTGTGTGTGTGTGTGTGTGTGTGTGTGCGTGTGTGCGTGTGTGCGCGTGTGCGCGCGTGCGTGCGCGTGCGCGCGTGTTTGTGTAGCTGGCTTTTTCACTGTGCGATGTCAGGAAGACAAACAGCAACTGTATAGTGCGACTGTAAAGGGATTTTTCAATTACCTTCTGCAGAGCTAGATTCTCTCAAGGATAGAGTTGTTCTCACAAACAAAAGTATGCTAAAAACCACACACACACACACACACACACACACACACTGAGCTAAGAAAACAAAGCAGATGGAAAGTGTCTTGAAAACAACTGCAGAGCGAAAGTGCAGAAACATGCAGAATCCAACCTTGAACACATGAACAACACCATGCAGGTAAAATGAGACGGAATAAACAAAAGTTGATAGCAGCTGTGATGTCAACCGCCCACACTCTTAATGTACACATGTAGGCACTAAAGTACACAGAGGCAATAAAAACCAAACCCATAATGCTTTGCCTCCAGCCTTGAAGCTGTTCTTGTCTTAATTGGCTGCTTCTTGTTGCAATTTGTATGTAGGTGGGCTTGTACATTCTGCACAACTTTCCTGTACAAACGACAGCAGCATTCAGAGTACATAAATGGACCCAGGTGTATATCAGGGATTAAGTTCTTTTTGCCTGTCTGTTCTGGTAGGAGAACTGCTGCTCAGGCATTTTTGAATAGGTCCTATGATATTGTTGAGGCCAGTTAGGGGGGGGTTGTGGGATGGGATCGATCCGGGTCCAGATATAAATAACAAATTGACGGCACTGGACCTGATGCCAGTCAGGAAGCATAGAAAGATTTATATGCTGCTGCTATGGTCCCCCAGATAGCCCTCTCCTGTCCATTCCTCTCCTCTCCTCTCTTCCTAATACACCTATAGCTTTTCACTTTAGCGTATATTAAACAAATGTAGAAATAATGCTTTCCTTTTGGACTTGCTAATGGTTGCTAATGGCTAGTAGTGTAGTTAATCTCTCTGAAGCTTTGTTGTGTTTCTATCATTTATTGTACATTATGCAGACACTGTGCCAAATGGGAGACGCAGTGTGGAGACTGCTGATGAGAATGCAGTTCTGCTGGGGTTGTTATTTCTGAGTTGAAAGCCTTAAGTTTCATGGTGTTGTGTAGTCAATCTGTTTGGAAGCTATATGCCTTTTTAGACCAGCATTTTATGCAGCCTGTCTGGCTAAACATTCCTTGATAGTAATTTCAAGAGAGAGAGAAAAAGAAATTAACCACTTCTGAGGAAATTCAAAGTCAGATAATTCAGTGTATATTGTTTATAACAGCCAAAGTTGTGGTGGGTATAATATTGGGTAACATTATTATTAACGTATATGTACAAATGCACTTATTACTTCAGAAATAAGGACAAATATTTGAGCCTAAGGCCCGGTGTAGACAGTTTGATTAGACATTTTATGGTCCCTATGCGGGGAACATAAAAATATTGGCTATACTGACGCAGCACAGCCAGAGCTCTTATGGGAATGGCATGTATCAAAACAGGTGACAACTCATTCAATGCTTAATGATTTTTCGCTCACATGCTTCGACCTGTGCCTTCTCTGACCTTATTATTCAGCTAATTTCCCCAATACAGTCCCTAAACTGAAAGCTCAGCTAAAGAAAAAACAAAACAAACCCAAGAAATGTCTTCACTGCAAAAATGAGAGGCAACAAAGGCAATGACCCATTGCCTCCAATAAATTAGACTAGAGAGAGGGCCTCCAAAGACACACATCCACATTGACGTATGGGGCCATTAACAGTACGTACAGAGGATCAAGCTGTGCAGCCGAGACGAGATGCACAGGATCTCGATGGCCTGACACAGCCTTTGAATTACTCGCACATCTTGGCTTGCCCAGTTAACAGTCAGCAACTCTGCCTGTGATTTGTGTACTGCGGGCGCAAATATACGGTTGGAGGAGAGCCACAAATCTGCGGCAGGCGGCTGACTCCCCGCGCAGTCCCCCTCGCCATGTCCCCCTCGCCATGTCCCTGACTTAATTGTCCAATGTGAATGGGATGTAAATACGCCCACGCGTGCACTCTCACTCCTGAAGCCCCCTCTCTTGAACACACACACACACACACACACACACACACACACACACACACACACACACACACACACACACACACACACACACACACACACACACACACACACACACACACACACACACACACACACACACACACAGTTCTTTATTTGAATCCGCAAATTACAATTAATTTTACAGGAAAACAAATATAACAGGGTTGATAACAAATGACATGGCACCTTCTCCTCCACAGCAACAAACTGCCTATAACAGCCGAAACAGAGCAGCATTTGGCAAGTTGTTTGTTCTTTGTCATGCCAGCGATTGTTAGGCCAGTTTATGTACATGGCCCAGGCTTCCAAATATCAGTATGGCAAAATCTACATCGATACCCAAGTTTTAAGAGCAGGTTATAAATTGGAAGAATTTTAAAGGAAGAAAAGGAAAGAAAGAACAGACAAAAAGAAACCCCTAGAATGTTTATCTTGAAATGCCTGGTCCATGTACAAATCAAAGGCACAGCCCACCTCCAGAATCAGGACCTCCTTGTGACTGTTGTCAACAAAAACAACATCAGGTGTATTTGGGATGTTAGCAAAGACATGCACATGCACATGCACAACTAACACTAACACACTAACACGGTTTCTTCTCGTGTATGGGCTATTTGTGTGGATGTGCAGCAATGGCGGAGGAGGAGGTGATAGTGAGGACTAATTGTTTCCATTGTTTCATCCTATATTCAATTCATCAACATAGCATAAAGATCGCACACGCCCACTGTATTTATATCAGCCACATGACATCTTACATCATCATTTAGTGCACTAAACATTAAAGTCCATAGACTTGGGTTGGCAAGTAAAAAATAACACAATACTACATACAAAGGGGCGTGAATGTGAGGAGGAGGATAATAACAGTGGGGAGGTGCACAGTGGCATATACTTTATATCAAAGGGGAGTGCATGTGAGGTGGAGTGACAGTGGGAAGGTCACGAGGTGCACATTGACATGCTGTGTAAACGTACACGTACACAGTAAAATCACTGCATGTTTAACATCTTATATTACAATTGAGAGAGGCTGCTCACATTTAGTGCTCACAATCAGGTGGCCAAGACATAGACCATGACGTACGCGGAGTATGCGGAAGTGCGGTTTACGCCTGTGCTCTGATGTCACTCACTTTACCTCTGCCTTTTCAACCTAGCTTTTGCATTTTCCGTTTCTGAAATCCGCTATTTCTAACTCTGTCCGTCTAATAAAGTATATTTCTCTTCAGAAGCGTAAATATTGTAACCTCCACACAGCAGAAATTATCCCACAACGTCCGCATTCTGTTCAATTACCACGGATGCAGCCTATAGATTCAGAGAAAAAAGGGTTTTAAAATGGCGCAGAAATAGGAAGTGGACGGCTGTGTTTCCTTCTTTCGATTGGCTATGGTTGATTATGTGACACACGCGTCGATGCAGTGCAAGGCATGTTGGGTTACAGGTGCATGATGGGAAGTCGAGTTTTTTATTTGTTGATGCGTGGCGCTAGATGTGAGCACACAGAAGGCGTGCTCACATCACAGATTCACAAAAACGGATGTTAACTACATACCCTGAGGTGAGGTCTCTTAAAAATGAGGTCTAAATGAGATTACCTGCATAAATAACGGTTAAATTAAAAACAAAATGGAGGCCTGGGCCATGGCTCAGTGGTCCAGGCACCTTGGCTGGTAATCCAGTCTGGCAGTGTGCCGCGGGCTCGACTCCCGATCCCGACGGCCTTTACTGCATGTCTTCCCCCCATCTCTCTCCCCATCTCCTGTCAGCCTACTGTCTGTCCCTCCATAAAAAATATAAAAATAAAAGGCGCAAGCCACAAAAAAAACATTAAAAAGAAATGGAATAATGCCAAACTTTTACTCCCAAGAGAGTACAAATGGGGTACTACCTTGGGGGTTAAATGATCACTAAGGATTTTTCCTTCAGTGATTGGGCTATGCTGCTACTCATGAGAATAATGAGCAGAATAATGAATGAATAATAATCAGAATAATTCACACCCACATGTGCTTGTGCCCCACACGACACACACACAAGAGCAATGCAGCAGAGAAGCGTGTAGAACTCATCAGAGCAGAAGCCTTTACCTCTCCCAGATTAAACGTCGCACTCAACGCAGCAATTTCCCCTCCGAGGGCTTCTGCTGACGAATCACTGCCATTAGCGGGGGACGGAGAGGGGGTGGGTGCCCCTCACTCCCCTGTATAGGCACACGCACGCACACACACACACACACACACACACACACACACACACACACACACACACACACACACACACACACACACACACACACACACACACACACACACACACAGAGACTCATGTCGCTGCCGCAGCCCAAAGGGGGCAGGACTTTCCTGTGCCTGTGATTAACAGAACCTTAGGAGACCTTATTCCTGAGAATCACTTATGGACCTTTTTGGGGTGGGTTGGCGCAGAGTTGCTGAGGTTGTAATGAGTGCCTATCTCTATTCAGATGTATCAATCAGCAGTGATTGGCCAGAGTCAGCCCTCCATCGGACGATGCAAATGGGCCGGTTGGTCCCCCTCCAACCTTTGCCCGCTGGCATCGAGATTTGCTAAGAGCAGAGCTAAGACTAGTACTACAAAAGTCCTGACTGTTAATTTAAGTATAGGATTAGACCTGTAAGGGTAGCACTTCAGATGTTCTGGTGAATGTCCTTTAGTTGAGCCAGGGTGTTTCAGAATAGGAAGCTACCGTTAAGTGAATCATTATCTTCATCATGATGATGAATCAGACATCAAATGGAGGCCTCCTCGGGGTAATGTGGGGCAGGCAATAACACACACACAGAGCATCCAGGGCGTTTTGCCTAAATCAACACAGACATGTCATTTGGTTAGACAAAAGCGCAGAAGCTTCCGTAATTATCTCTCTGTCTATAGCAATTGTCTGTTGCATCCACTGCCTTTCAGTCTGACAGACAATAGACTTCACATATGAGATATATCACCCAGGCCTCTAAGTGGCTTATTTGGCTGGCAGAGAGATAGAGGGGGAAGAGAGAGGCATTTGTTAGCCAGTTGAGACTTTAAGACAGATGATCAATCACTGTGGGAGGAGTGCAATCTGTCCTCTGCAAGTGAACGGGCTCAACTGAAGAAGCTCTGTTCATTTTAGGGTACATAGGCACAAAAGTGCATGCATTTTAAAGCGTCTCTTTTGATGAAATTCACATTTACATGGAAAGGACCCCCAAATATCCATAGCCTCTGTTGCAAAATGCCCAGAAAATAGTGATACTAGCCGAATTAATTAGATTTGAAATTAAATGAGATTATTTATTATTATTATTTATTTTATATAATTCTTTCTCTAAAGTCTTCAGAGCTTGCTCACGTCAACTTTGCTATTTTCTTTCAGAGAGGGGCAGTGTGGAAGTCTTGGGGGGTAACAGGACAGCTCTGAGGGACGAGTGGCTCCTCTTTGAGTGTCAAGCAGAAGGATGGTACCCAAACCCCACGCTGGTGTGGCTGCTGAATGACATAGAGGTAAAACATCAACATCAATCATACGCCCTGGAACCTCCCATTCATCATACAGTATAATATTAATTTCCTGTTTTAGGTATTTTGATAAATCAGAACAAAATACAGTGCATCAGTGGGATAAAATTGAAATGTTATTACGGTACATTCCTGTTCCCATGTTGAATTTTCATGTATGAGATACGAGGCAAAAAAGCTAAAGGTTTTCATCATCATCATCATCATCATCATCATCATCATCATCATCATCATCATCAGCAGCAGCAGCAGCATCTTTCAAAACATTACGTCATGTGGTAGCCAAGTCTATGGAACAAAGTTGTTTGAAAAAAAAACTAATTAACAGCACCACTCGTGATGTCATGTGGCAGCAAAGTCTATGGACTTTTAACGTTTTAATGTTTAATGTTTAAAAATCACACCGAAGTGAGGGGAGCTCTTATCATTATACATCATCCTACATCATCTCATGAACAACTGAATTTATGTGATTGGTTAGGGTTAGGATTTGCTCGTCTACATATGACCTTCATTGTCAATGGAATTTAATGTTTGTGTTGCCACAGATGTATGTAATATTTGACAGACATATGACCTAATCTCTCCTTTCATTGTCAATGGCAAATATGAGACGTGTGGGGACAAAAGCTGTATGGGCTAGCGCCCACATTCCGTGCTCATACAGACGCTGTGCACAGGCCGCTAAAAAAATAGGACCCCAGCCAAGTCTATGGACCTTTAATGTTTGCTTTAAGCAGTGATGTCATGTGGCAGCCACAATTGGCGCCCCTCACTTCACACAAGTGTGTTTTTGAGGGGCGCCTCCTATAGGTTTAATGATTGTCTTTAGTTCAATGTTTGTTTTGTAAACGCCATTGACAATGAAGGGAAAATGTACGTCATAATGTGCCTCATTACGTCATATTGTCTCTTTATTGTTTAGAGTCACGGATGGACCAAAATGTGACAGTCGTTGTCAACAGTTTACCAAGCATGTAAACTGTTACATGCGGTAGACGTAAAGACACGTCGGCTGAGTTTCACAGGAAAGAAAATCCACCTCTGTAAACAGTGTAAATGGTAAATGGTAAATGGTGCATTTATATAGCGCCTTTATCCAAGGCGCTTTACATAGATTGTGCATTACATTCACCCATTCACACACACATTCATACACCGATGGCAGCGGAAACCATGCAAGGTACCAACTAGCACACCGGGAGCAATTAGGGGTTCAGTGTCTTGCTCAAGGACACTTCGACAGTAACTCTGGGGGAGCCCGGGGTTCGAACTGGCAACCTTGCGGTTCCCATCCAGGCACTCTACCCCTGAGCCACCGCCGCCGCCACCGCCGCCGTGTGACAATAGGTTAGGTCATCTGGAGGCACACCAGCGCATACCGGAGAAAAACCATACCGCTGTAAACAATGTGAGAAGAGTTTCAGTCAGTTAGGGGCGACTGTGGCTCAGGAGGTAGAGCAGGTCGTCCAATGATCCATGGGTCGGCGGTTCGAATCCCGGCTCCTCCTGTCTACATGTCGAAGTGTCCTTGGGCAAGACACTGAACCCCAAATTGCTCCCGATGTGCTGGTTGGTACCTTGCATGGCTTCTGCCGCAATCGGTGTATGAATGTGTGTGTGAATGGGTGAATGTAATGCACAATCTATGTAAAGCGCCTTGGATAAAGGCGCTATATAAATGCACCATTTACCATTTACCATTTAGCTAATCTACAGAATCACCTACGCATACTGGAGAAAAACCATACCACTGTTAACTGTGTGACAAGAGTTTCAGTGAGTGTTAGATAGTCTACAGAAACATCTGCGTATCCACACTGGAGAAAAACCATACCGCTGTAAACAGTTTCAATCAGTTGGGTCACCTGCAGTCACACCTGCGTCTCCACTGGAGAAAAACCATACCGCTGCAAACAGGGTGACAAGAGTTTCAATCAGTCAGGTCACCTGCAGTCACACCTGCGTCTCCACACTGGAGAAAAACCTTACCACCGTCAACCAAGATTATAATAGTTTTGGATTTCTCATTTGTGTAGGTGTGTTTGAGCACGGAATGTGTTTGGAGCACGTATTTTGATTGATGTATGATGATAAAATCGCCCCTCACTTCACTTCACGTGTGATGTTTTTCTAAATCAATTAATGTGGAATTGTCAGTGTTTCATAGCTAATGTACTTGAAACCTCTCAAGCCCTTAATGTACCTCAGTTGACACAAAATTATCTAACAGGAGCACTTGTCAGTGGTCATAGCACTGCAAATGTATCATTGGCACATTTCATGCTAAACATGCTTAATGCTGTAAAACTGTTTGTCATACTCAACATGTGTCATGCTGTTATTCTAACCATGGTGCACTGTGTTGTCTGCCTACGGTGTGGAGGTGGACGAGGGTGAATACAACGTCATGCTGTTATTCTAACCACTGTGCACTGTGTTGTCTGCCTACGGTGTGGAGGTGGACGAGGGTGAATACAACGTCATGCTGTTATTCTAACCACCGTGCACTGTGTTGTCTGCCTACGGTGTGGAGGTGGACGAGGGTGAATACAACGTCATGCTGTTATTCTTACCATCGTGCACTGTGTTGTCTGCCTACGGTGTGGAGGTGGACGAGGGTGAATACAACGTCATGCTGTTATTCTAACCATCGTGCACTGTGTTGTCTGCCTACGGTGTGGAGGTGGATGAGGGTGAATACAACGTCAGCAGTGAAGTGTCTGCAGACGGCCTCTTCAGTGTGAACAGTAGCCTCGGCGTGCATGCAGCAGAGAGCTCTCATGTGGAGTGTCTGGCCTCTGTGTCTGCTCTTCATCAACCTCTGACCAGTGGCGTTCGCCTCACCGTGGGTGAGAGTACTCTCTAATAAGCACAGCAAGACCTGCACTGGTCTACATTCCACACATGCACACATTGTATGTCATGTGCACACACACACGCACACACAGTAGTGCTGTCAAACTATGCAGATCCAGTTTATTCATTTCTTTATTGACACCACTCTTTCTTTCTTTCTTTCTTTCTTTCTTTCTTTCTTTCTTTCTTTCTTTAGTAGCTCGCCCAGTGGCGTATCCAGGAATTACGTTTTGGCCAGGCAAGATATGTTAATTGTCGTCTCCCCTCGCACAATCGTAGCACTAAAGGTTTTCAAAGAGATATACCTGCTAGACGAGTAGGATACAAAGGCTGAAAGGCTGGCATTTACATTCCAATTGGTGATTGAGGGTCGCGCTCTACTGCAACGGCCAATCAACTGTCTATTTTAATAGTTCTCAGGTCTTGTTTTTGTCCTCTTTTATCTCATTGTATGGATTTTGGCCAGGCCAGAAATGGATTTGGACAGGCGGACGCCTGCCCTCGCCTTATTGTAGATACGCCTCTGAGCTCGCCCCTACCATAGGAGGAACCTATATAACCTTCTCTACAACCTAATTGTAATAGTGCTCATGATTTTGGCTTCCCACAATTAAATGAACATGATTGTCTAATTAGCAAGAATGTAAAAGTGAAATGCACTGTTGATTTAATTTAGTGTTATGTTTTGGTATTCATTCTGAGATGCACAGAATTTACAGTGGGAGGAAGAATTTTATTTTGAATAATAAAAAGAAAAGTACAGTAGCAACATGAATGTGAAAGCAGGGTTATGTTTATGTGACAATTAATACAAACATTTATTTTCCCAGTAAATAATCTTGATAAATAATCGTGATCTCGATATTGATCAGAACAATCGTGATAATCAATTCTGGCCATAATCGTGCATCTCTACGGGTGCAACCTTTATAATTTGTTGTACAACAGTGTCTCGTAAGTGTGTGCCAGCAGCAGTGTTTCAGCACTTGTTCAGTAAAAGAATGATGTGACCTTGCGTTTGCAGTGGCAGAGGTGCTGCAGGAGGAGGGAGAAGACTGCACTGTCCTGTTGGCAGTCACAGCCACCCTGGCCGCTATTGTCCTGCTGCTGCTCTCTGCACTCTGCATCGGCATTGTCCTCCTCCAAAGACTGACTGGACAAGCTAGTAGGTAGATCTTTTGTTCAGCTTTTTTAATTTACACAACTAAGAGAAAGATATAAATCCACCTCCCCCCAACCATTTTATTTGGCAGGACCGGTGATTAAAGTATAATAAAGAAGTCAGGCATACAGTGACTTGGCATTGCCCCTCGATGACATTCAACAAGGACTCACAGTTCTTTTTTAGTTGTTTGAAACAAAGATAGAACATTGGCTGTCAGCAGAAACCTTGAATTCAGCTTATTTTCTCTCTCTCTCTCTCTCTCTCTCTCTCTCTCTCCCCCTCCCAACCTCTCTCTCTCAGTTTCTCTCTCTCTCTCTTTCTATTTCTTTTGCGGTGGTAGCCGAGCCACTTTCAAACTGCTTGCCATTCCTACAGTATCTTCATTATAGGTGAAAATTATTAAATTCTTTCAAAAATAACAACACTGTGATTGTCAAATAAGCGAAGTAAGACGAAGCTCTCCGCCCTTTCAATTAGTAACACCTAGCACCCAGGGCGGAGATTGATCAAAAGGACGGATATTATTGATATCAAAACCGATCGCATCGCTCCACAGGCTGTTTAGCCGACAAGACCGAAAATCTTTAAAACGTTAATAACTCTTGATCTAAATCATTCCGTCCAATTCTAAGCAAAGATTATGTGTTAGACGGCCCACCGCGGTCCCATCGCTAGTCGCGGTAGAATTAATCATACCTCCCGTTGTTGTCGATCGCCTCTAGAGTGTTTTGGCTACATCCAAGCCCCCAGTAAGGCTATCCAAAGTTGAAGCGCTCGGCCCTAGTGGTAAGAACGGGGACTGCAGGCGGACCCGTGGAGTTATGACGAGGAAACCCCGTGCAGCTGGGCTTTAACATTGAGCACCCGTTTTCACTTCCGTATTTTGGACACCAAATTTAGTGAACGCTCCGGTTCGGTCTCCTTTTATCACTCTATGGCTACATCTAGCTGCTTCAGCCACATCCGGGATAACATCCGGTCCGTCTGTAAAAGTGCTCCGCTGCTATAAATCGCTGGGCGCTATGATTTCATGGATTAAATAACCCCGGGCATTCAGGGTGTTGGATGGTCTGTAGGTTAAATGGTATGTGAACAAGTATAGCTACGAAATAAAAAAACAAAATTATAACATGACCAGTGCTTTCAGTTACTTTCTAGCCTCAGTCTGGGAATCGGGTAAGCAAGAAGGACCACAACTAAATCTACTCTATGAAGTTCAAGTCTGTCTGTGGCTGTGCCTGATGCGATATAGAGATAGAGATGCAAAACACCAAGCCACTGTCGGTCAGGCTGTCAGGCCATAGATTAGTGTCTGTGGCTGAAATCGTCATCAGGTTACTCTCAAGGTCAATTTGTCAGATAGACAAGTAAAACCCATGCCAACTGCAGGGTGTGTTCAGGATTTATTCCCTCTCACAGAGACACAGAAAAGTGATGTGAACTATGTGTCAGCTGTTGTCTGTGTGGTGTGTGCAGGAGCAACGTTTAACACCTTTTAACACGGGACGTCTAACAGTCTGATCATCGACGCAGTCTGTAATAGTCGGATAGAATCAATTTGGTGTTTCAGGCCCGATAGACTGGCAGGACTCTGATAACGGTTTGATGTCACTGACCTAAACCGGTGCTGGCCAGCCTGATGCCCGCGAATGGGTCAGTCGTCCCATATGAAGTTTAACATGGCTCCAGACTGTCACCCAAGTACTCTGATGGTAACGGGTATTGCACTAGTAAAGAAAGAAAGAAAGAAAGAAAGACAGAAGGAAAGAAAGAAAGAAAGAAAGAAAGAAAGAAAGGGGATGAATGAAGGTATCTGTTGTGAAGAGTGTGGATGGATATTGTACGAGTAGAAGTTGGGACCTGTTTGGCTTTGATAATAAAAAGGCCTTGAGTCATGTATCTAGAACCAACCGTAATCCCTGGGATTGATTTGAGACCAGTGTAAATCTCAGCCTCAATTTGGAGCTCAGGGATTATCATACAGTCCTGTAGCAGGTGTGACCTCTCTGGTACTTCACACAGTCATTATCTTCAGTGTTCATTTAACTCTGAGAGTGTACAATGGAATGTCAAGGACCCCTGGGGGTCCCCAGACCCCACTTGACATCCAGTGTACTAATGATTGCTATATGCAACTACAAACGTCAGTGAGTTTTCTTCGTTGGCCTACTGGCAGACATGAAATATGATGCTGATAGGTGTAGAGATGTGAGCCAATAGCTGCGGTCTCACTCACACAAACAAACAAACAAACAAACAAACAGACACATATGTGAAAACTAAAATCTCCACTCTTGGCCATCGGCTTGGTAGAGATAATTATTGTGGAAATAATAATGAGGATAAAATATGGTCATTATATTAATTTGGACAACATGTCAGCAATGTTTAAACATAACATATATTCCTCCCTGTAGAAATAACGGTTTATGTCCACCTGGGGCAAAGCATGCCATCTGCACCATTGTTATTGTTGTCTTTTCACTGTTGACAGGAGGTCCTTGGGCAAAACCAAAAAGCCTGATGAGGTGATAAAACTCATTAACAATCTGCACCGGCTTCTGCTGTAGAATTCAGAACTGACCCGGGGCAGTGGCATTAGTTAAGTTCAGGACCCAAAACTAATAACGGCTGGGGCTTTTACAGCTTTTGTATTACTGTAGCATATTGATACTGTGGTCAGTGCAATGAGAATATTAAAATCGGTGATTGATCACTTCTAATGCTCATGATCACATGCTCAAGGTTCATGTCTTTTTTAATTTTCAGAATCAAGTCAAATCGAAGCTATAAGGTAAGGCTCTAATGACCATGTTCATTTGGAAACAACACAGGCCATGGATATTTCTGCTTTTAAGCTGGCAAAATACATTTTGTTCTGTTCTGTTGTGTTCTGTTGCATGATGGTGTCCCTTGTCGAGAATAGTGCTATTTTTAAAATTCATGCAACAGAGTATTAGGCTTCAGAATTCCATTTGTTCATTATATTCAGCATCAATCCCAGTTAAATGCACATAAGTCATTCATAGCTTTGATAGTTCCTTATTATAACTACTTCATCAGATATAAATGTTCTGTGCTTTTAAGAAGCTGATATGTTATACATTTGTAGTCAGCATTTTAATAAATAAATCAAGTTTTATGTCTTTCAACTGAACAGTAATTGAACTCAACGGTTTAGTTGGCTTGAAGCGAATAGCATGAATAATGATGGCATTCATTCTTCTCAAAAGTGCATATATAATGAAAAAAAGAACAAACTCTGGTTTATTGCAGTTGGACTCACAAATAGCATTATATCTGACAAGGTTGCTGTGCATGATCCAAGGTAAAGGTTATCCTTTCAATTGGACGAATCCTTTGGGCTTTCACAGGTTCAACCAATCAGTGAGTGGGAGAGGCTCGGTTGCTGAGGAAACGGGTGGTAACGTCAACTTGGGATACTCTGCTGAGGCCCTCACAGGTATAAAAACAATGCACTGTCATTCCTCATTTTGGAGACAAATCTATCTATCTATCTATCTATCTATCTATCTATCTCTGAATTGATGATACATGCGTCAGTGAATACTGCATACAGTTTTAGAGAGAAAAATATATGGTATTATATTACATTTTATAAACGTTTTGAACAATATAACATATTGCTATTAAGTAAGTAAGAGTATAGTATATTATTACAGAAACAGGCTTATATCAGGCTAATATCTCCGGGCAAAATGGATGAAAATATCTTTCACTAGTATAGTATACTAGACCTGTGCCCGTTGGGCACCAGCCTACTTGGAGATGATGCAAGTTGGGAACAAACCTGGTGTCCCTATTTTCCAATGTCCAAAATAGCTAAAATAGCAGATCTAGGTCAGATTTTTTTTACTTACTGTAATTACCTAAACCCTGTATGCTGTTCCTTGCCTGGAGTCCCGCAGGGCAGGAGTCTACACCAGGACCCCTCCTTTTCCCATCTACACTAAACCACAACATGTGAACTTTTATGTCTTCTATATTCACTGAATCACACTAGGGTTTATGTAGTAAGATGAACCAAGGGCCCTATCTTTGCTAATGCTTTACCCGCACTACCCGCTACCCGTGAATTACGCACAAGGCAGCCCAGCTGGCACTAGCTGTCCCTAAACGGTATTTTACAGCTGCACTATGTGCTATACAATATGCCGACTCCGTTATTTGCGCCTGGAGGTGTGGCCGTGGGCATGTTGTTGTATTATCCCTAAAATTGCTAGCAAATAGTCGATTCTAAAACCACCCGCTATAGGCAAATTTGTTTGGGAGAGCACCTGCAATGGACATGTCTGGAGTTGGGCACTGAGCGCACAATGGCACAACATTCAGAGGTCTCCTTGTCTCCTAATTCTCCACAACTCTCTGTGATACTAATTTTAGTATAATCAGCAGAAGTAAGTGTGAATTAGCCCTTCACTAAGTCCCTCCCCAACCGTCCTTGTCCAATAAGCACGTTAGCAGCGAGCAGACAGGACAAGCTGTCCTTCTCCCCTATAGAGATGCATCTTAAATGACAGGATTTCTCCATATAAATAATCAAACATTTCAGTAGCAGTTACCAGCAGTAACCACGCCTGCAGTAGGCTATGCACTGGACAAATTTTCATGACATTATTTAAATAAACTAGAAATACGAGGAATGACAGAGAAATCAACTTTTAACGACCACCCAACAGGAGTTTTCATGTTCATCAGGCCTCATTCAGCCATGTGAAATAACATTGACAGCTATGAGGTGGTTAAACCTTGACCTGCATAGCAACAGTTGACAAACTATTTGGATTGGCATTGGACAATCGCTTTTTGGGGTGGGATTTAGCGAAGGGATAATTCATTGTGTCAATTGTGTTTATATAAGACGATAGATAGTCTATTCAAATAAGACAATTTGTGCCACGAGGTGCCATTCACTACAAACCCGGTACACAATTCAGTTTGTATTAATCCATTGCATATAAGAAATAAACAACAGATTACAATTATGGGGGGATGAGAGCGTAAGATTGCACTAGGGATAATGGCTTGCGCAGTCTTCTCTTAATAAAGGCAATGGCATCTGGCAGGCTGGCACGGTGATAGGTTTTATTATTGTAACGCCATAACCACACCCGCCATAACCACAACCACCACACCTATGCATATTGTAACAGGTAGGTGTTTAGGGATAAGGCTGGTGTCCAAAAATAGCAACTTTTGGGAATGCCCCTTGCAAAATGCTAAATCCCTAAATAGTGAGTTTAGGGTTAGGGTTTTTGGCTAAGATACGTTCCCAAGTGTTCCTCAATTTTTTCCTCAGACATGTAATCCAGTACAGTTTGGTTCAGATAGGCCTGCTCTTTTGTTCAGTTACTGTGTGGCAGTGATTCTCACAGTAAGGTTCGGGGACCCATAGGGGTCGTTGAGATGATTCCAGGGGGTCTCCAGCATAATCAGTCTAACCACAACCCTATTTTACACTGATTCTACAGATTGTAGATTTTGTCTCTTTCTCACAAAACCTTTTCAGATGGGGGTCCAAAAGGGATCAATTTAGGGGGACAAACAAAGTTTGAGAAGCACTGCTGTATGGAGGTAAGAGACGAGGTCACGTCGGGCTAAGTGTCTCTGTTCCTCACAATGCAGATGCTGCCTACAATGAGCTCATCAGGGGGACCTACAGCCAGACAGACTCAGTCAGCACCGTCACCCACAAGGTAAGAGGAGAGTGGAGAGAGCATAATAAAGGCACCATGGCTGGAAGAAAGAGAAAGAGAAGGGATATTAGAGAGAAAGAAACGCAGAAACGGGGAGAGAGGGCATTGAAAAGACGCAGGGAGGGAGGGAGGATAAGGGAGACAGCGGGTGAAGAGTGAAAGGCAAAGAGAGAAACAGAAAGAGAGGTGCGTGGGATAATCCGGAGCTGAATAATGCAGTCAGTCAATCATTCTGCAGCTGGAGACGCCGCCGCCACCTCCTCCCATATTGATGAGAACAGGAGGGGAGCGTAGAGCAGCCTGCTCCTGGTCCGCTGTCACACTGCTTGACATCTCCATGTCAGACAGCCCCATGTATCCATTACAGCATAATCCACGGGAGAATGGAGATTTTAGCATTTTAACATTGAGGCTTTTTAGATACATTGGTTAAATGCTGACCTTCAAAGTATTTACTACTCAGAGAGTCATAGTAGAAACATTTCATAAAGGCAGATTATCAGTACAATTGGGTGTGTGCGTGTGTGCGTGTGTGTGTGTGTGTGTGTGTGTGTGTGTGTGTGTGTGTGTGTGTGTGTGTGTGTGTGTGTGTGTGTGTGTGTGTGTGTGTGTGTGTGTGTGTGTGTGTGTGTGTGTGTGTGTGCGTGCGTGCGTGCGTGCGTGTGTGTGACTGTGTGTGTGTCTGTGTGTGTCTTTGTGTGTGTGTGTGTGTGTGTGTGTGTGTGTGTGTGTGTGGGGGGGGGGGGTGGTATTATCATTGCATAATAGTAAATTCCACAGTAAATAAGTGGAGGAACTCAGTAGACTCAATTTAAGTCCATATTGTTTAGAAATGCCATGCGCAAAAGCATGTCCTGTCCTGAGCATGACGTTAAACTGCTCCGTTGTAACTACCACCGTTAATGTAGTGGGTGCAGATTTAAGATGCATTTGCAACCTCTGTGGACTGTGTGCTTCAACACAATCACAAGCTACTATACAACAAGGCTGCTCACCGATGGAGTATACCGACAGCCACTGCTGCCTGGTGGTCCCCGTGAGCAGCTACCGGGAAGAGAGGCGTGGGACCTAGCTGGCCTTCTAGCGGTGTGTCCGTCCGCTGTCGGAACAATAGTGGCTGGATTTTGGACCCACAGGATCAGCCACGCTACGGAGAACGATATGACACCGGGTGGCAATGCAGGAGTGGACTGGGACAATTGCCTGGGTTTCTCGAACGCATGTGGTGTAAGACTTGTAGTGCCGCACATGCTCAGTTGCTCCTCTAGGCCGCACACAGAAGCCTGTGAACATAGACATTTCGTGCATAGATGTGCCACGCAATGGTAGGCGGCGTAGGCCTCAGGCCTGAGGCCTGGTATGGTAGGCCTCAGGCCTCAGGTCTACCATTCTGAAATTGAATTTAATAATATTTGGACTGCTGGACAGCTGACAGTAGGCTCTCTTTACTCATAATATGAGTAAAGAGAGCCTACTGTCAGGCCCTCCTAAAGGCCTCACCGTGGGTTTGTTGGGCTTCTTCGTCACGGAAGACACAGGCTGGGGCGCCAACCCATACTGCTCCCGGGTGCCGTCTACTTTCCGGCTGCCACCCGTCTCTCCGGTGGTCACCAGACTATTCCTGGTTGTCACGTAGTCTATTCCTATGAGTCACTATACATATGGTAGACCTCAGGCCTGAGGCTTGAGGCCTGAGGCCTACATGGCACATCTATGCACGAATTGTCTATGTTCACAGGCTTCTGTGTGCGGCCTAGAGGAGCAACTGAGCATGTGCGGCACTACAAGTCTTACACCACATGCGTTCGAGAAGCCATTGTTTCCTCTGGTGGTCCAGCCTGGGACATTCCTGCCCACGGACTGGTTGTTGGAGGGCGTTTCGAATTTAGGATTGATTGATTGATTGAAATATTTATTAACAGTTTGCAGAATTACAGTACATTTCAAGCACAAACTCACGTGTGCGTGCCATATGGGGGAATGTGGCAGGGGAGAAAAGCAATAAAAATACATTTAAATAAATACAAATACATTGTATAATGTATAAATAATAAAGTTTGTATAATCCATACCGGTATTTAGTGACAAAAAAGTCAGTTTCAAAATATAAAAACAGCTAAAACAACAATAACAATATTGGAAATATAGAACCCGCTGCAACGTGAATAAAGTGTGGTTATAATTAGTTCCAGCTGCTGTTCACCCAGCTCATTATTGGGTATACTTAATGGTAACAATAATAGGTTTAAATCTTGCAGGAGTATAAAAACAAGTTATTTCCCATACAGCTTTTGTATCTACATTGTTACAAAGTCAGTGAAGCTTCCTCTGGTGCAATAACTGTGTATATCACTGACCCTAGAAAAATAATTGCAAAGATATTTGTGTACCACATTGTTTATAATCCAGTGAACCATACACATTTTAATATGTGATACCGTGTCTCCTCTCTGAGCCACTTGAGGCCAATACAAAGAGCAGGGAGAGGATGTGTTCTGGAGTGGAGTTTAAGGATCAACCTAACTCATTTATTTTGAGAGGTCTGCAGCATATTTTTATTTATTTTTATTAAAGGTAGGGAGCGGTTGCTACAGCTGTGTACAGAATAAACATAGCCATTTTTTTTATTTTTTACATATATACATACATACGTACATACACACATGCATGACAGACAGTAACAATAACACGTCAGGGTAATATGGCTATAGGTGGGTACTAGAAAGGAAAAAGATTAATACCCATATACATAAAACAATACAAAAGAAAAAGAAAAAAAAGAAAAACGTACAACAAAAAAGACACCGCTAAAAACTAAATCCCTGAGATCCAGAATGGGGCAGCGACTACAGAGTATATTTGGTCATCATTTAGCAGCAGTGTTATAGCTGGCGATTTATCCCAGATGTTGTATGAAGGGTTGCTATATCAAATCAAATGTATCAGTTTGGTCTAGTTTAAAGTATCGTATCCTCTCCACCTCCAACGTATTTACCAGGTCAGCTAGCCACATTTTGACACTGGGACCTTCTTTTCCTTTCCATAGCAGTAGTATACACTTTTTAGCAGACATGAGGCAGAAATTAAGAAAACGTCTGTGAGCCATGGGGAGGCCACTCATGCAGCATCTTTTTCAAGATCTTAGGGATATACTAAGATAAAATAGTAGTTCAGTACAAGGACTATACTATATGGTGCTTTCTGTGCTCTTTGCTGGAATGTATTTGACAAATGTAAATCTGTCAATGTTGAGGAGCTAATTGTGCCTCCAAGGAATGACTAAACCCGACCCGTAAATGATTCATCGATTGGCACATTGATTCCTAGATAACATGTCGATGTCTAGTGCTGTGTCCTTGTGCCTAATAATGAAAGCAGGAAGGATATGAAAAATATCTTAGACTGCATGTTTATGCCCTCTCTTTCCAATTATGTGCATTGTCTCTGTGCCGAGGTCACAGGTTCAGTGCTGCCTCCGTGTCTGTAAAGTAATGTTTTTTTTTTGTTTCAAGACGGGTTTATACGATGTCCAAAGACATGGCTCAATACAACCAGAAGGCAGCATCTTCTATAAGCTCACAACCCCTCGCACCATGACGCATAAATTCAATTCTAAATGTTAATGACATGCCCACAGGTTCAAAGTGGGTGAAAAAATTAAAAGGTGCATGGTGTTGCTGGGGAGAACATTTCAATAGATTCTGAACCCTTGTTTCTCTGAGTCTGCTGCTGGAAGAGTTGGCCATCTATATAGGATATGGCTTTAAAAAGGCTTTGTGAATCACTACTATAAAATAAATCAAACAGGAGCAGGTCCCTCTCAAAGGTGGTAAAATAAATGGTAAATGGTGCATTTATATAGCACCTTTATCCAAGGTGCTTTACATAGATTGTGCATTACATTCAGAATTGCAGGCACAGAATTGCAGGCAGCGCTCCTGAGTAGATAGAGGACTGATGATCTCCATTCCATAATTCACATAGCGGAATCAATATTGGTATTGTTATGTATCAATTGAACACAAATCACAGGCAGCTATATTGAAGGAAAAAAAGATAATAAATGTTCGGTGCAGATATTTTCAAAACTTAATTTGACACAGAGACAATTGTCTCACTAAGCAGACTTTAATCTATATGTTCCAGGCCCCTGATGTTGTATCTTCCAGTAACCTGTCCCTCCACTCTCAGAGTCAAGCCCAGGTGGACCTGGGAGAGGAGATCTCCAAGACCGTCAGGAGAGTGACCACAGTCTGAATATGGACATATGGTGTTTGTTATAAGACACCACTGGACTTTTAAATTACTAACACTTATTCTATTGTGTAATGTGTTTCACGTTATTATTAACCTTGTTTCATGACCTACATCAAAACACAGTTTCAGGATGAATACAACTTAGATCAGTAATACTTTTAAAGATAAATACTACTACTTATAAATAGAATTTCCCTGGTAGCAGCAGGGCCGGTTCTAGGCATAAGCAATATAAGCGGTCGCTTAGGGCCACAACCACTGAGGGGGCCACATCACAGGGAGAAGGCCTGGGGGCCACCTTCACTTAATGCGGCCCGCAGGTTAATATCAACTGGCGGCCTGGGGGCCACCTTCACTTAATGCGGCCTGCAGGTTAATATCAACTGGCGGCCTTCTTCTTCTAGCGATGAAAAACGCGCATAGTCGCGTTTTGGCATTTCTAGCGATGAAAAACGTGCATCGCCGCGTTTTGGCATTTCTAGCGATGAAAAACGCGCATCGTCACGTTTTGGCATTTCTAGCGATAAAAAACGCGCATCGTCGCGTTTTGGCATTTCTAGCGATGAAAAACGTGCATCGTCGCGTTTTGGCATTTCTAGCGATGAAAAACGCGTATCGTCGCGTTTTGGCATTTCTAGCGATGAAAAACGCGCATCGTCGCGTTTTGGCATTTCTAGCGATGAAAAACGCGCATCCATGCTATAGTATGGACCATACTATAGTATGGTCCATACTATAGTCCATACTATAGTATGGACCATCCTATAGTATGGTCCATACTAGTGGTTATATTTGTAAATTAATACCATGTGACTGCTACATATTGTGAGAATGACACGCTGGCGAGGCATACTAAAGAAATGGAATGGAATAATGGGTTAATCTCTGTGCAAAGTGGGTGATACAATACTTGCATTTCATGACTGCAAAGGAGAGGGAGGCAGAGAATCGAAGATAAAGGTGTATAGATCTGTCAGGGGTTTTCTGTAGCTGTGATGGCATCACTGTCATTCACAGAGTCAGCATGCATAATGACATGCCTATCAACTATACTGGGTGTCTTTGGAAAACCGTGTATCTCAATAATAAGGAATTTTATAAATAACGGCATTAGCCATTTGGTCAACACATTAAACCAAAGTACTGTACAGTGTCATTAGCTAATGCATAGCATAAATGGTGGCCCCCAGCCAGAATGACCCCATGACCTCATGCTGTTCTCTTATGCGGAGAACATAATTATTTTAGTTTGTTGCACAAGTGGCAGTTCTGTTCAGTTCTGTTCGCCGCCTGCAGCATTCAGAGAGAAAAGATAAGAGACAAAATAAATCAATTCATAGAATGTAAATGAACAGTATAACAAAATGTACACATTCAAGTCAGCAACCAACCATTGGGGCTAATTTATGCTCTCATGTTGTATACGAGCTCACAACGCATCCATGAAGTATAAATTGCGCTCGCTTACTCCCCACACCCGCTGTCAATTGTGTATAGAGAAGACATGCTTGCTTAATTGAAAACCGCCACACAACGTTCCAAAATAGTTCCCTGCAATGTTCTTTCACCAGATGGCCGACACAGATCTTTACTTCAGAAATCACATCTCACCAGTGTACTGTAGAGAAAGTGCTTGTCCTGTGTGTTTTTTGTTTGTTTCTTTACTCATTTTATCGATGCCACCTTCTGTTTTTCTCATGCCAAGCGCCTGACATCGAGGCAATGGACTATTAAATAAATTAAGCATCCTCCAGTGGGCCAAACAAATACAAGTGCAATATGAGAGGACTATTACATGACCCGCGTCAGTATTTTATCTTCCAACTTCACCTTACCCCTCCCCAGGGCTCACTTTAGGGCACTCTGTCGGGTGTCAGTTACGCTCTGAAAATGGGGCATTCATATCGCCCAGAGCCATCTAAAACCTGGGGGCCAGGAGCCAGTGTGTGCTGTTCCAAAGCAAGGTCTTGAAAAGCTCTCTCTGTCATCTTGTGGAGTCCCCTACGCTCACTCTCTGCATGAACACATGACAGACTATATATTTATGTCCTGTGTAAGTGGATCCTTCAGTGATTTGAAATACGATGACTCCTAGCCAGGTGCCATTTGGCTTTGTGCCCTTAAAGGCCTCGGTCTCCACACCAAGATGTGCAATCGGGCTGTCGAGAATGATGAGCATACCTGTGCCCAATAATCGTGCACTATCAGCAATGTGCAACAACAGATAGAGTGAGGCAGAGAGATTAACAGTGAGAGAGAGAGAGAGGGAGAGAGAGGGAGAGGTACAATTATTTTACGAATTGCACTCATTCCTGGCAAAAGAACATCAGGATTGATAAAATGACAGGTTTATTTGTTTGTTTGTAATGGCAAGTCTAGGTATACCCATGCATTGTTTGTTTTTTTTTGTAATGGCTGACATAGCTCCTGTAGCGTGTACTAGCGAGTTGTCTGCCCAGAAACAGTAGGGTAGCCTACAGTGTAGTCTACTGGCAGATGGAAAGAAGAATGTCATAGAGCTCTCCAAAGTGCTGCCTCCAAAGTTAATATTAAAGTCAATGACAATGTTGCAGGAAGAAAACTCATTACATTGATTACATTGTCGTCTTTGCACTTTTTCTATCTAAGAGATTACACAATTTCAAAATAAAATAAATGTATGTAACAAAAGGATTGTTGGTTTTGTTATGTGTTTCCATACGGATGGTTTTGTGTGTGAGACCAGAGCAGCCGAGCTGACCTAGACAGTGCATTGTAACTTGCTACGTTCCATGTAACTGAATAAAGTCAAGTGTAAGCAGCTTATTGAATTGCTTTAATTGTCCATTCTTGGAGTAATAGAGGCAAGAATGAAACTTGTGAGGGGAATAACATACAGTATAATGTTATTCATTCATGGCCAAAGGCATGGGGAGAGAGTATGTTTACTTGTTTAGCACTCCGTCCATCCGTCTGTGTACACTTAATCTCCGGCACAGTTGGCCCGGCCGCTGCCAAACTGTGCACACACACACACACTCCCTGCATGCCAATTCTGAACCTCTGCCCCAAATCTTCCAGAACGGCCTGATTGACAAATACGTTTGTAGGTGTGGCCCATTTTGAACAAGATGCGTCAAATCATGATTTGAGTTCAAAACTGCACACTTAAACTGCACACTTAAATGGGTGGCATTAATTGTGGCATTATTGTTCCTCAACGTATAGTGGAAATGTGCATGCAAAGTTTCACGACAATTGTTGTGAAACTTTGCACGCACATTTACACTTTGTTGAGGGACAATAATCCCACACTTTTAAAATTGCCCTAGTGCCACCAGGAGGCAATTTCTTTTAGCAAAAAACAGATGTTTATATTACTCCTACACATTTTGTCCAAACATCACAAATATTCCTGACCTGGTGGAGACCCCCAATGAGCTCTTTTTCTAGTTTCCTTTCACACAGGTGGAGAACAGTGTCATCAGCTGATTCTCAGGTATGTGTAATTATGTCTGGAGCATAACACAGCATAACACAAACAAGTCCCCAGGACTTGTTTGTGTTATCCTTTTTTAGCCTTAATGTCGTACTGCACCACATGATGTTTACATTTCTGAGTAATAAAGTATTCAATCAATCAATAAATCAATCAATCAAGTAACTTTTAAACATGAAACGATCTGATCTTCTGACAATGTCGCAGTTAAATGGTGCATTAATATGTGCCTTTATCCAAGGCGCTTTACGTAGATTTTACACCCATTGTGCACCCATTCACCAATTCACACATACTGTACATTCATACACCGATGGCGGATGAAACCATGCAATGCACCAACCTGCACATCAGGAACAATTAGGGGTTCAGAGTCTTAAGGTCACTTCGACACTAACTCCTGGGGATGCCCTGGATTGAACTGGTAACCTCACGGTTTCCATGCGGCCACTCTACCTCTGAGCCACTGCCACCGCCCCTCAGTTAAGTCAGGACAAGGTCTGTGGAGGCCTCTAAGGGGACAGGTTCTTGCATGTAAATACACGTCTCTGCCTTCTTGGAGATCACTTAACTGAGCATGTGTTGTTCCTGAGTCAAAGTGGTTATAATAAACTGAGATTGGTCTGCCGTGGCATGATGGCCCCCCAGTTCTATGCCGACAGCACCCTGCTTGCAATTAACAAGAGGTCGCTGGGCTCTAAATGAATGGAAACCTTTGCTAATGGCACTCTGGAGCTCAGTAAAGGTGTCTACTCTCTGGTGGCTTGTTATTTGCTGCTTACCACTTCCTGTTCGTTCAAATCAAGTCTATTAGCAAGCCCAGCCAGTGTACAGTGGTTGTTGGTGTCAAGAGAGGAAACCGAGGAAAGGTATTGTAGAATAATGTAGTTGATTTTGTACAAATAGTTTCTGTTCAGTTTTTAACTGATATGCTTATTTGTTGATTCTATAATAAGTAACCTGGTCTGCTGACTTCTCAACAAGTCATGCACTGTGGTTTCTCTCTGTGTACATACTTAAATGGTGCATTTATATAGCGCTTTTATCCAAAGCACTTTACATGTATTGTGCATTACATTCACCCACATTACACATTCACACACATATTCATAAATGGTGGAAACCATGCAAGGCACCAACCTGCTCATTGTGAGCAGAATCTTGCTCAAGTACACTTCGACACTAACTGGGGTGCCCGGGATTGAACTGGGAACCCCATCCGGCTGCTCTACCCCTGAGCCACTGCCACCTCTACCTCTACTAGGTGTGATTAGAATTAGAAATTCTGAGAATGATGATGTCAATAGCAACCATAGTCGAGAGGGCAATACACTGTTCTATTGAATCAATCTTGCAATTGAACGCACCTTAAGATTTATGTTTAGTGCTTATTCACACTTTTGTAAACATTCGCATAGCATGTTTCGACCTATACGGTCTTCATCAGGGCTAACGAAGACCGTATAGGTCGAAACATGTCGGTTCAATAAAGTTTTCCTCCTTTTTAACTATTAAGTGTGCCCGGATCTCCGCTTTTTTCTATAGATGTGTTATCCCGATTGATCCCACTAGCACCTTTTTACAATTTTTATATTTTGTATACCTGCACACCTCCTGAGCACCTGGTTGCTTCCTTGCCTATGACTAGAATCGTGTTGCTAGTATATATCATGATATAATGTCTATGATGATATGATATGACATGACATTCACCTTATGTGCAGACACAAAGATGGCAACATAATCATCATCAATTATCATTGACCCATGACTGTAGCAGCTCCTCCAAACATGAATATGATAATGGAACAGAAACCCGGAGAGCACTTCATCAACAGCTCTATAAATATTTATTCAACCATAATGGACTCTAGTGACATGCAAAATATTCACCTCTTCAGGATGACTCTGCGTTGATGTAATTGACTTTAATTAAATGGGGCCCTATAGTTCTGGCATGGGTCAGGGCAAATAACAAATAATTTGTGCTGCGCAAAGTCCGCTCAGGCACCGGAGCCAAGCATGCTTCCCCTGATGAATAACTTATATCATCTGGTTATCTAAAGCCAATGCTTAAATTAAACGGGGCCCAGGCCTCTTTCAAAAGCACGGTAACTGTCTGCCACTGGATTATGTGTCTATAGGGCCATTAGTGGCAATTTGAACTGAAATCTGTGACAGGACGCTGTTAGTTAATTACGACCCTCTTAATTAGCTAATTAATGCAATTTAGAAAGAGATGCATGTCAAGTCATTCACCAGACCGCACGGCAATGAGAGCTGTTCAACTTTTCAGAGAGAGAACTACAAATGATAACGATAACTAAAGATAGAACCAGATAGACATAGAGAGATAGCTAGAGAGAAATAGTAGATGGAAAGTGAGAGGAAATTAGTCAGGAGAGACCTCAGTGTTCATGTATTCATTTGTAACTCTCTGGCATTCTGGCTTAACATGTCAAATTAAGCCACTGACGTGTGTGTGTGTGTGTGCGTGCGTGCGTGCGTGCGTGCGTGCGTGCGTGCACATGCGTGTATGTTTGTGTGCTTTTGTCAGTGTGACTCATTGTAATCCTGTCAGATTCCATTTAATCCTTTCTGTTAACCATGCAGTCGACTTGATTGATTGATTGAATGGATACAAGGAATACAAAATCTGCTAAGAGGATAAAAACCATAAAAAGCACTAAGACATACAAATATACACTTCTAGATGGGGGGGCTTTTTACAGGGGCCAGTATCAAAATGCAGCCGCCCGTAAGTGCTCTTTGAGCGCGGTTTTGAAGGAGTCTAGGTTTCCACATTTCTTAAAGGCTGTTGGTAGGTGTTCCACATTTTACTGGCATAGTAGCGAAATTCATTTAACCCCTTTTTTAATTTGTATTATAATCCCCATAGAGGGATCTTAGATCGCCTCATACAGTATATAAGAAAAATAAACAAATCACCCCAGCCGTTTCACTCATATGGATATGAAGAATCAACTGACCTCGAGAAAACGCTAATGTTACTGCTGCCGAATTAGTCACAGTTTCGCTAGAAGCAGACTGTATCAAATATGACTGGCTGACTGTCGTAAACGATATAGAGAGACACCTCCCTGACAAAATCGACGAGACAGTTTGTTTATTTTTGGACCACAATTCTTATATGAGACGATTTTAAAGGTATATTCAGTGATTTGACTTAATTCAAATATCACTTATTTTTTCTTTTTTTCTGGATAATCCTCCCTACTATAGAGTGTGTTGACCATATAAGGAGTTCCTCCCTGTCCCCAGTGAGCCCCTGGGGTCAAAAAACCCTAGTTTCAGTTTTGGTGGCGGGTGGCAAAACCTTCATCCAATCAGGATGAGAGGGGCCTTCCTCCAATCATGATCGAGTGGGGGCGGGCCTTGGTGCACAGTGGCCTGTTGCACTTCCCCCCCACTGTAGAGCGTGCATGTGCACATTTTGTTACCGGGCGGACTGGGTGGTTTTCCAAATCACCCAAATCACTGAATGCTCCTTTAAGTTGACCACATGTTATTCTCCATAGAGAAAAACATCTGCGAAACCCTTGGAACCAGGGGATGCTCTATTTTGACTGACTATTGACTTGACTATTTATTTTACAAAAGCAAAACTGACCAGCAAAAGCAAACTGAAAGAGTAGATGAGCCCATTTACTGGTTATATGTGAATAATGTGCACAGGAAATTATTTTAACTTTTCTTTATGCTGGATGGTTGAGAGTCGTGAGACACTTAATTCAAATGTGTTATTTTTTGTTATGATAGCATGCGTTCCCCAATGGCTATACACTGGCAAGCATAAACAAACCAAAGATAAAACAGAATACATCTTGATTTGGAGGGATTCACATGTGAGGGGCTCCCTGCTGTCAAAAGAATGGCTGCAGTGTTTCATCACATCCCCCCAAAAAGGCTCAATAGTCCTAGTGTTCCTGGTGGCTCAGCCAGTTAGTACACAGACCATGTGCTCTGGTTCAAATCTCTCCTCCCCCCGCCCTTGGAGATTATGAATAAAACAATGAATTAGAATGAAATAAAACACAGAGTTTTAATAGTTTTCCTTTTGTGGACAAGATTGTAAGCCCATCATTATTGTATGATTATTATCATCAAGATTTCCTCTTGAGGAGGTGATTGCTGTTATATAATACTATCTCCAATCCATATACTGCCGTTCTTGGTTGCTAGATCATTTCATGTAGGGCTAGGCCATGGAAAAGGACAGGCATATGGCGAACTGTATGTTTTCATTACAGTACGTCAAGCTTGTAGTGATAAATTGGGGGTCCTTGACACATTTTTCTTTTTGAGAACCACTGTCCTGGACAAACCGTCCTCAGTCTTCTCCCCGTTCTTGCTGCTGATCTTGTGGACCCGTGACCTGCCTATCTGTCATGGCCTGGGCTCAGATGGCAGCGACATTGGCAGTGAAGGGGGCAACAGTTCAGCACATCAGCACTTCTGCAGACCACATCCCCTGGTAGCTCTTGTCCTGATGAATGATATGCAACTGTCACTTTATCCGCAGCCAAAAAGACATACGCGGCCACCCCTTGGAAAGAAAAAGCAAACTGGTTCCACTGTCTGTCTGTCTGTCTGTCTGTCTGTCTGTCTGTCTGTCTGTCCGTCCGTCCGTCCGTCCGTCCGTCTGTCAGTCATATCTTCTTTCTTCACCTCTCCTTTATGTTTTACTATGTGAACGTGCATATATTATGAGTGCTCCAGTGTCTATTTGAAGTGCCTACGTAAAAGGTTTTGCCTATATACTATACTGTCTGTCAGGGCTGGACTGGGACAAAAATTCGGCCCTGTCATTTTCGCGTGAATTTGGCCCAGACCGGCCCACCACAACCAGCGCGCAGATAGCAGAAACTCTACCGCCCGCTCCGTCAAGGCACACACAAACAAACAAGCCCTAATGCCACCACTTTTACAGAACAACATACAGTAAATGATACAAACCAACAGACAACTACACAGCCCTTTGTAGAGGGTTTATTTGTCACTCACTGATACAGGTACAGTGAAATTATCATGATGGCACTGGCAGAATGGCAGCACGCCCAGACTTTTCCTGGTGGCCTGCCGCCTATTGGCCTGCCGGCCTGCCTGCCTGCCTGCCTGCCTGCCTGTTTTTTTCTTTTTCTTTTTGCGGCCCACCGGGAATATGCCCGGTACGACCTGTGGCCAGTCCCTGCTGTCTGTTGAACACCAAAAACCTTTAATTCAAAACTTGGCTGAAGTGTGCAGTTGGAGTTCACTTTTGCAAGGTTCTTTGTTTCAATGTGTTTGTGTGTTAGGCTGCTGGGTGTGTGAATGTGATGGGGTGAGATGGAGGATGAGATAATTCACCTCTGGCTCAAGGAAGAAAGTCGCCCACTCACCATCTGTGCCCAGAGCTTCTGCACACAATCTTGCTTCGTTCAACCCAGGTGAGGGACGAGAGAGGAAAGTCAAATCAGTGGTGTGTGCACATGCATGAAAGGACGCACGCACTTTGATACGTTTCCCTTGTTGCGTGCATGCATTGGAGGGACCTTCTGTAGCACCATGTTGACCTGGCTCTCACGGGTTGCTGGATCTTTCATACGCAGTGGGAGTGGCTGACATACAGTAGGCCTACGAATCTACGATACAGTCGCTGCACAGTCAGCACTGCAGGGGCGCCGGTGGCTCAGGGGTAGAGTGACCGGATGGTAACCGCAAGGTTGTCAGTTTGAACCCGGGCTCCCCCAGAGTTAGTGTCCCTGAGCAAGACACTGAACCCCTAATTGCTCCTGATGTGCTGGTTGGTGCCTTGCATGGTTTCTGCCGCCATCGGTGTATGAATGTGTGTGTGAATGGGTAAATGTAATGCACAATCTATGAAATGCACCATTTACTGTACCAATAATGGCTGAGACCTGATAAACAAACTTCACTGCTGACATGTCACATCAATGTTGTGGGGGTCCATGCAGCAGAGTTACTTTTTAATGTAGTAATAAAATTCAGTTTAGTTTTAGTTACATTTTAGTCATCTGAAATGTTAGTTAGAGTGTAATGCATTTTAGTAGCCTACATTGAATTTGTTTCAATTTGAGGACAGTGAAACTCATTCACTCATGTCAATCAATCTTAATTTTTAAATGCAACTTCTCCAGCTTGCATTGCATTTCAAGTTTTTATCAGTCTATGAAATTAACACTGCAAAGAGTCTACCCCCTTCCCCCCTCGGATAAAATAGAGAGTACATTAAAAGGCAAAGGGATAGTTACAAAGATGTCCTTGTCATTGTCACTATAGCATTTTCTCAACCAGTGGTCTGGGGACCACCAGTGGTCCTTGAGGGGGTTCCAGGTGGCCCCCAGCTAAATGATGGAGACTTGGTAACCAAATGGACCCTTATAAATCAAATGGACCAAATGGATTTGCTTTACCCCAACCACCCAGGAGGAAGTTGCTAATGCTGCTCTGGAGTGGGAAGTCTGGAGCTCTCTGCTCATACTGTTGCCAACGCGACCCAACTCCAGATAAGCGATGGAAGAAGGAATAGGATGGATGGATCTGCATTACTAAATTTACAAGAAGGTACCAACATCAATACAGCATGAAATTGTGGACAAAATCTTATCCAACGATAACAAATCGTGGCTCAAATCCGTGGTTCAAATAACTAATAAATAATGGTCCTTGTTATGAAAAGGGTTGGAAACCACTGCACTATAGGGATGCGAACTGGCCTGAGTACAACTGGGAAGGGAATAAAGGGATGGGGGGCTTGTTGGAGCCACTATTTCCCTTCAGGGCATTCAATTTCATTCTTTGTGTATTCATGCCAGTAGTCTATACTTAGAAGTACTAACATTGGCAACAGGGTGCCTGGAGTTGAAGTTTACTGGATAAATCTGCTGTATGTTTGGCTCTCAAATTGCTGTGTAAGACGTTTGGATAAAAAAAGTGCAAGCGGAGAATGTAGTCAGTCCTGAAAGAGGCTTTTCAGTTTATCAGAACACGCTAGTACAGCTTAGGCTGCTGCTGCCTTTTATCAAATGACACAGCTGTCATTTTGGATGATCCCTTTTTGCTCTCCACTTGGATACCACATGTCCAAAATTAAACTTAGCCACAACCCAGATATATTGTTAAACTAGTGCACATGCCAAAATCCTGATAGCAGCTGTAATACTTTGCATATACAGGCAAGTTTATTTGGTCTGTGAATTCAAATGTGTCAATATTTGTTTAAGGCATGTTGGACAAAGGAATGTGAAAAGTATAATCCAATGGTGGCAGATTGTGTGCATTAACACTTGATGATGTCATTCTCAAATTGAGCATATTTTTTGTAGGCCTACAAATAAATGTAATCCTAAATTAAAAAAAGGACATGAATCAAATGAAATATATCTCCATATTCATACCTTTGATTTGAAAACTCAGAGAATAAAGAGGGTGCATTGACTAGCTACCCCTCCAGGCTAACAATTCCTCCAATTTAACCAAAACATGTTAATCAATTTATTGTAGCTCAATGTCGCTGCATGACTGATGGTTGCTGTGAATATTGCAATGGTAGACATATTTGTTTTTAAGTCAGCTAATTTTTCATTTTTAATTACTTTTGACACAAGATGTCTTGTGCTTGTTTGACGCCTGTGAAAAGCATTAGCTGGAAGGCAAAGTGTAATCCAATCATAACCTGCTCTGTTGAATATTATAAGTTTATACACCCAATCAGTTGAATATTGTAAGTGTATGCACCCAATCAGTTACAGGTCAATTAAATTTGACATACAGTATTCACAGCACCCTGCACATACGGTACTATACTTTTATGTAGCATACAGTCTGTTTTACATGCTAGTTTAGTTGTTAGTGTGTTAGTCTTAGTTTTAGTGTTAGTATGAGGGTGATGGACGGTTCAACGACACTCCCAATTTTCTGCCATAAACTGAAGACTCTTATTTAGACAGATGCTAGCTTGATTGTTTACGTGGTATCATATAGGGGAGAACGGGGTAAGATGAGCCACCGGTTAAGTTGAACCACCCCCTTTATCTAGAAAACTAGAAAACTTTGTTGCCATGTGACCTTAAATCTGGTAAGCATCCATCATTTACACCTGGCTGTGAAGTTGGGAAGCACATGGGGAAAGTAGAAAACATTCTTTTACACAAAACACAGGTTTTTGTCGGTCAAAGTAAAATTTCGACACATCATGTAAAATGACTGTTATACAAAGCAAAATGTAGGCCTACCTAGGTCTAAAATGTAATATCATACACGTTGATGATTTGCCAATGGATAGAACCATGTGAATCATTTAGCAAATAAATTGTCTGAAGTAACTTATTCTAGTCATTGTTTTCTAAAATGGAGGCTGGGGGTAAAATGAACCAATGTCCGGGGGTAAATTGAGTCAATGGGAATCACTATTCATGTTTTTTTAATTAAGTCTTTGCTACTCAAATTATACTGAATGACCTTAAATGTGCATGTACATACTCATTTAAGAGAACTTTGCAATATTGTATTAACAATATTGCAAATATAAGGTTCTGAATAACAAACTTTATTTAATTGTCTTAATATTGTTTAAATAATAAATAAACAAATAAATAAGACTATTTGCAAAAGGGAAAACTGTTATTATATTATTATCGATAAGTGAATACATTATCTGTTCAAGTTTAAGCTTTTAACATTCAAATATCATGTGGTTCAACTTACCCCTCGACTTGGATCAATTTACCCCTTACCTGGGGCAAATTGAGCCACATTACCATTGCTTACTCATCATTTCAATTGATAGAAGACATCCTGAAATATGGGTAGATCATTAGATTTTACTGCCATCTCATTTTGCCTTGCTTCCAGGACAACTTAAGCAAAAAGTGGTTCATCTTACCCCGTTCTTCCAGTTTAAATGCACCGATTATTTTTTAATAGTATATTGTTTATAATGTGTTTACCTTGTAAAGTGGCATTAAGACATTAAGAGTGATTGAACCACTTAAATGTGCACATGCACGCTCTACAGTGGGGGGAAGTGCAACAGGCCAACAGCATGTGCACCAAGGCCCGCCCCCACTCGATCATGATTGGAGGAAGGCCCCTCTCATCCTGATTGGATGAAGGCTTTGCCACCCGCCACCAAAACTGAAACTAGGGTTTTTTGACCCCAGGGGCTCACTGGGGACAGGGAGGAACTCCTTATATGGTCAGCACACTCTATAGTAGGGAGGATTATCCAGAAAAAAATAAAAAATAAGTGATATTTGAATTAAGTCAAATCACTGAATATACCTTTAAACTCAATAGTATTAAACTTTACCTTTGCTGCTCTTTTCTCCCTGATTCTGAAATCTCTTCACCAAAAAAAACTAGCCAATCTACAAGCTCACAAGTTATGAGCTTGTAGACTAGTTCCTGTATCAATGGTCAATAGTTTGGTGTCAGACAGTAGTCAATATAATGTGTGCAATTATGGCCAATTTGTTGTAGGAATATAATAAGTAGGTTGCGAGAGGCTTATTGAGGGGTCTTTATACTAATACAGAGGTAAGTAGGTCTTTACTTGAATTCAGACCCTGCCTCTCTATCTCTGTCTCTCTCTCTTTCCCTTTCCAAGCAGACAATTGAAAGGACAGTGGAGTGAATGAGAAATAATTAATAGGTTCCCCAGCTAATGGGTATTGATAGACCATCAGTAATGCACCCTCCTGCTCTGCCAGAGCTGTTTTCTGCACTGGTTTAGAATGCCTTTTCCTTGCATTGCTCAGCAATTTCACAGCTCATAAAAAAGCAGCTTGAAGAAGCCTAATCTTTGGAACCAGTCTGTCATTGGGCACTTTGAGGTCTACTGGCAGTAGGATAATGAAGCATTGAACCATCTTTCCATTCATGTCTCACTTTTGCAGCTGGTTGAGAACATCAATCAGTTCTATTCTTCAGGGCTCAGCATGTCTTTGATACCTGTGCATGGTTTCGAATGCACTTGCCTATTTAATCTGAAATGCTTTTTAGGTGTGTTCATTGTGGCCAATGTGTTATAAATTATAAATATATTACAAATAAAGTTTGCTTGATCAACAGAGATCAACATCTAGACTATGGTTTCTTCATGTTCCTGTGATGACCCATCTCATGGGTTGTGTATGAGTCTAATAGAGCGTCGCAGTCCCGCCCCCTTTCATGATGACGACAGGCCCAGGAAATAATTCCCCATGCATTTTTCCCATAGACATTTCAAAAAATATTTATTTAAAGACCTGTAAGCCTCAGACAAAGCCAACTCGGATCGTGACAAATCATGACAACAAACACAATATTTTGAGCTGAACAAATAATTACAAAGAAGAAAAAAAACAAAAAGTGTTGTACCCTGCCCTTTTTTTCTTCTTGGTAATTATTTGTTCGGCCCCAAAAATTGTTGTTGTCATGATTTGTCACGTCCGAGTTGGCTTTGTTCAAGGCTTACAGATCTTTAAATAAATCATTTTTTAAATGTCTTTGGGAAAAATGCGGTGTTGGGTGAAATCAACCCTCAGTTCTATCTCAGAGAAATATGGGAGGGGATGGGGGAGGTAGTAATAGTAATGTTTGACATACAGTACATGTTACACTTGCGACGTGCTTGCAAGTTGCGGTTATGGTTAGGTTTGGGGTTTGGGATAGGGTTAGTAATAGTAATGTCGGACATACTCTGGATTAAGAGCGTCTGCTAAATGCCTAAATTGTAAATTGTAAATTGTATACAGTACATGTTCACCCGTGGCTTTGTGTACGTGGTGCCACTCAAAGTGACTACTGGGTTGGGCTTGCTGGATGCATGTTCCATGTGCGACGCTCTATGGTGTTGTTTTATAGGTGGAGCGGTACTCTGCAGTATTTAAGCAGGTTGGTCAAGGGAAGGCGATCTGCCTCTCTAAACATTGTTTCCTCTTGGTTCCTTTGATACAGTAGTTACAGTAGTTCCTAACTTTGGTTCTGCACTTGCAAATCTATTATTACAATTCGCTAAATCCCAAGCCCACATTTTTCGGTGTGCATTGAGTACAATGCACATTTTTTGTGTGTGCATTGAGCACAGCTTTGTGCACGGATCGGTTGGCCAAGTCATAGACCATGACGTTTACGCCTGTGGTTTGTGGCCGTGATACGTCACTGACTTTACCTCTGCGATTTCAACCGAGATTTGTGGGTCTTCGACTACTGGCTAATCACAGCGGGCCAGTCTTCTTTCAAATTGTACAGTTTGTGTGTGTGTCTCTGCGGGGGGGGTTGCCATTCAAAAATAGCAGATATACAAGCTCACCGTGACAGCGCGCCACAAAATGAAACTCTGTGCTAAGGAGGAGCTTGTATTTTTGATCATTTTTTGATAAATCCAAATGAAATATGGGGATAGAAGGTTTGCCTAACAGAAATGATGGAGACTATAGGCAATCTATTTTTTCCTCTGCCCTCCAAAGCAGCTTAAAATCCAAGCCACGGTGGGGTGTTTGTTTACTTTCAAACACAATTCTCCCCATTTACAGTTGCCCCCCAAAAATGTAAAGAGGCCTCTTGGATTTTAGTTTTATTATGCAACTCATGCAGTGGGAAAATGCTAGCTGTAACTAAACAGAAATAGCATATTTCTCCCGGCTGTATTCCCTTTCTGGATTATCAAAGAGACACCCAGAGTGCACACCAACACTGGGTGTCACTCTTTTAATCATAGTACTATTGATCTCCGTTAATCTGTTAATCTCTGTTAATCTGTAATGAGGCAGTTACATTTTTCAAATACTGTATATTCATGTTATTCTGCGTTATTGCAGTACATTTAACCCAGACACATTTATGGAACTTTTCCTGACTAACTTTCTCTACCCTGAATAATGCTTGTAATAAACGCCATTGTGAAAAAGGGTCTTGAATCCAAGTAGGGCCTAATTGCTGCAAATGTACCCACGAAAGAGCAGGCATATTTGTTTCCAAGATTGGAACGTGTGTGTGTGTGTGTGTGTGTGTGTGTGTGTGTGTGTGTGTGTGTGTGTGTGTGTGTGTGTGTGTGTGTGTGTGTGTGTGTGCGCGTGTAATTCTGTACTGGGCAGGCCATATGGAGCATGTCTTGAGTGTACAGGGTTTGATGAGGTCAGATCAACATATGGAATGTCAGAACAGGAAGGACGGGTTGGAAAGGATCAACATATGAAATGTCAGAACAGGTCAGCTCCATATATGGAGATCTATAGAGCACCGAAGTCCTGACGTAACTCGCTCATCCTTTCGATTCCCCTGGTTCGTGGAAGTAATTACTCCATGGAGAATAACATGGGCTCATCTTAATATCGTCTACTATAAGCGTTGTGGTCCAAAAATAAACAAGCTGTCTCGGCGTTATTGTCGGGGAGGTGTCTCTGTACAGTCAGTCACTCATATATGATACAGATACAGTCTGCTTCTAGCGAAAATGTAATTCAGTAGCAGTAACATTAGCGTTTTCTCTCAGTCAGTTGATTCTTCATATCCATATGAGTGAAACGGCCGGGGTGACATGTTTATTTTTCAAACACAGTTCTTATATGAGGCGATCTAAAATCCCCTTATGGGGATTACAATACAAATAAAAAGTACACAAACCTGTGGATTTGTGCCGATATTGACGTCAGACTTCGGTGCTCTATGGGTTTGAGGTTTGAGGTCAGATGTAGAGTTGCTGGCCGGATCCATATATGCAGATATGGAGATCTATGGTTCTCCATGATGTCACGTGATGTCACAAGATGTCACGAGGCATGACCATATATGGAGGCGTGATGTCACGAGGCGTGACCACATATGGAGGCGTGGGTGACTAACTAACTAACTAACTAACTAACTAACTAACTAACTAACTAACTAACTAACTGACTAACTAACTGACGGACGGACAGACGGGAGATGCTGGTTTTCATAGTAAATGTGACCTACAGTCGCAATAATGAATACAAAAATGTTAATTTGTCCAATCTGTATGGCAGTATGTAGATGAAAAGAGAGGATCCTCTCTTTTCATCTATGTCTTGATCCCGTTTTTGATCCGTGTGAGCACCTTTTATTTATCACGTTTTGCTCTCTCCGTTGAGCACCTGGTTAGTTCCTCTTTTTCTGTATGGCAGTATGTTAATACAAAATAACTTTTAGAATTGGGGTATTTGGTCTCCCCGCTCTTCTATTGAATTTAGATCCTGTGTCTAGGTTTGACACGACCTTTGACATATGGTCCTATTTCTGGTTTGACACGAATTACGACCTTAGGTCAAAATTCCATGTCTCCCCAGAGCAAGCAGGTATAGGCTTTATTAGCTCAGTAGTAAAGACTTGTGAAAGACACCAGGCTCAAATCTGGAGTAGAACAGTAAAGTTACAGTAACATAATACAGCTTTAATCCTACCTTCTAAACGGTCTGGTGAATCAAATGAGGAGACTGCAACCAAGTGGTCCAAGTGGTCCGAATCTTTGAGTTTTGTTATTCTGAAATAATCTTTTAACAATTTGTAAAAAGGTTTTGTAAGACAATTAAGAGAATACTCTTTCTATGCTCTTTTCTAAAATGTTTAAAACATTTAAACATTATATAAGTAAGTTATTCAAGAGGAGAAAGATTTATGTAATTGTCGTAGTGGCATGATATATTTTATTTATATGAATGAACTTGGGCTGGACTGGGCTGCCCTCATGCAGTTCAGTGTTACAGTGTTGTGACGCATAAACAGCCTGCAATGTGAAACTCAAAACTGACTTTGTTACCAATTGACAATGCAATTATCCTTCATTTTGGTATCGACACACACTGTGAGAGAGATCAGTTTGAGATGAATCCAATTTGCTACCGCCGTGTGCTGGTATGATATGAATAAGCAGCAGTCTTCCTGATCTCACTGGGTCGATCCATACACAGCACATACAAGCGCTGACAGTGCACGTTGGCCTGGACCGGGTCCACTCGTAATACAATTGGTATTGATCACAACGCAGACAAGGCAAGACAAATTGAATCCAGACTTCACCGGCAGGCAATGAATGCTAGATTCACTCCAGGCATATCGAGTCAGTAGGTTCCAATTCATTGGCTGTCGTCTTTCAGTGTCAGACGTGAGACGTGCAGCTGCCGGTGGCTGGACTGTCAGATATGCTCTTATCACGTTCCTCTGATTGACACACACAATCACTAATGATGAGGCAGTAACAGCTGTAGCGTACACAACCCCAGACAGCACATGAAGTGTCTGGACTCTGGGAGAGGAGAGGACCACCACCAGGCTGCCAGTGGGAGGTCTACATGGTGGAGGAAGTGGTGTGTGTGTGTGTGTGTGTGTGTGTGTGTGTGTGTGTGTGTGTGTGTGTGTGTGTGTGTGCGTGCGTGCGTGCGTGCGTACGTGCGTGCGTGCGTGCGTGCGCACATAGGTAACTCTTATACAGTTATGTAGTTATACTTCATTGACCGGGGTTCCTCAGGGGTCTAAACTTGGTCACCTGCAAATCTCTAATCGATCTGCAAGCTCATATCGTGTAGGGTCACGATACGTTCTGAGATTATATTTTTGCCCGAATTTTGGCCGCAGAATAGGAAAGACATGGAAGGATGTAGGGAAAGAGTGAAAGGAATAGATATAAACGTTCCAACATATATGAAGCATCTCTCTCTCTCTCTCTCTCTCTCTCTCTCTCTCTCTCTCTCTCTCTCTCTCTCTCTCTCATACACACAGTGTGGATCTCATTTGAGGCATCCCACTGTCTCCTCAGTGGGCTTTGTACTAATGGAAGCTGATGAGCTCCTGTGTGTGTGTGTGTGTGTGTGTGTGTGTGTGTGTGTGTGTGTGTGTGTGTGTGTGTGTGTGTGTGTGTGTGTGTGTGTGTGTGTGTGCGCGTGCGCGTGCGCGTGTGCGTGTGCGTGTGCGTGCGTGCGTGTGTGCGTGTGTGTGCCAGTTCCCTCACAGCCAACAATTATTACACCAATGGCTGTGCACACTGATTTGATCACAACAAGACAGGCCAACACAATAACACTGGCCTGGACCATGGCAATGCATAGGACAGAGCTGAAGGGATGCCACCAAATGGTAAATGGTGCATTTATTTAGATTGCATTACATTCACCCATTCACCACCCATTCATCATACACCGATGCCGGAGGAAACCATGCAAACCATGAAACCTGCACATTGGGAGCATCGGGAGCAATTAGCGTCTTGCTCAAGGACACTTCGACACTAAAGGTGGTTGCACACTGGACGCGTTTTTTCGGAAAACCGTAATCCGAAAAACGCAGGGACCTTAACTCTGGGGTAACTTGGGTTCGAGCTGACAACCTTGTGGTTCCCATCCAGCCACTCTACCCCTGAGCCACCGGCGCCCCCAAGTAGGGCAGGGTTTGATTTGCTGTTGGTGGAGAGGGAAATCTATCTAAAGTCTCTGCTTTTTGATATCCCCCCGTGGTGATCACTGGTGAGGATACATGTTTTATGCCCTACACTTCTGGTCACATTGAATTAGGCCTTTCCTTTTGGGAAATGTAGACTTTTTTATATGACTGATATTCATGTTAATAATATCAAAATGTAACATTAATTTAAAATATGCAAACCACATTACAGGGTAACCTGTAAGGGTACATGTCTACACTAACTAACTAAGTTAAATCAGCGTGAAGTGTGAGATTTCAAAATGAAGCTGTCTGTGGATCTTTGGTGGCGGCCATGCTCCCAGGATTAAATTAAATTGCCTGCCATTGTCATGAGAGAGAGAATGTCTGCAGCCTCCTTTGATGCAGTGTTTGTGTGCCAAGTGCGTGAGGTACCACACATTCAAACAACGACAGTTGTACATGCATGTGCACTCACACACACACACGCACGTACACAATACACATGCACCGCACGCATATAAAATCCCCTGCGTTAATTTATCCATTTGCAATTTATGGTTCCAATTGGTAATGGTTACATTAACATTTCAAGATTATTCAGAAATATCCTGCATATCAAGGAGGACATTGCCTGCAATGTCTGGATTGCTGTATCCAGGGGCAGTAAAGGCTACTATACAGAGACAAGGGAGGTGGTGATGGTGAAAGGTTAAATCTATTAGGTTATTCACTCACACTTTGGTCATGCATTAACAGTTAGATTGATTTATGAACATACACCAGAAAGTGAGTGTTGTCGTAGACGCAGAGGGACACAAGACTACAACACCAGGCCAATTCCACTGACAGCACTGCAGTTCTTTTGATTTGCATCCATCCACTGTTGCTAAAGAAGACATTTTAATGAGGCTTTCAAACTCAAGTGGATTCCCTGTAGCAAAACATGTGGTTATGGTTACAGTATATCCATATGAATAGGAGGACCATGTCATCAGTATTGGAATAGCACACAAGTTAACATCACAAGACCATGAGCACCTGCATTACTGACTACTACTGCTACTACCTTGTCTCCGTATTTCAGCCATGTAATAAGAGATGAAAGTAAAAACATTAATAATACAGGAGCTTACAGGAGTTTATTAATTTTCAGCATCACCATTGTGCAGACTCTATTCTTCTTTACAATTATCAACCATGAATATATAAGGGATATGAACAACAGCCATGTCATGGGCTTTCAATTGATTCAAATGTCAAGAAAGAAAGGAAATAATCTTAGATCTGTTTTGAAGCTTCTAGCTTTTTACACCTTTCTGTTACCTCGCTTCGGACTAGTTTTACTGGCCGCTTACTTGATAACCATCAAATTCCCCCCTGTGTCAATTATCTAATGTGATCCTGGGCTCTACACACCCTCCGCCAACCTGGGGAGAGCAACAGACTTGAACTCGTGCTTCCTTCATGCATGAGTGTCCAAGTTGTTTCCCTGGTTGGACGTAGCGTGTGGAAGGAACACGTTATTCCAACCAGTTCCTTGCCCATCCATCAGGCGACCCGGCTGGCCAGAGGGAGGCAGTTTAGAGACCTGCATATTATCTATGGTCCCCTGTAGGTGTATTGCCTGAGGGGGAGGAGCCTGTCGTGCTCTCTGCAGGCACCAGGTGGAGCTAATGGGCAGGAAGGTAACAGTCAGGACTCCATTATTCCCATGAGTCCCTTATCAAAAAATTAGAAATAAAAAGCCTAAATCAAACCAAAACTATTTAAGGAAACAACTTAAATCCATTTCAGTATTGGAAATGGAAATGCGTGGGCATGACAAGCCAGATAACATTAATTAAGGAAGATACGCTTAAGTTTCCCTAATCAAAGCGAGAAATCTGTCCATATAGAATGCCACGGGCACTTTCTTCATGATGCGATAAACATTAGGCTTTTGGGGCACCAGTTTTGCAGACTTGCATGTGGTTGCAATATGTGTGTATAATCCTCCTGCATGGGAGTCTTGAAGAAAAAAGGTTCTGAAAACTTTTCAGCTTATCTAATATTGACTCTAGGATATGGAACCAGGGGGCAGATGTTAGTCTGACGTACCAACAGTCCGACATACGTGGCCGGTTAAGACTCACCCGTGGCTCCGACAAGCGTGGCCGGTAACAGCTTCTGCGCCACTGGCATAGATCTAGGTCAATTGAAGCCTATTTTTTAATACTACGCTTAACGCCATTGGCGTAGATCAATGGAAATTGCACTTTTATAGTGCATTCGATCGATCAAGCCATAATGCTACTTATGTTAGCATCGGGTAGCTAGCTGTTGTCATGACAATGGATCGCCCATTTTAGATCGACCTCGCCATAATAATCCATTCTATCCGTTTCTTTCAATCGCCTGTATCTCCTATTCCTTGTCCCAGGTGGAGCTCTCCAGTGCCCCGGTTTGGATTCATCTTGTAAACAAGGCCTATCCAGACTCCGTTCAGCTTCCTAGGTTATGTTGACTTCCGGTGGACCGGAAATGTGGCTTCTCAAAATAAGAGCTCAACGGGAAAAAATGCTGGCGTGAATTAGATGAATTAGAAATGCTAGCGGTTAGAGTGTTAAGAGACATGAGTGGCCGGTTAGACTCACCCATGGCTCCGACATGCGTGGCTGGTTAAGGCACATGCGTGGCTGGTTAAGGCACATGCGTGGCTGGTTAAGGCACATGCGTGGCCGGTTAAGACTCACCCGTGGCTTCTGCGTGCGGTTAGGGTTAGGTTAGGGTTAGGGTAGGACCAAAGTAGTGTCGGACTGTCCGTCGGACCAAAGATATATGCACCGTATGGAACCAAACCCTTGAAACTTTGTGACACTTAACTTACCTTTTGGATCCTGTATGAAGCAATATTCTTTCACTTGCAGCTTTGGCAGGATGTGCTGTTATTCCAGATTCTGCACCGTCGACCTCCTTGCAGAGAATATTCAGTCAAGTTCCCGATCACCTATGCAAGTTGCACCAATGAGCCAGTGGCGCCATGGATGACATTTACATTTTGAGGTAACATGGATAATATGCATGTCACTGTGACCAACGCTTCAGAATTGGATTTTAAACTGTGGAATCCAGTGGATTGAGTGGAATGGCAATTCCAAGTATTAAGTTGAGTGTCAACCCGCTTTGAACACTTATTGTGTCTCCAGGGCTACAAGAAGAGCAGAAGAGAGATAACCATTTAATTGAAACCCTACTGTATATGCTTGGGGGTCCCTCAGGGCTCCTCTGCACCAAATCTCTTTGCTGAAAATAGCAGATCTACAAGATCAACATGATGTGTAGTAGAGGTATGGCAATATATCGATATCGCGATATATCGCAATACTTCCTCCCGCGATATATTGTATCGTCCTCCCAGCAGTATCATAATCATAATATATTGAATATCGTGATATTGATTAGTTAGTACTAGTAGTAGTAGTACCCATTGTTGTGGACAGACAAGTTGTGGACAAGTTGCAAAGTTGCAGTCAGTTTTACTGTTTAGAGATGTTCAAGATTTTGGAATAAATACATAATTCCAGATTTTTGCCTTTTCATGGTTATGTTTTCATTTTCAGTTACAGATATCAATTTGTGATATATCGTTGATGAAATCTCTTGCAATATATTGAATATCGCAATATATTGAATATTGTGATATCATTATCGAGGGCCTAATATCGCCACAGCTATCATATCGTGAGGTACCCATATCGTCCCATCCCTAGTTGTGAGTTTGTAGATTGGCTCCATTCGCTGAATATTTTTTCCCAGAATAGGGACGCTAGGTGTTATGACATGACGTTAATATTGTAATTAGAATGTATATACTGCACTTTGTAGAATGGATTTCTAATCATCTCCTTGCTGATGGATATCCTTGCTGGATCGAAAAACTATTTCCTCATTTGATATTCCACATATACCTTCTATTTCCATCTATAAAATGTATGAGTGTAGGCCGGCCTACATTAAAGACAGCTAACAACCAAGCAAAACTTGCCAGCTGTCGGCATGCATACTTGCATAGCTATACGCACTATGTCATGCAACACAGTCAGTCAGTATGGCTCTGTGCTGTGTTTTATGATAGGTTCATGATAGCCAGGATCTTATAGCAGTGATTCTCAACCTTTTTAATTTCAAGAAGCACCAGTTTAAAGGTCTTGGATCCTCATTTCATAAAATGTTTATCCATGGGACCCAAATAAGGAACGTTTTATTGTAAAATGGTAAATGGTGCATTTATATAGCGCTTTTATCCAATGTGCTTTACATAGATTGTGCATTACATTTCTCCAATTCACACACACACACACATTCATATACTGATGCAGAGGAAACCATGTAATGCACCAACCTGCACATCTGGAGCAATTTGGGGTTCAGTGTCGAATTGTCCTTGCTCAAGGACACTTCGACACTAACTCTGGGGGAGCGCGGGATCGAACTGGGAACCTTGCGTATCCCATCCAGCTGCTCTACCGGCTACTCTACCCACTGCCACACCATTGTTAGACATGATTGTATCACACGATATGTTTTGTTTTATCATTCATGTGAATATTGATTTGAAAATGAAATTGTATGATGTATCTTGACGACACTGCAAATGAGGTAAACCTCAATGTCTTTCAATAATAAAGGTTTGAATGAACAAACAAACAACAAATTCGGTCTGACATGGTTCCTAGTGTAGGTAATATTTATAGAGATAACACAAGCTCTGCTCAAACTAGCCATTCTCGTATGGTCTCTTGTTGTATTTACTTGTAGGCTACATATTAATGCTAAAGATGTAATCCAGCGCACCGATAGTTCATGGAGCCACTGTAGTTGTAGTACCTGGGCCTCTCCACATGCAGGCAGACAGGTAAGAAGTCATTCTCATATCACTCATTAGTCACTGGTGGGGGTTTAGGGGGAAAAGTGTCATAGCCTCAGAGCCCAACGGTCATTTACCATGCAGTGGTACGGTGTTCCTGTGAGGTGAGAAACAACAATTACTAACTTCATCATATAACGTGGAATTGTGTTGTGAGGGATGTGTTTTGGTCGTGGCGTGCACCAGCCTGCCTCCCCGGGAGAGTCTCTGAGGGAAATGAGGAGGACAGACAGAGGCTTTTATACTGCCTGGCCTGGGCGTTGTCCCGCAGGTGGCGTTGATTTGGTCCATGAAGAGGTAATTAGCGCGACAGCGCTTCACTCGAGAAGCGTCTGACTGCAGAGTCCGCTCAGGGGACCAGGAAGTGCTGCAAGGGGGGGGGGGCGGGGGGAAGTCCGCTTCAGGGAGCATCTGCCAGAGGAAAGGAAACAGAAAAGCGGAAACGGAAACAGATAAACGGAAACAGAAAAGGGGCGTTCCCTTGTTCCCTTCAGTCCACCGTCCCGGACGCGCTCCCGGGGGTCTCGTGCCCAGGTGGGGGTCCGCGGGGGTCCGCGGGGTATCTCGGCCGTCCCTGGGCCGTTTCGTACGGGGGGAATCTCGTTCGAACCGGGCCGCCGTCCCGGACGCGCTCCCGGGGGTCTCGTGCCCAGGTGGGGGTCCGCGGGGGTCCGGGGGGTATCTCGGCCGTCCCTGGGCCGTTTCGTACGGGGGGGATCTCGTTCGAACCGGGCCGCCGTCCCGGACGCGCTCCCGGTGGTCTCGTGCCCAGGTGGGGGTCCGCGGGGGTCCGCGGGGTATGCACACACACGCACACGCACGCGCGCACGCCGCACACACACGCGTGTGTATAGAGGGAGGGCAGGGGGTCTCAAGGTTCGGGGACCCCTGTCTCGTGCCCAGGTGGGGGTCCGCGGGGGTCCGCGGTGGTCCGCGGGGTATGCACACACACGCACGCGCGCACGCCGCACACACACGCGTGTGTATAGAGGGAGGGCAGGGGGTCTCAAGGTTCGGGGACCCCTGTCTCGTGCCCAGGTGGGGGTCCGCGGGGGTCCGCGGGGTATGCACACACACGCACGCGCGCACGCCGCACACACACGCGTGTGTGTATAGAGGGAGGGCAGGGGGTCTCAAGGTTCGGGGACCCCTGTCTCGTGCCCAGGTGGGGGTCCGCGGGGGTCCGCGGGGTATGCACACACACGCACGCGCGCACGCCGCACACACACGCGTGTGTATAGAGGGAGGGCGGGGGTCTCAAGGTTCGGGGACCCCTGTCTCGTGCCCAGGTGGGGGTCCGCGGGGGTCCGCGGGGTATCTCTTTCATTTCTCAACCATTTTGTACGGGGGTGGGTTCGTTGGAATCGTGTCACCCCCCTGGGGGAGTTTTTGGGGGTCTCAAGGTTCGGGGACCCCTAGGGACCCCCAGGGACCCCCCAGGGACCCCCACATGGTAACTCTCTCATTTCTCTACCATTTTGGACAGGGGTGGGTTCGTTGGAATCGTGTCGCCCCCCAAAGACACCCCCAGGGGGCGACACGATTCCAACGAACCCACCCCCGTCCAAAATGGTAGAGAAATGAGAGAGTTACCATGTGGGGGTCCCTGGGGGGTCCCTGGGGGTCCCTAGGGGTCCCCGAACCTTGAGACCCCCAAAAACTCCCCCAGGGGGGTGACACGATTCCAACGAACCCACCCCCGTCCAAAATGGTAGAGAAATGAGAGTTACCATGTGGGGGTCCCTGGGGGGTCCCTAGGGGTCCCCGAACCTTGAGACCCCCAAAAACTCCCCCAGGGGGGTGACACGATTCCAACGAACCCACCCCCGTACAAAATGGTTGAGAAATGAAAGAGATACCCCGCGGACCCCCACCTGGGCACGAGACAGGGGTCCCCGAACCTTGAGACCCCCGCCCTCCCTCTATACACACGCGTGTGTGTGCGGCGTGCGCGCGTGCGTGTGTGTGCATACCCCGCGGACCCCCGCGGACCCCCACCTGGGCACGAGACAGGGGTCCCCGAACCTTGAGACCCCCTGCCCTCCCTCTATACACACGCATGTGTGTGCGGCGTGCGCGCGTGCGTGTGTGTGCATACCCCGCGGACCACCGCGGACCCCCGCGGACCCCCACCTGGGCACGAGACAGGGGTCCCCGAACCTTGAGACCCCCTGCCCTCCCTCTATACACACGCGTGTGTGTGCGGCGTGCGCGCGTGCGTGTGTGTGCATACCCCGCGGACCCCCGCGGACCCCCACCTGGGCACGAGACAGGGGTCCCCGAACCTTGAGACCCCCTGCCCTCCCTCTATACACACGCGTGTGTGTGCGGCGTGCGCGCGTGCGTGTGCGTGTGTGTGCATACCCCGCGGACCCCCGCGGACCCCCACCTGGGCACGAGACCACCGGGAGCGCGTCCGGGACGGCGGCCCGGTTCGAACGAGATCCCCCCCGTACGAAACGGCCCAGGGACGGCCGAGATACCCCCCGGACCCCCGCGGACCCCCACCTGGGCACGAGACCCCCGGGAGCGCGTCCGGGACGGCGGCCCGGTTCGAACGAGATTCCCCCCGTACGAAACGGCCCAGGGACGGCCGAGATACCCCGCGGACCCCCGCGGACCCCCACCTGGGCACGAGACCCCCGGGAGCGCGTCCGGGACGGTGGACTGAAGGGAACAAGGGAACGCCCCTTTTCTGTTTCCGTTTATCTGTTTCCGTTTCCGCTTTTCTGTTTCCTTTCCTCTGGCAGATGCTCCCTGAAGCGGACTTCCCCCCGCCCCCCCCCCCCCCCCCCCCCCTTGCAGCACTTCCTGGTCCCCTGAGCGGACTCTGCAGTCAGACACTCTTGGCACTTCCTGGTCCCCTGAGCGGACTCTGCAGTCAGACACTCTTGCTTCACTCCGGGCGTCAGTGATGCGCGGGCCGGCTTTAGCCCCTGCCTTTTTGACTGTCGGAGAAAACCATCTCCGTCCTGAACTGCATGTTAAAACAATCCCCCTCTCGGCTCTCGCCCCTCTGAGGCTCTGAGTCTGAACCTGGCCGTCATCAGCGCATCTGCAATGCATTAAATCTTTCTTAATTGAGCGCGTGATCGTGCAGGCGTGCACAGTGGGCACACACAGAATTATAGGATCTACAAGGCGACGGGTTATGCAAAAAAGCCGGCGCGCGGTCCCGGACCGAGACGCCACAATATATATACTGTATAGTCTCGCCGGGGTGCATACTTAGTTTAGACTAGTCATTGGTTAGACATGGGTTAAGGTTAGGTTTAGGTGTGCTTCCCCGTGGGAGGTTAGGTTTAGGGTGAGGGTTTGAGATAGGTTGTAGTTGTAGGACTAATGACTGGTCTAGCCAATGACTAGTCTAAACCAAAAACTGTCTAAACTAAATAGCCTATACTGCACCCGTCTCGCCTATCTGTTTCTCATTCGCTTCAAGCTAACTCACTCAGTACAGTCAGGCAGTCCATTTAGCAGTCTCTATTCTGCGTTCACTCAGTCACTCTACATCTACATGCTATAGCTGACACAGTAGTTGTTCAGATGTCGGCGTTCAAATTCTCTCCACCTCCCCGGCCTCCTCCCTGTGGCATTTCGTTCTGTAATGGGTGATCCTGTGATTATTATATTTATGGGGTGTGTCACGGGGAAGCCCGTGCCCTATAGAGACAAACAGGGACAATGCACACACTCATTTGAAAATGAAATGAAATGATTACTATATTTACCCAGGGTATCTGGGCTAAGCTCAAGAACTTGTTTCCAGCCAGGCCCTGCTCATAGAACATTTCATCGTAGTGGTTCAATGCCTTGTTCAAGGGCACTTCAGCGGTGGTAATTTTAACGTGTCGGACCGCTGATTCGAACTGGCTACCTTCCGGTATCAAGACCGCTCCGCAATCCGTTCGGCCACCGCTGCCACTGAATACACAATTGCTTCTAATTAATTATCGCTGGCCAGCTTGGAAGTGACTGTGGGGAGTGGTGCGTTTCATATTTGTATGTCTCTATTATCTTAATGAATTCCTGAGCATGGACATTGCAATATGTTCAATTGATTGTTGGTCTCTTTTCTCCAGTGCTGGTAATCCTCCTGTTGATTGGGAGGTGCCAAGTGCTGTAGAGGAGAGGGGTGTTGGTTCTGGTTTTATATTGTAGCTTTTCTAATTAATGTGTTGGTGTGCATTAGTGCATGGTTCCTGAAATATGAAATGTAAATTGTATATGTTTAAGTAATGGTGAATAACTTATGGGCCTTAGTTTGCCTTGTTTAAGTTAATGATACTAATTACTGTGAATGTTCTTGGTATGACCCACCTGATTTAAAATGGTGGCTGAATCCGCAGAGAGGGGTTCAGTTCCCCAAGCCCCCAGGGAGGCTCTCCAACGTTGAAGCGCTTGGCCCTAGTGGTAAGAGCGGGGACTGCAGGCGGACCCGTGGATTTATGACAAGGAAACCCTGTGCATCTGGGCTTTAACATTGAGCGCTCGTTTGCACTTCAGCATTTTGGACTCCAAATGTATCGAAAAAATGCAGAAGTAGACCGGGGTGCTTCAAAACGCCACTGAGCAACTTCCACTGAAATTAATAGCAGGAGGGCGGGGCTGTCGCTCCGATTCGGCCTCTATCCTTTTATTAAGCTATACTGTATATGGATGCACACGGCTGCCATCTTGCCAGCAAGGTGCTAACTAGGTGCAACTTCCCATTTCTAATTGTATTAAACCACGTCAAACTCACCAACATTGAACTTCTAAACTCCAACACTTTGAAAAGAAATCACCTGCAATGAATTTCTTGACATGAAGTAGCTCATAACATCTACGGTGGATTTTTATGAAACAAACACTTTGCAGATAGAAAGACGATAATTCAAACTTTTCGTACAGCTGCAATATTGGTGAGTTTGACGTCTAATACAATTAGATAAGACTTTGGATGAATGGGCTTTCAATGGGAAGTTGCACCTAGGCAGCAGTGGCACCTTGCTGGCAAGATGGCAGCCGTGTGCATATCGTCAATAGTACCACAGACGATTTTGATTGATTGATTGATTGAAAAATGTATTAACAGTTTGCAGAATTACAGTACATTTCAAGCACAAACTCAATACAAAGGCTGTTAACTGTGAGTGGACGACCCAATTAAGCATTACACTTGTTTCCAATAGGGTCCACAATGTTCAATTCATCAAAAACATTTAGAGACGTACAAATAGACACTTCTATATAGACAAAGGACAGAACAGGAATTCATCAGTCTAAGAAAAACAGTCTAAGTCCAAATTTCAGACTGTCCCCTCCACGAAAAGGCCTCGTTGTCCTGAACCCTTATCTATCATTTATATATTATGGATCAATAGTGTGGACTTAGACTGTTATTCGTCTGTGGAACTCAGCAGCTGAGGAAGAGAGCTGCTGGGGCCCTTCATGGAAGGGTGTAGCCCATGGTACCTCAAGTTTTAGCCTTTTGCCTGTGTTATTTTGATGCCTACTTTTTTGACAGTCCATCACTGTGGATATTCTTGCACTGCCTGGTTGGTGTTTGGAGACTTTGGGTAAATAAAATACCAACACAATGCATTCTTGGACAGTTGTCTGATTCTTGTAGCCAGATTGTATTATGTCTGTCATGATTTATGGATTGTTCTATATGTGATATGTATCATGTATCTATGTGGTATGTGGCATACAATTGAAGTTATCTTGTTCATGTAATGTCTTTATCTTGTGCTCTGCTCTGGGGGGTTTGTAGCCTCGGAAACCCAGACGTTTTTATTGGGGTTTGTGACCTCAGATTGTGTATGTTGCACAGGTCTGTAATATCACATGAGCAGAGCCTCACCGCCAAACTAAATGTAATATCATTGCAATAAATGGTAAATGGTTAATTCTGAGCTGAAGTGTCTCAATGAACAATGGATCATTAGCGGGGACGCTCTGGAACCTGTTTTAGGACAATATCCTTGGACACTGCATGGCTCACTGAGAGCCATGCCCCTCTTGTGTTAAACCCAAATTACACTTCAAATCAGTTATTTATTTTAGGTGAGTGACAGAGTTGTAAGACTATATTTATTTTATATAGTGCCTTTATTTTTCGCTGGAGAAAACCATGCAAGGCACCATGTGGGGATACTGATTGGGCCTTCCTTGTGTCTTTAAAATACATTTTAAACATTTGTCTCTGTGGTTTTCACTAATCAATTATTCAGACCCGGGTGAGGGTATATTTAAGGTTATTGAACTATAGTAGTAGTACTGGTAGGACTGCTTGATGTTTGTTTGATTTAATTCACAAAAAATAACCTCCTTTACACACTTGAACAGGGAATGCTCTCTAATGTAATGAATACACTAGGTTGTTTTAAACAAGTTTGGATACAGAATGGCAATGGGATTTACTACATGCAACTCAATACAGTCTGTATTCACAGGTAACCACTCATTGTAATATTATAGTATACAGATTGAATGGTGATAATCATTTTAATTGTGAATAATGCTATGCTTAATGATTACAATGATGTTACTGCTATTAACTTTGACTCACATGATCTAGGTTGATGGATATACTGTAGCGTCTTAGACAGTTACACGCTACCTTAGACCCAAGGGAGACTTCCTTCTCTTTGCTCCTACAGTATATGTACCAGAAAGGAAAAGCTATTTACTCTTGTTCTGAACTGCTTCCTGTGGCTCCTGTATTAAAGATGAGATTGATTCTGACAAAAAGTGTGTGTGTGTGTGTGTGTGTGTGTGTGTGTGTGTGTGTGTGTGTGTGTGTGTGTGTGTGTGTGTGTGTGTGTGTGTGTGTGTGTGTGTGTGTGTGTGTGAGCGCGCACGCAATAGACAGAGGTGTAGTAGAGAAAGAACACATTGATTGATTCATCGATGTTTTTATTGACAAAAACGCTTTTACATGAACATGTGTCAAAAGGATGAAACAAAAAAGCTTGAGAGCTTATTTCCATTGTGGTAGAAATCTGCAGATGGGTGTGTAAACTGAGTGGCATTTATTTATTCATTTTCTCATTTCAGCATGCACGTGTACACCATATGAAGGGCTGTCCTCGAATCTTTTCATGTAATATGCCGCCTTGAGTACTCAATGGCAATATGCCATTGAGTGCATGCATCCACCTGGGTGGCGGCAGACTGCTGGGCGAGTGCTGGCGCTTTGGCATGGGGGGTCGGATCAACATATAGGCCTATGGAATGAATTCTGTACTGGCCATATATGGAGCGTGTCGTCTGTGTACAGGGTTTGATGAGGTCAGATCAACATATGGAATGTCAGAACAGGAAGGACAGGTGGGTAAAGATCAACATATGGAATGTCAGAACAGGTCAGCTCCATATATGGAGATCTTAAGGGTTTGAGGTTTGTGGTCAAATGTAGAGTTGCTGGCCGGCTCCATATATGCAGATCTAGGTGATGATCCAGTCTTCTCCATGTATGGCTATCCAGGGTTAGTTGAGGTCAGTGTTGTGATCTTCATATATGGAGATGGCCATATATGGTGGTGTGACGTGTCACGAGGCAGTGGCGTGCACAGATAGACACTAGGGGGTGCTAGAGCCCCCCTGCCCTTTTGGCAATGTGCCCTTTTGAAAAAAAACAAAAACACTTTTTTTTTCTTTAGATTTTTCAAAAATAGCAGACCTACAAGCTCGTAGCGCGCCACTCGGTGGCGCGCTATGAGCTTGTAGATCTGCTATTTTTCAATAGCTAAAGCATAACATAATGCTAACATCAAAAGGGGTTCCCGCCCAAAATGGGTTAAGGCAACCGGGCGGTTCCACGCGCTGCACAAGGTGCCCTTTTTTAACTTGAGCACCTGCCCCTCTAAATGTCTGTGCACGCCACTGTCACGAGGCGTGATGTCACGAGGCGTGACCATGGAGCCCGACCAACTGACGGGAGATGCAGGTTTTCATAAATGCGACACGCAATAATAAAAATCACACCCGTGTGAACTGAGTGGTGCAGTGACGTCACACACTAACCATAGCAACCGTGCTCATCTGTACGTGGCCCCACGTACAGGTACACACATACACAGATACAGACAAAGCTGGTTGTTGGAGTGGTTTGCACCACTCAAAAATTATAAACCTTAGCTGTTGTCTGGGAATGTAACCCAAATGTATTACGGTAATCTAAAGTAGGCTATTAGCCTAAAACAAAGTGAACCCGGACATGTTGAATTCCAAGCATTAGTTTTGCAAAAAAACACTCATTGGGCTTAAAACGGCCATGCCCACTTGCCCAAATGCTTTATTTGTGATGACGGCATTGGCCGTTTTTAGCCCAATGAGTGTTTTTTTGCAAAACTAATGCCTGGAATGGATTCAGCATCATGAAAACCCCCTAGTTTGACACATCACATGCTACATAAAGCATGATGAAATTTTTAATATTTTGCCTTCTATAGGTTGTAATTGGTATGGTCACATATTATGCCAATAATGGTGGAAGTAATGCAATGGGGTAGGCTGTTAGTGTTAATATTGCTTAATTGCCATGGGAACCTTAGAATACTAACTTTACATATAGGCTATGATGAAAACATACTGTAACGACCCTGCAAAAGACCCGGCCGTAATTGCTCCTCCAAGGGAGCTAGAAGTTACGTTACAATACCATGCATCCATGTGTTACCAACTTACCATATCTCTGTTCGGAATAATAACATGTTTTGTAGCTACATTTAAATTATGACAGTTCTGAACACTTCAGTCTAGATATTCTAATTATTTGCGGGCGTTCGCCAAAGGTAATGCGTATATTGTCCCTAACGATGATGATGATGATGATGATGATGATGATGAAAAAGGCTTACACAGCCTATGAATATTTGAAGGGATGGGTTGGTGACTTGTGCATTCCTATTGGTTTAGTGGGAACGTGATGACACGGAGGAGTTGGACTCACACTTTATAAAGCGTCTCTGTCCGCGGCGATGAGCTACTGTTAAAACAAGTCTGTTGCTGTCACTTCAAACTCTGCAGCTCAAGCGTTGGAAACCGCGAACCACCTCGAGATTACGGTCAATCATGAGTGAGGTAGGACATTTTGATTTTACACCAGATAAATCATTGGAATTGGCGTAATTACGCACGAGTAGGATACCAGTGCAAATACCCACAGGCAGCTACTGTAAGTAGAAGTAAAAGTGGAACAGTTCCCGCCTCGTTCCATTACCCACGGTTTTCTGACAAATATCGTGATTTGTCCCTGTGCTCCGAAGAGGCAGTGAGAATACTGTATTAGGTTTGTGAGTTGGATGTTGCACAGCTGCAGTGTCTTGTAAGTATAGCTACCGAGTAGGCTAGTACCGACTCGAGCGGACATGTGGGAACTGCGCGTTGAACTCTTTCGATCCATATGGCAATCATTTTCTTCCTGTCTTTCTTTTTTAAGCTAATTAAACGTATTTATTTCTTTGATAAATGCCTTAATTATCCTTAAGTTGACCTGTCTTTTGTTTTAATTGTTGTAGTTGGAGTGCATGCGTGATTCCTAAAGTCTGGTGAGGTTTGCGTGAAAAGATGACGTGATTCCACACTTACAAAAATTGCATGGAACTAGCCTATATTATGCAAGTGTACATCAACATGGTATTTTTCAAGGCAGTCAGTGTGTCCTTTTATCACACGCAGGAGAGGTGCCTGAAGGTCAGTAGACCGAAAGCTTGCAAATCAATCTATTGGTTGTGCCTAGATTTGAGTGTGCGGAGCTTCCCTTACATTTTTCGTCATTATAGCCTACTTTTGTGTCTCCACCACCTCACTTACGTTTTTTCAGCGATGAGCGTTTTTTTCTTTTTTTTTCTTTTCTTTTCTTTTCCTTCCTTTTTTTTTCTTTTTCTTTTTTTTTTTTTTACACATTTTTATCACATGCAGGTTGCAGGAGATAAGAAACTTTCCCCCATCATATTAAACATAGCAGCTTGCATTTGCAAAGTAGCTTCATCAGATGTGGGGAGAATAGTAGATGAATTGAACATGGTGGACCCTGTTGTAAACAAGTGTAATGCTTAATTGGGTCGTCCACTCACAGTTAACAGCCTTTGTATTGAGTTTGTGCTTGAAATGTACTGTAATTCTGCAAACTGTTAATACAATTTTCAATCAATCAATCAAATCAACTAGACACATGCTAATAATGCTATACTGTATTTAGACACATTATGATTGTATTGTATAGGTAGTATTTATAGGCTACCACACATTGTTGACTAATGCTGATGATGATTCCACCATGTGTGAGCTTCTTATAATTCAATACATATAGAGAAAGCTGTGACTCCAAGGCAACAGCCTACTAACATCACTGGGGGTTAGAGCATGGAATGGAAAACTGCTGTTAGGTTTTCCCACAGCTCACTGGCCCCTGATCCCCCCCCCCCCCACACACACACACACACACACACACACACACACACACACCACAGATGTTTGGGCTCCATTCATCTGAACGTGTTTGGAGGGGGATATTAATAGCCAGAGAATAAGAATAAGATTATTTCTTCCAGCACTGTCGGCACAGTCTCTAAAGTTCATTACTTGAGTGTCCACATTGCTCTATTGAGGTCGCTGGCATTTAGTATAGTGTGGCAATGTCATTCACAAGTTAAATAAATAGGCAGGCTAAACATGTCAACAACTTGTGATATTCCCTTACACATGCTTGATGGTGACAAAGTTATGAAACTGGCCATTTATATTACACATATCGGTTCCAACTAAATTATAAATATCAAGCCAGCCACATATTAAAAGTTAAAACATTATTCATTATCATAGGTAATGGCAAAGATTTTATGTTTGTCATTGAATCAAATTCCCACGTGACTAAGCCACTTCTAATACTGTATGCATTCAGTTCTTGCACATCCATTAGATGTGGACATTCAAAGGTCTCTTAACAGATTCTTACAAGTATACCTGGGGTCAATTCACTAGACATTCAATAAGTTCCAATTATATACTACTATTTAGTATTTTTTTAATTAAAAAAAATATATATATATTTATTTATTTTGTGGCTTTTGCCTTTATTTTATATTTTTATAGAGGGACAGATAGTAGGCTGACAGGAAGTGGGGAGAGAGATGGGGGAGTGACATGCAGTAAGGGCCGTCGGGATCGGGAGTCGAACCCGCGGCACACTGCCAGACTGGATTACCAGCCAAGGTGCCTGGACCATTGAGCCATGGCCCATGCCTACTATTTAGTATTTGATCTAAGAAAATAATTGAAGAATGAATACCCCCCGCATGCATGTGTACGCGCACACACACACACACACACACACACACACACACACACACACACACACACACACACACACACACACACACACATGGGTTTAGTGCACCCATCACTAATGCAGAGATGAAAACAGGATTTTGTTCACGTGTGCTTTTAGTGAGACACATTGTCCGTTGGATACTTTGCAAGCAAGCCACTTGGAATGTACTACATATTTTACACTATAAAAAAAACTGGTGTCAGTACACAGTTGCTCGTAGCAGCATCTGTGAGATTTCATTCAGTTGGACAATTGTGTGTGTGTGTGTGTGTGTGTGTGTGTGTGTGTCTGTGTGCTTGCAGTTGTTGCACTTACTGTGTCTAACTGCATGCATTAGCATTTTCTGTGCCAATGTTTGCTTTGCATTGATGTGTCCACGTGCGCGTGTGTAGCCTTTACTCTGCCAGCGTCAATGACCATCACACAGTTACAGTACAAACATAACGTCGGTGTTGGGTGGAAATCTGTCCAAAACTGCATGTTACTTTTCCAAAAATGGAAAAAGGAAGCTGTGTTCCAATGGATCCAATGTAGTTATAATTTAGTCACACGCTCTTGGTATAGTACTTTTCATTGGTTTAATATTTATGAAACCGCGAATAGCAAAAATAACAAATCTGCAAGCTCGTCAATAACACGTCACGGTGCGACACATTGTGAGCTTGTAGATCAGCTATTTTTGCTACCTTTGAGTGACACTGTAGTAGGCGAATGATGAGGCAGTGCATTAGCGAAAAAACCTAAAAAGTTGAAATATGGACTAAGATATAGCACACACTTTTTCCCTGACTGTCCAACCAAAGGAGGTGTGTGTGTGTGTGTCTGTGCGTGCGTGCGTGCGTGTAGGGCATGGGCGGATTAAAGTGAAATATAGGCCATGTGCACAAAATCTCAACACCAGCATCCCCCCCCCCCCCAAATAAACACCACTACAAATCCAAAAAACGCAGCAGTGTGCAGTCTCTGGTTGCTGCTGGCTTGCTGCGACTAGCGAGTGGAGTGGACAAAACGTCTTTACATTGAATAAATAATCACAGATGAACATCGCACGGATTACGCTGACTGACACAAACACATTGGAACAATTCAGGAGAACTTTATTAGAAATCTCAATTTATAACACTTGTGTGTGTTAATCTGATGTTAGTAGATTATGTTTTCTTCTTGGACATGCGTTTGTGGCACAGTGGCAGGTTATTTAATATGGGATTTTGACAGCTTCATGAAGGGTAATGTATGGCCCCACCCCCAAAAATGGCTGTGTGCATGCACGGCATGGGCGGGAGTTTATAAATTACAGCTGTTGAATAATTAAACACCTGTCCTCTGTCTGGTGGAAAGACACCTGAGCCTTTTGTTGAATGACAAGCAAAGTAAAGATAACCCCCCCCTGCTGATGATGTTCAATCAGAGGGAAGGTTGTGACACCACCCCCCGATAATGGTCAGAAGAGGAGGTGGTGGATGATGGAATTCAGAATGCTTTTCTTCTGCGTATAGCTGATTTGCTTTGTCAGGCCCAGTGCACAGCGGAGTTGCTCTCAATCAAAGTCATGCTTCCTCCCCTGCGACTCTCCCCACATCCATCCCTCCCCCCATAACCATTCCAAGCTTGACATGAAGCTAGTAATTGAAGCAGAGCAACCTAGCATGTTCTGGATGAATGCGTCTCCCGCAGTGGTCAGCACTGCGGCCTTCCATCCCTCCTTAATCTCTCTCTCTATCTCTCTCGCTCTTGCTCTCGCTTTCTACAGTCAATGGTCTGCACTTGCTTCTCAGAACACGTACATTGCTCCGAGCTATAATTTTGACACAGTTTCAGCCTGCCCATATGTCTTAGAACCTTAGAATCTCTTCTATGGCAAATTAATTGAGTCAGCGATATCAGAGATTAAACATTAAACCGAACAACCTGAGTTGCTAAAGCTTTTGGCTTCTTCAAAGTCCAAAGGAGGACTTTGTGAGTTGACAAGTGCAATTAAAAACATTATCTCCTATTTTTATTTTTGTTAAAGTTCAAGATTTCTCAGACATGTTTTGGAAAATCTACAAGCTATAAATATTTATTTTTGAAGAATTTTTTGGGGGGCCTTTTAAGGCTTTATTGATAGGACAGTAGGCCGACAGGAAATGGAGAGAGCGGTGAGGACACGCAGCAAAGGCCACTGGGATCGGGATTCGAACTTGCGACGCGCTGCCAGGCCACACCATAGCCCAGGCGCCATAGCCCATTTTGCGTTTAGATTTGACCAATATTAAAGTAGTTTGCATAGAAAACTACAAAGGTGCAGTTTCAGGAAATATGCGTTGGTCTGTTATAGTGCCACCATGAGGCTGATCAGTGTTATTATTTTCCATTCATAGGACATCGGACTGTGAACCTCTTTACCAAATAGGCCTATAGCAACTGTACCCTTACACTACACAGACAACTATTCAAGGTTCGATTATTTATTTGACAGCCCTAATGTCCCAGGATTCAAATCTGCATCCACCATTTTAATTCTCACTGTATAAAAAAAAGTTGTATAGTTTATCACTATATAACAGTGCCTTGGCATTCTACTGTAGGACTTTAAGACTAAATCTCAGCTTTCTGATGATGGATATTTTCCAGTGATGGCACTGGCAGCCTTTACCCAAACAATTGGCACAATCAATCATACTATGGTCATGGTGTGGCCTGTGCAACCTATCACTTGCACGGTACCTGTGGGATCTGCTGCTACACTACTGTCTTGGGACTTGACTGGATAAATTAGATATCACCCACTTTTTTCTTTGCCTGATATCACAGAGCAAGCACCCTGTTGTGAATGTGTGTAGTGTGTAGTATGAATGGGAGACAGGGCATTATGGGAAAATCATACTCGTGCTTAGGGCGGCGGTTCTCAAGATGGCGTGCGGGGACCCCCATGGGTCCTTGAGGGGGTTCCAGTGGGTCCCCATTTGTTTAACCACGTTAACCCTGCATAGGCTATTTGGAAATATCAGATCTACAAGCTCACTACGTGTCGTCGATGCGACACGTGTAGAAATGCTATTTTCAGAAGGGCAACAATGGCCAAAAGAATCTTGTACATGTGGAATATGTTTTTGTCCTTGACATAATTGTATTATTTTTAAGACTCACAATACCATAGACATATGTGGATCATCACCATCGTTTGATGGAGCACAAATGAAGCATTATACGTTAGCTTGAAAGTCAGCCGTTATCGTCTGTATGTTACTCCATCTTGCTACAGAGAATGACTCATGACTTATTCAAGATTGAAGACTCCAGATGTGATATGACTGAGATTCATTAGTTCAAATGGAGTATGTACTGTAGATATTTTTAGATCATATTGATCTTCCCCCAGCATCCCCCATTTACATCCCCATGCTCTGGACTAATTAACATCAAAGAGGTGATTGCACTCATCTCATGTGTGTTTCTGAGTGTGTTGCATGTGAGAGTGAGACTTTACTGTATGTTTTTGCCTTTATACTTTTAGGAATCTGGAGGCCCCCATACACCTATGACATAATTATTCTGTTGATACAGGCGTATTGATACAAATAGTTTTGACTGTTTGATATTGCACGCAGCCATTACTCTGGACAATTACGCAGCAACAACAACTCTCCTCATCCTGTCGTCCCTTCACAATAAAGTGTCTCCCCTTTACCTACCAATGCCGCGCATTTTACCCAGGTTATTAACAGGAAATAGGTGTAATTTAACATTGTGGGAGAGAGCAAGGCAGCGAGTGAGCGAGAGAGAGGGCCAATTGAAACTAGTGAAACATAGCAAAGGCCTCGCCTGTGTATGTGCTATGTGCATACACTGTCCTGTGTGTGTGTGTGTGTGTGTGTGTGTGTGTGTGTGTGTGTGTGTGTGTGTACTGTACTGTACTGTACTGTACTGTACTGTACATGGCTGGGATTGATTATTTTCTATGACAGCACACTAACATGTCAGCCCATCTGTGGACTACATTATGGAACCTAATTAATGAGACCGTAAGAATGCAGTCCAGATTGACTGCTAGGTACCATGCATTGTTTCATGGCATGCAGGAGGTCTCAGGGTGGCTTTGTGAGCTTCAGGGTGAGAGACGTATTGTATTAGTACCTAGAAAAAGCGGTTGGCTTTAGCCATTGTCTTAACATCTGCAGACTTCTCAATGGGCTCTATGCAGCCAACACTTCCACATTCAGTTTGGGCCGCCGGAACGATTCCGGTCGGCAGCTACTCATTCACTGTGAACGTACGGTCGTGATTTTGTAGGAATAAAGTTCAGTTCTTTAAACAACACTATTTCATTTGATAATGTGATGGCATAGTTTTTCATAGTTTGTATTATTTGTGTTGCGACGTTGACATAATGACATGAGTTAGAAACGTCTTAAATCTCCTGTTACTCCTACTGGAGTTCTTCATGGATTTCTCCAGTTGTTACCGGTGTTGCCATGTCCGCTTGTTATGAGCAACTTGGGGCTTATTTTTCAGTAAAGTTGCTTGAAAATATTGGTAGTTTACAAGTTGCAAGTTACGGTTTTTATTTAGGCTTGTTCCCTAATGTTGTTTAAACCTGTGTTTCTGCTCAAACATTGTCATAAAGGACTAAAACGACCCCCATGTATTTGTGCACACGGACCCCCATCTGAAGAATGTTTTGTGCCAGGTGTTTTATTTCTTTTCATAGACCTGATTGCTTATTTCTCTCACACAATCTGGCAACACCGGTTGTTATGTTGCTGTGTATAACAGCTGGAGACTGTTGCCAGATTGTGTGAGAGAAATAAGCAATCAGGTCTATGAAAAGAAGCCACTCCACAAATGAGCTACTATATACTTAATATGTATAGTAATATGCGGCAGCTACTTGAGAATAGCAGATCTACAAGCCCACAATGTGTCGTTGTGAGCTTGTAGATCAGATATTTTCCAAAATATTTTTTGTTTTGTACAAATAAAAAATAAAAACCTGGCACAAAACATTTTCAGATGGGGGTCCATGTGCACAAATACATGGGGGTCCTTCATGACAATGTTTGAGCAGAATCACAGGTTTAAACAACATTAGGAAACAATCCTAAATAAGCAACTACACTTTAGAAACAAGCCCAAAAAAACGCAACCTGCAACTACTGTCAATGGCCCGGTTTCCCAAAGGACAACTCTTACACCATGGTGTAAGAGGAATGGTATTGCACATGCTCAGTTGCCCTCTAGGCCGCACATGAAGCCTGTGAACATAGACATTCCGTGCATAGATGTGCCACGCAATGGTAGGCCTCAGGCGGCCTGGTATGGTAGGCCTCAGGCCTCAGGTCTACCATTCTGAAATTTAATTTAATAATATTTGGACTGCTGGACAGCTGACAGTAGGCTCTCTTCACTCAATTAAAAATTGTAATTCAATTTAATTTATTTGATGCTGAAGTAGGCCTTCATTTCAAAGTTTTTATATTTAAATGAGATGAAGAAAGTCACCACCACACATTTCTCTGCGAATGGTTTTAATACTGCCACATGTTGACAGGTGTGTGTAGGCTAAAGAGGCTTTAGGGAAACAGGTTTGTGTATTCATGCAGGAGGCCTTACATGCGCAATGAGGACAGGTATGGCTGTGCTCTAGTCTAGGTTGTGTATTTCTATGTTGTTGTGTATATGACAGTGTTTCCCAAAAAAGGACATAGTGTTTGATTGGCTGCCATGCACACAGGCTTCATGTGCGGCCTAGAGGGCAACTGAGCATGTGCAACACCATACCTCTTACACCATGGTGTCCTTTGGGAAACCGGGCCATTATTATCAAGCAACTTTACTGAAAAACAAGACCAAAGTCGCTTATAACAAGCGGACATGGCAACACCGGTAACAACTCCATGAAGAACTGCCGTTTTTAACAGGAGATTTAAGACGTTTCTAACTCTGTCATCATGTCAACGTTGCAACATAAATAATACAAACTATGAAAAACTATGCCATCACATTATCAAATGAAATAGTGTGGTTTAAAGTACTGAACTTTATTCCTACAAAATCACAACCGTACGTTCACAGTGAATGCGTAGCTGCCGACCGGAAGCGTTCCGGCGGCCCAAACTGAACGCGGAAGTGTTGACTGCATAGAGCTCATTGGATACATCCTTCGCAGCGGTTTTGATGTATACTTTTCACTGGAAGTGGTAGAAGGAATTATGTTACTGCAGAGACAGGGCCCTAGTTGTTTTATCTGAACTATGGGTGTGGAGAGGACATTCATCAGTTTTGGTCCTTAAGTATATCTTGGGTAAACCGAGGGAATTGAACAACATTAATTTTAATTTGTTCTCATTATCAGCCCAAGATGGGGAAATGGTTCACAGGATGCTTTTTACCAGCTGCAATAGCAAGCTGATTCTATAATCAAAGTGCAAGCTAGTCCTCTAGTCCTGTAGTCCAGCTGGTATTCCAGTATAAAGAAGGATAGAGACTGAACCTGGGCAATAGCCAGTTGCTCAGTGGCGTTTTGAAACACCCGGAAGAATCGTCTACTTCCGCATTTGACCACTGCTCTATGTTAAAGCCCAGCTGCACGGGGTTTCCCTGTCATGAATCCACGTGTCCGCCTGCAGTCCCTCCTCTTACCACTAGGGCAGAGCGCCTCAACGTTGGAGAGCCTCACTGGGGCCTTGTGGTTTTCTCATTGGCTGATGTATGTGCGCACCACAAATATGTTCAGACGGAAACGAACGACTCAGAACACAATAGTTCCGCCTTAGAGAACTTTGGTTCCTACATAAACTACTGCGCTGAAACGGACACAGAGGCAGTTATAGCGGACCCCCGCAGGTAATAATAATAATGCAGCTGGTAATTAATTGATTTAATCAATTTGGGCTTGTTTTTTTCTTCCTTTTTCCTTCTCAATTCTCTTTTTTCATTGCACGTTTGAATGTTTCAAATGTAATCAAGTCAAGTTCATGAGTTCAGCAGCAACGGGTTTACCACGGATTCAAAAGGCAGTCATTTAATCTTCAAGGCTGTATCTAAGGTTACAAATCTACATTTTGTGCTCGGCCAAATGCCATAGATAAGCTCATCCTGGGTTTTACAGATTTGTAAACCCACAAACAGAGACTGGTGGTCTGTCCCAACACAGGAGTATTTAAGCAGCTTTTAGACAATAGTCTTCTATGACTGGATTAGGGGACGGTTCTGGATTAGGATTTAATGTGTTGTAGCCTCAACCATTGTGAGACGGACACTTGTTTGCTGTATTTAACTGGCAGATAAGCTACATGCGCCAGGGGTTAAAAAAGGTTAATGGCGCCCAGGGGTTAAAAACGCTTAACCTTTTTGATACATCCCAATGCCATTGGGTTACAATGCAACCTCAGCTAAATGAATCCTCACTCCCTGGCACTAAGCAGGAAAATCCCCCTCTGCTGTGTTATATGTGGATTGTCTTCCAATGTGGTATAATGGAGGTATTCTTACTCTGACAGATGTGTATCTAACAGAACATTAGTAGTTGGGTATAGTAAATTATGTATCATAATAGAAACATCCCAATGCTACAATCTGTCCTTTTAAAGTGGTGTTCATCCACTCAACATGTTTGAAAATCAGCATGTAATAATTAAAAAATGTTTTGTACTAAATTATAGTGTCTTGTAGGCAAATCTCCTAAAATGTTAGCAAAGTGAAACATGGGCTGGCAGCCAGTCTTGAAATCGGAAAGGTTTCCGGTTCGATCCCTGGGTTCTCCTGGCTGTGTGTCGAAACTTGTCCTTGACCACAACACTGAAACCTTAACTGCTCCCGATACACTGACACCACGGCGCGTAATCAGCGCCTCAAACTGTGACTCCGCCCACCCCCGGGGGAAGTTGTGATTTGCGCTTGTTCACTGCAATGCAATTTGCAGCATTTTCAAAACAATATTGAGCAGAGTAGCGATTATCAAACGTATTTGCAATGCCATACGTTGAAAGATCTGTTGCCCGTGGACAAGGCACGCTACCTCCGCAAGTTAGATAGCATCGGCATAGATGTTTGTCCGTATGTGATTAAGGATTGGACCAAGTTGCATTGGCAGCAATAGAAAATTCTTACCCCAGGCTAAAACCGGATGTGACATTTTTTGGGCGTTCCTGTCTAGCGTGGTGTCAGTGTATGAGCAAGTTGGTGCAAAGTACAGCTAGTCCGCCATCACATCAGTGTGTCACTGTGAATGTGAAATAGGGCAGCAACTGTTGATTATTTAGACTTTTTCAATTCATCAAATTATTGAGAAGTGTTTTTGAAAATATATTATTATTATTATTATTATTATTATTATTATTATTATTATTTATTTATTGCGAATCGATTAATTGTCTGTGTTGTACTTTACAATGGTGTCATGCAAAAAATGTGACACGTTGTGAGCTTCACTTTCCCAAAATAGGAATTGATTATCTATCTATTATTTTATGAAATTATTGATTCCGTTTTTTATAATGAATTCAGGATCAATTAGTTTGTTTATATCTTGCAGGTGCTTTAGAAATGCAGTCCGTTAACCATCACATTTAAAATGAGTTTTCATTTCTCTTCAGCTGCATTTTAAAAGAAGCGGAATTCATTAAAATGTATAATCTCATTTTGAAATAAACACTTTAATTTATTTGTACCGAATCCTATTTGCAATCTTGTGCTATTAACTGAACTCATTTGTTCTCGTGTTTGATTCATATCAAGTCGACTCTTCTCACAGTAAACAAACACTTCATCACCCACTGTGATCTCTATCAACTTGCAATGAAGACATGAACCTCAATTTTCTGCAATCATAGGACCGTAAATCACTCTACTTAGTGCATACTGAACTTAATGCACCCTGGGTGACTAAATCTCTGGTGTGAAAACAAGTTGTTTACTGTCGTGCTTCTAATAAATTCACCAGCTGTGATGGGCTTCTGTTGTTTAGTTGCATGCCCTTTGCAGAGGCAAAGGTAAATTGCATCAATAAAAATTGATTGACTTAGTTTTTAAGTAAGTTGCTTTGGATGACAGGCAAGGCACTGCATGGCAGCAACAGCAGTCGTTTAATCCAATGTCCGATGGATATATTTCTATCAGCTTCCAGTCATTATGTTTTCTTCTATTCTATTTATTTTTCTATTGTCAGGATGTTGTGAAATTTAAAATAAAAAGAAAGTGATGTTATGTTTAAGATCCCAACCGTGTAACTAAATTGAAATGTAGTAATTAATATATGGTCGTTTGATCATCTCTGTCGTTAAAAAAAAGCTGTTCAATGTCTTGATTGTCTTCTCTCTGTGATCACCACAGGCATGCAGAATAATGCACATTTCAGCAATGTCAGCAATATTGCAGTTCTCTGCTATGCATAAGGGGTGGCCAGTGTGTACATTGTCTGATTTCGTAAGCCCATAAACCATTTACTGGGGTCCTCCAAGGGCACACCCTCTTTTTGTCCCTCTACACCAAATCTCTTCCCTGAAAATAGCCAATCTACCATCTACTAACTACAGTGTCGTTTGAAGAATGCACAGTGAATTCTAGTTTCAGCTAGGCAGGACATATTCATTACAAAAGTCAAAGTCAAAGTAAGAAACTACATTTGATCCTGTATCATCAGCATTTGAAACAGCTCTGCAAAACTAAATTGGGCTTATTGTCTTCCTGTGGAAAAATTCCCCTTGAGTATGTCCAGACTCCAGAGTTGGTTACGGCCAGTGGACAAGGTCAACAAGGTGACAAGTGACACAGACAGTTGTGTACAGTCGGCTAGCTGTCTCCATGCACTACACTGTGCTGACAGATCTGATCTGACAGATCAGAGTCACAAAGCTATTAGCCTATATTATTGACATATTCTCTACTCCCATTAGCTGCACTTACTGTATGTTCTAATTTCTACACCAGCTCAAATGATATTGGAGCTCTAGTGCACGGAGGAAGAAGAAGGTTCTGCTGACGTAATGTAAGTAATTATAAACTAGTTAGAGTGATACGTTTAAGCAAACACAATCACACAGTAATGGCCAGAGAATAGAGGCAGCCAGTTCTGTGCCAGACCATGGGGCTGTACTGTGCCACAGATTAACACCAATCATCATCTCATAGTAAGAATCTGTCATCCAGAATTTTATTTTAATTCATTTAGGACTCAACCTGTTTCCCCAAGGGACATTAGATCCCACTCACCCTTCTCCTTAAATCTTTGCGAGTACAAAAATCTTCTAAATCCCACTACACCTTCAGAATAAAATACAAATATTTTCATAAATGTCCAGGAGGAGAGATTATCACTCTATCTCTCCGTTACCCCAAGCAGCTTGCTGTAGCGTACAGTTAGCAAGTTTGTCCTATGGTCACTGGCTTTCTGTTATCCTGTGATCCTTCCGCTTTTGACTGCCAGAATTAATTCATCTATTTATCGTGTTGGTGGATTTATATGAGTAGAATGTTTATAATTTTATATTTTATGAGTGAATAATGAAAAGTCTGAACCAGGACCTTAAATTATAATGTCCAGACCACCAGTAAATGTAAACCATTAATAGTTAAGAATATAGGACTTTAAGATTGAGGCCAAAGAACCATTTGGCGGCTGTGGCTCAGCAGGTAGAGCAGGTCGTCCAATGATCCATGGGTCGGCGGTTCGAATCCCGGCTCCTCCTGTCTACATGTCGAAGTGTCCTTGGGCAAGACACTGAACCCCAAATTGCTCCCGATGTGCTGGTTGGTATCTATGTAAAGCGCCTTGGATAAAGGCGCTATATAAATGCACCATTTTATAAAAACCCATGCCGTACTGTCACTTAAAGACACTGCTTTAGGAGGAAATCAGATGAATGAAAATGGAGTAATATCTTTTACCATTTGAGTGAAATGCTCTTTCAAAAAAGATACTTTTGTAACCATGGAAGTAAAAACCCTTAAAATAGTAATCTTGAAGACAGACACAAGGAAGAGGAAACTTAATAGCCTATAATGTTTTAAAATTTTAGTTAAGATAGGTACATTTTACAAGAAATGTGTTGCAATTCGGAAGTACAGTTACATATTAATTTACATAAATAATCCAATTGTCCGAGGGATTCCGAATTACTCTTCATCGTTTTATGGATGGAGATGACATCAGTTTGTTGATATTAGTTAATTGGTTGGAAATAGTTCATGTCCGCGCTGTCACATGACAAAGTCCGAGGTGGCAATGGCTGGCGAGCTCTCTTTAGTCCGGAGAAGTGATGATGATGGTGATGGTGTAGCGACGACGTCGTCGTCACAAGATGGGAAGTTACATACTGTAAATGATAATATAGGGCCGTGAAATAAGATCAACCGGATGGAACAATGTGTCATGACATTAAGTAGGGATGGGATGAAACATATTGTAGTCACAAACATAGGGCAAAACAACAAAACAGGGGCTAGGTCAAAGTTAAAGATGATTGGGGCCTCTCTGACCTGACAAACAGGATATGGAGAACTGTCCAACTTGACATGACGTGTAAACAACATCAAATTGATCCATCACGCGTATTGCCAAGGTTTTTCCCTTTTCAACAATTATTTTGAAGAGCCAAGTATCCGTAGCCAAAGTCAACTAACAACAGTGACATGAAACATGTAGAAACAAATGTGAAAAGAAAATGTATTTGCTACAAAGAATTGTACATGTGATTGACTCAATAAAGTAAAAAAAAGTATCCGTAGCCGGATGTTATGATGACGGAATGCTGTGTGTGGTGTCTTGACCGGTTGTTGTTCTCTCGCTCGGTGCAGAAAAAACTATAGGTTACGAAGGTAACCCTGGTTAATTAAATAAACAAGCGAGGAAGCTCGCTATGAAGATTGCGTCTTCTGACGTGATCACAGAAGCATTCTAATACACTCACAGGCAATCCATTGGCTGGGTCTGAGACTAAGGTGCACCTTGACCACCCCCCCAGGTAAAGGTGATAAAGGTGCCAATAAACCAACTAGTCTCCACTTCAAACATGTGGAACCTTCTCATGAGGCATTGCCTACAAGAAGGGCGTTTTGGCGAGCTTCCTCGCTTGTTTATTTAATTAACCAGGGTTACCTTCGTAACCTATAGTTAATTTAAACTAAACTGCACGAGGAAGCTCGCTATGAAGACCCGATACACTCCCTTCTTGCCACCACAAAGTCTAGACTCACGGGTCCCGACCTCTGCCTGTAGGGTGACGGGAGCGAAAAACCACCCGGCTCAAGGGGCCGGCGGAAAAAAGGAAGGAACCTCGGACCCAGGGCCACTCCAATCAGAGGCCCGACAGATCCAAACCTTACTTTGAAGCCACGCTGAGGACAGCATGCGCCACTGGCGCAGCCGTCACATCCAATCTGTAAAAATTGGCAAACGTCGAGGAGGATGCCCAGCTTGCAGCCGTACACACCTCCTGGATAGACACTCCCCTGGAGAGAGCCCAGGACGTCGCCATACCCCTCGTGGAGTGCGCCTTCACCCTTATGGGAGGCTGCAAACCCCTGGCCGAGTAAGATCGTTCTATGGCTTCCACTATCCATTGTGAGATCCTCACCTTGGATACTGCCTTGCCCAAGGTCTTGGGGCCCCAGGACACAAACAACTGAGTTGTCTTCCTGTGTGCCGCCGTCCTGTCCATGTAAGTCCGTAAAACCCGTACAGGGCACAGAGTATGCCTCCTCTCATCCTCTGCCGAGGGAAAGGGAGGAGGACAGAATTCCACCAGGTCCACCGGTATACAGGTGATCAACTGGTTCTTAGGCACAAAAGCCGGGTTGGTCGTAATGACCACCCTCGTCCTGTCCACGGAAAAACGTGTGCACTCCTCGCTCACTGAAAAAGCGTGAATGTCACCGACCCGCTTAGCAGTTACCAACGCCAGCAGCAGCGCCGTTTTCAACGACAAAAACTGCAGCTCCACTGACTCCAACAGCTCGAATGGCGGCCGAGACAAGGAGTCCAAAACCAGTGCGAGGTCCCACGAAGGAACCATAGACTTCGGTACCTGGAGAAGGCGCATGGCACCGGCCATATACCGACGCACTAGAGGGTGCACCCAGACAGTGCCATTCCCAAATCCAACATGGCAGGCTGAAATAGCCGCCAGGTAGACCTTCAGGGAGTTGTAAGACAGGCCCTTGTCCATCAGACTCTGAAGGAAAGACAGAATCACTTTCACAGAAGCCTGAAAAGGCACCGCCTGCGTCTGTAGACACCATTTCTCAAACGCACGCCACCTCCCGTCGTAGGCCTCCCTGGTCGACCGAGCCCTCGCACTCTGTATAGTGTTGATGACACTCTGCGGCAGGCCCTCCGCGTCCAGGTTCATCCTCTCACGGGCCAAGCCCATAGATCCAGGTCTTCCGGCCGTGGATGGAAGATTTCCCCTTTCGCTTGCGTCAGCAGATCCCTGCGCAGCGGGATTTGCCACGGATGGTCGTAGAGGAGAGGTGATATCTCCGACCTCCAAGAGCCCCACCCTGGAGCTATCAGTATTACCGCCAGGCCCTGGGTTCTCACTCTCTCCAGGACTGGAGATATCAGGGAAATGGGAGGGAACGCGTACAGCAGACTTCTGGGCCAGACGTGCGCTAGCGCGTCTAGGCCCAGAGACTCCTGTCCCGCTATGGAGAAGAACTCCGGGCATTTCGCGTTCTCCCCCGAGGCGAACAGGTCCACTTGTGGTCGGCCGAACCTGTCCCAGAGCTGAGCTGCCACCGCGTCGTGTAGGGACCAGTCCGCATAGTGGCACCTCCCTCTGGACAGAAGATCCGCTCCCCTGTTCAGTATCCCCGGGACGTGGGAGGCTCTGATTGACCTCAAATGTGTGTCGCACCACAGAGTCAGGTCTTGTGCTAGCGCATGCAGCAGACGGGATCGTAGACCCCCTTGCTTGTTGACGTAGCACATGGTCGTCGTATTGTCCGTCCTGACCAGGACGTGACAATCCTTGATGAGGGGTTCGAAGTGTCGTACGGCTAACCATACTGCCATCAGCTCTAAGTAGTTGATGTGGGCGGTCCTCAGTTCGTCGCCCCACACTCCTCTGGCGGTTCTGCCCTCGTGGGTGGCGCCCCACCCAGTCATACTGGCATCCGTAGTGATGATCTTCCTCGACACGACCAGACCCATGGACACTCCTTCGGAAATAAATGACCTGTCTCTCCATGGATGTGGCGCCGATATACACTCCGTTTGGACTGTAACCAGGCGATGACGACGATCGTTGGGCACCCTGAGTGAGAGCATCCACCTCTGAAAAGGTCTCATGTACAGTCTGCCTAACCGTAACACGGTTATAGCAGAAGCCATGAGTCCCGCCATTTTTTGGCACGTACGAAAAGGGACCCTGCGTCCCACCTGGAACGAGCTCGCGCACTTCAGAACGGAAGTCATTCTGTCCTGTGACAGCCGAGCCGTGAGGGTGACAGAGTTCAGTGTCAAACCTATGAAGTCTGTTGACCTCGCTGGTATGAGCACGCTCTTTTCGTAGTTCAGACTGAAACCCAGAGACTGCAGGTGACTCACTACCCAGCTGGTGTGGAGTCGTGCCTCGCTTTCCGACTGCGCAAGCAGGAGCCAGTCGTCGATATAGCTCGCTATGCGAACTCCCCGTTGTCTCAAAGGGGCTATGGCCGCTTGAGTACACTTTACAAACACTCGGGGGCTCAAGGACATCCCGAAAGGGAGAACTAGGTATTCGTAAACCCGTCCTCCGAAACCGAACCGCAGGAACTTCCTGTGCGGCGGGTAAATCGGGACATGAAAGTAGGCGTCCTTGAGGTCCACTGACGTGAACCAATCCCCTTTGCGTATCATGCGTAACAGTGCCGCATTTGTCAGCATCTTGAAACGAAAATCCTTCAGATATCGGTTGAGGGCTCGGAGGTCCAGAATAGGACGCATTCCCCCCCCTTTTTTCTTTACCAGAAAATACCGACTGTAGAAACCGTTCAGGCTCTGATCTGGAGGTACTTCCTGAATGGCATTCTTGGCCAGCAGGGAAATTATTTCGTCTCGCAAAATGACGGCTGCCTGTCCGCTTGCCTGAGAGAATATTATCTTCTCGAATGTGGGTGGTTCTGCGGAGAATTGCAGCTTGTAGCCTTTTCTCACGGTGTCCACCACCCAGGTGTGTGCGCCGCACTCTATCCATTTTGAAACGCACCGCGTCAGAGGATTTATTGTCAGCCCTAATCTTTTTTGAGTTAGAGTGGGTGCCTCCCGCGGCAGGCATTGTGTTACCTTGGTTAACACTGGCACCATGTTCTGCCGTGGTAAAATGGCGCCCCCTAGCGACGGGGCCATCAAACTGGCATGGTGCTTGTGCCTTTTTGCAGCGCTCTGATGGGCTGTCAAAATATCTGCGTTTCGTCCGACTGCCGCGGATCGTTTCATTGACCTGCGTGGCAGTGGGCTCATACCCCGTGTGTTCTGGCAAGGATTCAAACATTTTGTTCCACACAACATTTTTATTTGAATCAGGGAGGGGGACAGGGGAGGTACAGTATGCAACGACATATTTTTCGCAAAAATCGGTGCAACAACGCTCATTCTGTCCGGTGCTCTCTGCGCTAGTGGCGTAAAGCCCGAGGCTACTACGCCGCCAGCGTAAGCTCTTCCCAGAACGTGGGGGCGGAGGGAGACGGATTCCATCAACGTCTCCCCGAGGCTCGGCGCAATGTCACTTACGCTGCTGCTTGTTGTTGTTGTGCGTGTGGCGTTGACGCTTCCGTCCCGCCGCCGCGGAAGGAGGCTGACCGTGAGGCCCGGTGTCCTTCTTGCGATCCTGCTGTGACTGCTGTCGGTGTTGCCACTGGCCTCCCGAAGCAGAGGGGGCTCTGGCAGCCGCTGGAGCCTTGAAAGGAGGCCTGGAGCCGCGCTCCCTCTCGTTGTCCCTCCGGTTCATAGAGCGGCCGTACGAGGATCTATTTCTTTTGTTACCTGGCGGAGGCTTTTTCTCCGTCGGCATGAAAGCCTGCGCCGCCTGCTTCTTTTTCTCTCTATCTTCGTGCCTGGCCGTGAGATCGGCCACCGTGCCAGAGAAAAGATTATCTTGCAGGATGGGTTGGTCCAGGAGAGAGGCTCTCTCTTTGGTTTCGGAGTGGTTTAGCCATCTAGCCCGTTCTAGTACTACTAGAGTAGCCATTGCTTTTCCCGTCATCTCCGTGTTGTACCTTGTCAGCGCGAGCGCCTCTTTATGGAGCCTCCGTAGCTCGTAGAGCTGCTCCAGATTCAATGCCTCTCCCGATGTTTTGAAGATGTGGGAGACAGAGCCCTGGAGTAGTGTGATGGCGTTGATGGCTTTCACGGAGCCCGTAAGCGTCGCGTATGCCTTCTTCACCATTGTGGACATGTCGTTTTCCTGTGTGAGAGCGAATTTTGGCTCTTTTGGCGGGGCGACTTCGGGGACATGTAGGAGATGAGAAGCCAGGAATCTGTCCATCTCGGGCAGAGATTCCAGACCCACTTTCTTCATGGCGACACAATCAAGCTCTTTCTTATGTGTGGGTAGGAAGGAGTGGGTGTATGGGTGCTCCCAGGATTCACCGAGCGCCCCCGTGAAACCCTTAGCCAAGGGTAGGATCTGTTTGGCTCGGGGAGCGTCCGGATCTTTGCCGAAATCATCCCAGGCCGTGTCCGTCGCAGCCGCCGCTGGAGTAGCTTCAGCTGGCCATGTTAGACCGCTGCGTTCGGTAGCCCTCTTGAAGACATCAATGAGCTCTGACTTGTCCATCTCGAGGACGACTCGGGGCCGAGCAGGGGCTCGGTTCTGAACATCGGTCTGGGGTGCCGTGTCGGGCGCCGCCGTGCTCTGTGGCTCGGTTTCATCCGGAGCTGTTGTAGCCAGAGCCTCGGTCCCAGCCCGGGGCTTGGGCTCAGTCCGGGCCGCCGTCTCAGGCTGCATTCCTGCGATGAGAGTGGCTCTGAGGCGTCCCTCAGACTCCGATTCTGACTCACTCTCAGAAGAGCCCTCAGAGTAGGAAGAAGAGGAGCTACCGCTGGAGCTCTGGCTCTGGTCTCCCTCCGAGGACTGTTCTTCATCGCCGGCGTGTTGCTTGACGGGGGAATGACGATCTGTGCGCCTCGTACGTTGGCGAGGCGGGGAGTGCGGGATGTCGGCAGCCGCTGGAGCCGTAACCTCGTCAGCCGGAGCTTTCCTAGCTGCTTGTTTGGCTTTCTTAACCGCCCGCTTCGCGCGGGAAGTAGACGGTAGGTCGGCATAATCACCCTCGGAGTAACGAGCGGGGTCCAATGCGTCCCGTCTCTCCTCCGCCAATTGGTCGTCCACCTCTCGGTCGTCTGCCGGCTCTGGTTGTCGGATGGCTCCGTCGAAGAACTGCTTAGCACGCACTAGCCTGCGGGTTATGATGCGTGCGTCGACGCCGTCACACAGGGAGCAGGCACCCGGGTTATGAACGGCGTCGAAGGCGTGCTGCAGGCCCAAACAACGGACACAGTCCTCGTGTTTGTCCTCGCCGGCCATCCAGTTGGAGCATGTCTCACAGTGCTTCTGCAGCACCGCGGGCTTATCGTTAGCCTTGCGACGTTGGTTTCTGCTCTTCCCCGACATCACTGCTTTGGCGTTCTGCAGGCCGTTAGCAGGAGTAGTACGAGGGGAGGGTAGCTTAGCGTGATGCTAACAATAGCTAACACCGGGCGTCCTTTTGCAGGAACCACGCTAAGTTGTTATTAGCTTAGCTTTAGCCGGCTTGTGGCTAGTCAGGGCCGTGTGCTGGCCGTCCAACTAGCAGCCAGCGTAGCTGTAGCTAGTAGCTAGCTTAGCTGTCACTAGAATATAGTGTAGCTGTAGCTGCTAGATTTTTAATCAGGGCCGTTTGCTGGCCGTCTGATTAACAATAGAATTTTATAGTGCAAGGAAATTCTTAACCCCAAAGTCAGGAACTCACCAGTGGTGCAGTTTGTGGAACCAGAATTCGCTCCTGTCCTAGTAAACTCAAACACACTGAAATCAAGACTTTGTAGCAATGCATGTGATCTTCATGAGAAGTTACACAGAAGTGGAGACTAGTTGGTTTATTGGCACCTTTATCACCTTTACCTGGGGGGGTGGTCAAGGTGCACCTTAGTCTCAGACCCAGCCAATGGATTGCCTGTGAGTGTATTAGAATGCTTCTGTGATCACGTCAGAAGACGCAATCTTCATAGCGAGCTTCCTCGTGCAGTTTAGTTTAAATTAACCTGACCGCGAGTATCACAGCGCCTGCTGTCGGCCGTTGAAAAGCCTTGTTTTCACCAGATACGACATTCATTGCGCCGATTTGGAGATACAGGCCATTGAAAGCAGCACATAGAGTGCAAGTGGATGCGCGCACATCTTCAAAATGGCTGCGTCCACTGTCACACTTTACACTGGGATGCTAATGAGAGACAGCTAGTTGCGACCCGATCAAGCCTAGAAAAAGTAGGCTACGCTGTTGGTGGGCTAAAGACTAAAGTTAATCTACGCTTTCTACGCTATCTGGTGGGCTCCGTGTTAAGTGCCTTTATAGAAAAAGGCCACTGCACACCTCAACAGAGAGCAACATTTTTGGCAAGTTTCCGACCGTGTTTTCTTTGTTTTTCAAAGATACCCTTTTAATCTTATGGACGGGAACCCCTTTTGGTGTTTTAAGTTAACCCTTCAGGACGCGAACCCCTAACCCTTATAATGCTGCAATATCAGGGAATTAAGGGTCACCATGCTGGGTTGGGAATGTTGTGATGGACATTTTCGCCAACATTTATTATCTTCCAGAACATTACAAAATTATCGGTCAATAATATTACAACAAACATAATATGTTTGTATATACCGGTAGGCCTAGCTAGCCCTGAATATGCAAGTGGACTTCAGTGCAGCATTGGTCCAAGTCTAATCCGTGTTTGGTATTTCAATAATTGGGTCTTATCAATAGAGTCTGTGTGTTAATCGCACATTACATGAACAAAATAAGAACATTATAATGAAATAAAATTATATGGCAAATTCTTGCCATGGACACATTTTGTCCACGGATACATTGATGATGACCTGTGCGTACATGCATCCTTTGCATCATTGTACACTCAACCAAGAGAAACCACGTGAAAACATTAGATGAAGTTTAATGCTACACAGTAAATTGTCCATTTGTACACTGTCTCAGAGTTAAATAAACACTAAGGATCTTAGAGCACAACACGTGTGACGTGTCCAAAAAGCCGGGAACATATCCGGAACGCAATTCAGCAGTGCAAGCGCTTTAGAGCCACCACTTTACCACTTTATAAGCCCTCTTCACACATGAGGGCCACTCCAATACCTCTGCTCTATTGGACCCAACCACAAGTTGGCCACCTCTCTTGTTCCAGAACAAGGGACTGCCATGCAGCCCTGTGTTCATTCACCGTCCTTGAATTATCTGTGGCCTACTTCTGCTTCTTTAAATTCTTAATGGCCACTGGAGGCAGCATGGATTTCTCTCGGACCACTCACGCAGCTTAACGGCCTTAAAATAGACCCACAGTGCTTTTGGTTTATTTACTTCAGCAACCATTTAACGTCAGATCTTCACCTCCATGATTTGACTTGGCGTTGATATAATGTTAGAATGGTTAATAAATAAAGAAAAAAGAATGGTCTAAAAGGTTGTTTCTGGAACCAAAAATGGTTCTTCTAAATGGTGCATTTATATAGCACCTTTATCCAAGGTGCTTTACAGAGATTGTGCAATGTGCATACATTCACCCATTCACACACACATGCCGGAAGAAACCATGCAAGGCACCAACTTGCACATCGGGAGCAATTAGGGGTTCAGAGTCTTGCTCAAGGACACTTCGACACTAACTTCGAACTGGGAACCCTGTGGTTCCCATCCGGTCACTCTTCCCCTGAGCCACTGCCGCCTCTATAAGGCAAAACTCAGAAGACCCAGTTTGGGTTGGTGTTGGTACCTTTGTTCTGTCACATTGTATAACTGTCTTCTGGGCTGTCTCGGCTATATTACAATGTGTGATGGTTCCTTGCTGCAATGCCCATTGGGACAGCACGTGCAGATGATGGATTCATCATTTCTTGTAATTAGGGGCTTAATTTGAACACCTTGCTCTTTTCAGCTCATTTTCAAAAGCTACTCTCCTGTCACTTGGCCCATAAAAGCAGGCTAGAATATGATCTGGGTCGCCTGGTTAAGTGCTGAGTCACGTGGACCCTCCTCTTAGGCGCTTAGTGCTGAATGGGGGGCTAACATTACACGCTTAGCGCTGAATGGGGGGCTAAAGACACTTCTTCAATATCTTCATCAGTGATTTCTAATCTGGTGATAAAACCAGGATTGCAATATAAGATAAGGCCTTTATTGATCCTGTGAGGGAAATGCAGTCGCAAAGGCAGCACACCAGTTAAATGACAGTTTCAGGGCAAGACAAGACAAGTAGTGTAGATACAGCAGGGTAAAGACATCACACTGATCACACAAAAGAAAAAACACCAATAATTAACTAAATATACAATAGTATACACCCTGAACAGTGCTTGCATTATGCAGGACAAAATAAAGAATAAGAATACATACACATAACTATGTCAGATATCTTGTCCTTACTGTTATAAACTGTTGTTCAGAACTACTATTTGTTGTCCACATTTGGAGTTACACCATGGCAAGGTCACTATACAACCCAAAGTGGTCTTACCCTTTAAATGAGCTCTGGTGAGACCAAGAGCTGATGTGGAAACTGCAGAGTACTGAGTTGTCAGAGAGGATAGCTTGGGACGAGGAGATAAAGATAAAGAATGATAAAACTAGCAAACTAGCCAACAGCAAAAGGATGATAGACAAACCCTAGCCCTATATCTGATGAACTTCCTGAATATTGTACTTTGAAACTAGCTGTCAATATGGAATGAATCCAGAATGAGCAACTGGCATGACCTATTTCTTGTCTAAAATGATGTCAGACACGGTTATTGCTGGACTGTATAAATATAGAATATAGATTAAATGGATATAGTTTCTGCTTTCCAGTAACCTTTGTTCTTTTAGCAGTCTGGCAACACGTTGTGAGCTTGTAGATTGGCTATTTTGACTATTTCTTAAAAGTATTTTATTTTATTTATGATTCAGATTGTACTGTAAAGACGTTTGGCAGCCAATTTATATGGTATTGATTGTACCCTGTTCTCAGCAATGTCTTAATTTCTTTAAAAAAAAAACAGTTTAACAATCTGCACCAGTGCAGATAATTGAACAGCGAGCATTTGCATGGCTTGGTTGAGTCATATTCTATACAATCAATGCATGGCACAGTTACAGTGGGTTACGTAATCAGTCGTGAATATAACATCAGTTTGATAAGAAATTCTGTCATTCAGCATATAAAACTAGAATGAATTTAACTGGCGTTTAATGATACGTAGCTTGCGGAGTTAGTTCAGTCAGATATACTCGAGGGGTTTCATGCCGTGCTCAAGGGCACATGTATGTGCTCAAGGGCGCATGTTTGTACTCAAGGGGTTAATATGCTGCATTACTATGTGGGTGTATTCAGTGTGTGCAAGACCCACATGTCATTCGCTGATGTGGCAGTCAGCTGACCAATTGGGTGGGCTACTTAAAGCTGCTATAAGCAATAATATGTCCAAATTTTAATGACCTTTTAATTTTTAAATTTTTTGGTATTCAGACAGCCAGAAATGGGTAGAATGCTCCCAAAAATCTTTTTGTCTCTGTGACACATCTAGGGGCCACAAACTGCATTCAAAGATTTTCCTAGAAGTTTTGTCATTGGTCGATTTGCCTGTCTGCTTCCTGATTGGTTAGTCACTGCGACCGGGTTTTTTTCGACCAATGACAAAGCTTCTAGGAACATCTTTAAATGCAGATTGCGGCCCCTAGATGTGTCACAGAGACTACATTTTTTGGGGGAGCGTTCTACCCATTGCTGGCTGTCTGAATACCAAAAAAATAAAAAGGTCATTAATATTTTGACACATTATTGCTTATAGCAGCTTTAAGCTCACTAGTCTGCATGCTCTTCCTGCCTTCCTTCTGCTATGGTTCCTGGTTGTTATGTGATGTTTTCTCCCCTCCCACCACCACCCCAGCACCACCGGTGGGCTCTGTTATTTATGTTCCCCATTGGGGTTTTTATTGTATATCTATCTCCCTGCTCTTAATGTTTAATGATGGTGTTTGATTGTGCCGAGCAGGGAGAAAATGCAGCAGAGCCGATCGCCAAGATAATATATTATATGCACACTTGTATTCTCATTCTATAATAAATATTGGTTAAATCTATTTGTGAGTTGTCTGACTGGACTATTATTGTGTAATGTGTATATCCAGTAGAAATTGCAATATTTTCCCCCTTAAAACCCATTCAGGATGCCCTTTAGGTGTTTTAAGGATTATGTTATACTTTGGCTATTGAAAAATACCAGATGTACAAGCTCATAACATGGCACCGAGTGCTGCGCTACAAGCTTGTAGATCTGCTATTTTTGAAAAATCGTGAAAATGTGGCTCAAACCTTTGAATATATTTGTGAGTGTTTTAACTCTAAATGGGTTAATATTGAGGGCCAAGTGATACACACAAGCATCTCTCTAATTCTGTTAACATTTAACAAAATTATGATCTGATTATCATGAAATTGCAGACTATATACACACATGTATATTTGTCAAAACGTTTATTTTCATATAAGCCCGGGTGACAGTTGTTAAAGTATCACTCAGGATTTTACAGTGTTTGATATATTATATGTATGTTTCAGATGTTCCTCTACAAGTTGAGTGTTTACACTGGTATGGCAGTTTAATTTCATCCTATTTGATTTTTAGTCCTGTCGCACATACAGCACTTGGTGGTAGCCTAGGGAAATGGTCTTTAGCTCCACCAATCAAGCGGCTGATCGCACCGGCAAACAGCCTGATCGCAGGGAACTCCCTCACCTATTTACCAGCCTGGTTAGTTTGTTGCTCTCCACGCACCCTGGCTGACACGAGAGTGACGACACCCCTTGCTGCATGCCACGAGTACAGTCCCATTCCAGGGTGCTGACCCAGGAGCCATCCTCCTCACTAATGATACAATTGGAGAAAATGCCATTTCAGGGCTCATTAAACGTGTAATAGACGGGAGTTTAAAGAACTAGGGGCTCCAATTTCGTCGCCGCCGACGTGGCCCGAAAGTATAGGAGTATAGAAGCTTGCTCTGTCCCTAAAGGGTATTTTGGTCCAGCGTCACTTATGCCAACACCGGTATTTGCGCCTAGAGGTGTGGTCATAGGCGTGTTGGCACGCTTTCCCCTAAATTGCTATTTTGGTCACACACATTTTGGAAGGCGCATAGTGGAGTGGAGTTTAAAAGCACCTGTAAGCCGGGGGGCGATCGCCGGGGGGCGATTACAGCACAAGCAAGACTTCAAGGCAAGTAACGCATCACTCTTCCATGGGAGACCGTAAGGCTATGAAGCAATAGCACTGGGCATAACGGGCAATGGATAAGGGATCTCTTAAAGGTAATGCATGTAGCACAGTGATTGGTTTAATTATTGTAATGCCCAAACCACACCTATGCATAATGTAACGGAGTAACGGAGGTGTTTTAGGGATTTAGACAGGTAACCAAAATACCAACTTTAGTGGGGGAACACCCCTTCTTCAAGTCACCACATGGAGTCAGCGGCCTAATTGAACTGGACGATGATACCACTTCTTGGCTGATGTCCAAATTGCCTTTGTAGCCCTACACGAACGAACCCCTTCCCCACTGCTAAATCCCCAAATAGTGTATTTAGAATGCTCGAATGAAAATGGAGCCCTAGGGCTCTATTTTCGTCCGAGCTTTCTAAAGCCACTATTTGGGGATTTAGCATTGGGGAGGGGTTCAAGGGGCGTTACCCAGTGGCTATTTTGGTCTAAATCCCTAAAACACTACCCGTTACATTATGCATAGGTGTGGTTTGGGCGTTACAATAATGAAACCAATCACCGACATGCCATTGCCTTTAAGAGCTCCCTTATCTGTTGCCCATTGCCCAGTGCTATATTGCTTCATAGCCTTACGGATCACTGGAAGAGAGTGATGCGTTGCTGCCTTGAAGTCTCACTTGTGCTGCAATCGTCCAGCCCCCCCCCACCCCCCCTGCCGTTTTTCTTTTTTTTCCACCACGCACAGAGCCATGAACACTCATCTTTTCATTGAGTCACAAGTCGCTCAGATCTTGCTCATTTTTATTCGAGCTTTAATTTGGTATATACTGTACCGGTAGATCGTGCGTGTAGGCCGGCTCTACGAAACTATCAAGCGAAAAGGAACGTTCGGGAAATCGGATTAAACCCCATTTGCTGTGCTATGGGGTGATGAAACTGAACAAGCAAATGGAATCGCACACAATGCCTGGCACACGTCAAATAACTTCTTTGACTAGACAATTATATAAACACAATTGACACAAGGAAGTGACATGCACTCAGTTCTGCTGATTATAGGAAAATTACAAAGAGATGCATATAGAATAAGGAGAGCGATGAAGCAGCCTGACTGCGGACATCTCCATTGCAGGCGTGCGGCACCGCCGCTCTATACCAAACTAATTCGGCATTACGGCTTACGGGTGCATTTAAACTCCACTATGCACCTTCCCAAATGTGTGTGACCAAAATAGCCATTATGGGGAAAGCGTGCCAACAACGCCCATGACCACACCTCTAGGTGCAAATAACGGTGTCAGCATAATGGACAGCGGGTGACGGCGTGACTCTGGACCAAAATACCATTTAGTGACAGAGCAAGCTCCTATACTCGTAATTTCCGGGCAGCCGCTGACTTGCGGGCAACGTCGCGGTTAACGGCAGTGACGAAAATAGAGCCCCTAATGTTAAGAGGAACCGTGATGTGATTTTTCACCCCTGTCTCATCCACTTCTCTCTAAACGTTTGTCTCAGTAGCCCGCCACTGGATTAATACAAATAAGTATTCCACAGGCCACACTTGTTTCTGTGATGAGCTGTTCTTGCTAACTTAAGTATACAAGCATAATTGTCAACTTCAACTTCATACAGCATAAGGTAGATACAGTGTGTGGGCTCCAAGGTAGATAGTGCTGAGTGGCAGAAATGCAAATGTGTGTGTGTGTGTGTGTGTGTGTGTGTGTGAGTGTGAGTGTGAGTGTGAGTGTGAGTGTGAGTGTGAGTGTGAGTGTGAGTGTGAGTGTGAGTGTGAGTGTGAGTGCGTGCATGCATGCATGCGTGCGTGTGCATGGGTGTGCACGCATTTGATCAAGGGCCTGCGTCTGCCAAGCCAAGGACAGCTCTGTGGGTGTGTGACACGCACCGGCCCGCCTGCTTTTTGCTTAGGTACATAATTTCAGCAGAAGCACTCCTCCGCTAGTGTTTGAGTAGAACAATGTAAATGAACGCAGCAAGAACAGACCGCATGCCTCGGTTGCTGACAGTAGTGGAGGAGGGGGCCTCCAGCATGCCTCGGTTGCTGACAGTAGTGGAGGAGGGGGCCTCCAGCGCACCGCTTTCACAAGGATGGCTTTTCTTTCCAACTCTGTTGTATGAGTCAGCACAACATTGTATGTTACTGTAGCTGCAGAGTACACCATACAAAAACAATGTTGGGTTAACTGTCTGAGAGTATACAAATTTAACCAAATGGTTTTGGTATACTCTCAGAGTTTACATGAATAAATTGCACTGCAATAAAAACACTGAGGATTTTACGATGTAATTTAGTTGCTGCTGCAATGCAAAAAATAATATATACAAGTGTGTATATGTACAGAACTTACTCAACAGTATAGGAGCTGACACTACAGTTTTGTGACTCAGGAACAGTGACTGCCACCAGGGAAATGGGACTGGAACGCACAGCTGAGTGTCAGTGCCTCCTGGAACAGCAATCAGGCGATTCCCTCGGTACTAGCCCCTGCCAAGCACCATCACATGGCTGATGTTTATGACATCGCAAATCAGCCAGCCTCTACCCCTCTGAGAACAGGTGCAGTCCTGCTACACCGGTCCCCAAAGTTCCACTCCAAAGGACCACCACGTCCAGACGTGTCCTTTATAACGGGGGTCTGCAACCCTTTTGAAATGAAGTGCCATGTTTTTTTTTCAATAGTCAGTGTGCTATGTCAACATTAATTTGAATTGACCGTTGCCAAAGGTTGCCTGCTAGAATAATGACTGGAGTGGGGAAAGTTCACATGATTTTGCGAAAATATAGGGAACCAAAATAAACAGATCTGTTGGGCAGCATTTAATCAAAGCCTTTCATAAGTTGTAGGCAGCAGTGCAGATTTGACCCTCCGCTCTCCCAGTCTGTGTCCTGAGCAAAATACATAAGCCCAGTAACATCTGAGCAGCCAAAGCAGTAAAAGCAATTATCCCTCCCACGGGGACCAGGAAATCCCCTCCCCCTACATTCTCTAGACTAGATATAATCATTATCAAATAGAGAACTATGTTGGAAACTGGTGAAAAGGGCAAAACAAGCAGAACCGTCATTGAGGACAGGATTGTAAATGGTAGCATAATATTATTGATATAGATTCCTGCAAGAGAAAAATGGAAACCATCTTAAACACGGAGTTGATTTGGATGTGAAATACATGACACATAATTTTACATTAAGTGGTTTGAGATGTAATTTGTTCCAAAATGGCAAGATTCAAATTAAAGTCGTCTCTCTGAATATCTGGAATACAGAAATTATGTTAAAGCACAAAATGCCTGAGTGAATGACTTAAAAGGGCGCAGCATGTTGCATAAGCATATATAATATTGGCTTCTGAACAATTGTGCACAATGAAACAATTTGCTTAATGGGTTGCCATTTGCAAATTGCAATTTATGATATTACACATTATTGTTTTGCAAGGAATAGCACACAGTAAAATCCTGTGTTAATATATCCATGTGTAATGTTGAGAAAGTAGAAATGAAACCAAATGGACCCTTACGGGTTAATCAACCACTCAAGATTTGACAGTGTTTAGTCCGACAGTATCACAGAGTGCAATGTTTCAAGGTTTTCTTTATTGTTACATCGTGTGTAGGGATAGCCTACTGTATGTACAGTACATGTATAATGAATTTGTTCTGTACTACCTCAGACATTAGCAATAATAATAGTAAAATCACACCCGTGTGAACTGAGTGGTGCAACTCCGTGTGGGGGTCCCCGGGGGGCCACCCCGCGTCCGTGTGTGTGTTAGGCTGCACAACAGTGCCACTTGGTGGTGAAAACCAACCAAGCGCTATTTTCATGCTCGGACAGACCCAGGCACGCACGGACTCAGCCATCCAGGGACACGCATTGCTATGGAGTGATTGCACCACTAAAAAATACTACTACACAGAACAGAAACTAACTGGAGCCCATGCATACACTGTACATCGAGCATTATCACTCGAGTCTTCAACAGGACGGGGACCACCACAAAACCACGAGGCAGCATTTATCACGGTAATGGAGTTGTCCTCGGCTCTAATTCCCTCCCCAGTGGATGTGGGGGGTTTGTTTTTACGACTGGTGCCAGCTATAACACTGCTGATATAACTGTATGTTTAGCATGAGTCACAGCTATAATTCTGCGCTATTTATGATCAAGTTCCTCATGTTCATGTCGACGCCCTCCGACAGACTGATATTTAAATCTGATGTAACCCATTCAATCTGTGAAAGCATCTGTGTCATGTTAGGTTTTATCTATAGCATATTGTTTATCAAAGTAGGGTCCGGGACGTGTGCGTTTGTGTGTGTGTTGTGTGTGTGTGTGTGTGTGTGTGTGTGTGTGTGTGTGTGGGGGGGGGGGGGGGGGGGGGTCAAAAACTGCTAATCTACAAGGTCATAGGCAAGACCAGATGAGTTTAGAAAAATCGTGACAATTTGTATATCTTTTCTTAAAGCGAACATTTTTAACTCAATTCTTTGAGATAGGGGTCCGCGGCCAAATCATTTTTTTGAGCACAACATCGGCCTCAGCCCTCAGGTCTTAATCTCAGATGAGTGCACTTCCCCCCCCCCCTTTTTTTAAGATTTGTTTTTGGCTTTTGTGCCTTTATTGATAGTTACAGTGAAGACAGACAGGAAAGAGGGAGAGCGAGAAGGGGAGAGACAGGCAGCAAAGGTTGTCATGAACGGGACTCGAACACGCAACCCGCAGTCAGGCTAGAGCCTATAATGTGGCATGCGCCTGGACCACTCGGCCAGCGGGCGCTCCCCAAGTGCACTTTGTCATCTACAGGCTGTTGGCTCCAGTGTCATAATTGATAATAATTGAATCCCCACACCTTTGGGGTATTTTTGTCACTCTACATTTGCACATACAGCATGTGGAATTTGTCCTCGAGTCATTAGGATAGGTAATCCTAATAGTTAGCGGGCAAATGGGTGCTATGAATACAGCCATGCAGATGGAGGTTTAAGTATTTGGCTTAGGGACACTTTGACACTAAGACCAGGGTTGGGGGCCAGCCGAGGTCCCTCTGATTCCCAGACGGCCCTTCTACACATTCAGCTATGGCCATTGGCCATCCTAGCTTTAGTTTGATTTATTCGCAGACAGTACAAAATAGGTAACATTAAAAGGCAGAAATAAGTGCAGGTGAGAAAAGAAACCCATATAGGTCCTACTGTACAAAACACTTTTAGGCTATGCATGCGTGCATAATATGCTCATTGTGCTGTACCTTTTCCACTAAAAGTGACTCCTATATATAGTATCTTGTTACTACACCAGCACCTATAGACGTCGACTGTGAACATACTGTAGATAGAGACGTTACTTTTATCGCTTACTGCGTGTCCCAGTCTGTCACACTAAAGTAGTTTACCCACAGTGCACAGTGGCCTATGAAGCCTCAAACAAAACACCACTGAGTAGATTCCCTGGTCCTGTTAATCGTTTGCTCTGCACCATTTCTGCTCAGTTTAATATGTACTACTACAGTACTATTACTGGGGGGACTGCAACGAGGCAGCACAGTTTATGTAACTAGGAAGACATAGTGGCGAGTCCTCTGTGTGTGTGTGTGTGTGTTGTGTCTCTTACACCCCTCCCACGGGCTGCATTCAACGGGATTTCTGAAGAGCCAGCGAGGGGGAGAAAGGATCAAAGTGGAAAACACTGTTTTACGAGCCTCTCGGCAGTGCAGTACCCGCCCAGCATGCTTTGAACGTTCCCACCACAGACACTGCACTGTAGAGCAGGGGTTCTCAACCCGTGGGTCGCGACCCCTCGGGGGGTCGCCAAATTATTTTAGGGGGTCCCCAAATTATTTTCAAAAAAAATATTTTTTTTCACGGTTTTTCAAAAATAGCAGACCTACAAGCTTGTAGCGCACCACTCGGTGGCGCGCTATGAGCTTGTAGATCTGCTATTTTTCAATAGCTAAATTATAACATAATGCTTAAAACACCAAAAGGGGTTCCCGCCCAAAATGGGTTAAGGTTATTGTAGCAGTCAATTTATATTGGGGGTCGGGAGGGGGCGGGCGGGGGTCCCGAGATATTGCCAAATCATTTCCGGGGGTCCCCGGCCAAAAACGTTGAGAACCCTTGCTGTAGAGACTGGCTCACACACCATCTAGTGTAAGTGTAGTGGTGTGAACATGCTGGCAATGTAGCGACCATCTTCTCTGTCTGTCTGTCTGTCTGTCTGTCTGTCTGTCTGTCTGTCTGTTTGTCTGTCTGTCTGTCTGTCTGTCTGTCTGTCTGAAGGTCCAATGGTTGGGTGACCTTCATGTAATCTCCACGAGAAGGTGTGGACAAATGTGCATACCGGTAATTTGAACTACGAACTAGCCATACATGGGATTTGCCTCGAGCCGAAATCAGGCTGATCTGGTGGGTTGGAATGAAGTACTGTAAGAGGCGGTGGAATTAAGCCAGAGTTGTACTTTGTTGTGTACGCTGATGTCACATGCCAAAAATAACTGAGCTACAAGCTCATAACTCTTCGCTATTTTTGGCACGTGGCAGTGTCACATGACAGAGCATATCAATTGAGCATTATCCAAAGGATTCCCTCTGAAAATATCTCACTGTCACCTGCTCTGTATTTTTACTGTACTTCTCCCTCCTACCCCCCCCCCCCTCTCTCTCTCTCTCTCTCTCTCTCTTTCTCTCTTTCTAGCCAAAGACTGGCTGTAGTATATATATATATATACATACACACACACACACAGTATATAAAATATTTCATATGCACATTAGATATTCAGCTAGTAGTCTGTTTAGCTGGGGGTTTGTGTGTGTGTGTGTGTGTGTGTGTGTGTGTGTGTGTGTGTGTGTGCGTGCGTGCGTGCGTGCGTGCGTGCGTGCGTACGTGCGTGCGTGCGTGCGTGCGTGCGTGCGTGTATGAGATCCTAAATTAACCCCCGAAGGCATAATACTGCAGCAGCCACTGTGGAATTGGCAAGGAGTGTTGTGTGTTTGTGTGTCTAATCAATGTGTGTTTGAGTGTGTACACAGTACAATGCGGTTTTCATATATATATATATATATATATATATATATATATATATATGCGTGCGTGCGTGCGTGCGTGCGTGCGTGCGTGCGTGCGTGCATCAGCAGAGTGAGGAGGTCCCTTTCCACTTCAGTAATCCCACTCATCAAGCTGCTGTTATTACAATTTACACTTGTCTCAACCCCCCAGACCTGCTCAGCCATAATGGTATGACTCTCTGCTGCCTTCTGGCTATAAGTAAGACAATGGTCAGTCTCCTATCAAATCTGCAATGATCTCAGAACATTTGCCATAAATATAATTACTATTACTATACAAATTACTATTATTATTAACTGTCATGTATAATAGCGATTAAGTGTAATATTTATGCCCAAGTTTTAACCCTGTGAAATCCTTAGGATCCTTTCCTGGGTCTTTTGTATTTATTTGTGTGATGAAAGGACACTAACGTGTGAGGATGTTTTCTCACTTTCTGCCGGCTATAAGACCGAGGCGACTGTGTTTTGACTTTTGAGGCGAGCGTTCTACCTCAGTCAGGTACTACTTGCAAGGTGCCATATCAGCTGATATGGCAACGCGAGCGACCCTCTGGCTGCTTAAAATCCATTAAGACATGAGGCTGAACGTACAAATGCCTTATAAATCAGTAGTTCTCACCGTTAAAAGATTTGATAATAAAAGATGCTTTGCTCTTAATGCTCTATTGCATTTGTGAATGCATGTCATTGTTACGGTTTTGTGTGTGCGTGCAGAAATCGTCTCTGCCGAGTGGAAACCTTGTATGTCCAAAACTGTAGTAGGGCGTTCATTTATGAAAAAAGTTAAAAGCCAAAACATTACATGGAGATAGGAGGTTTCTGCCCGACAGCAACAAATTGCAGTTTGGTGTCTTCAGCGAGTGGTTCTCCCTGACTGACCAGAGGCTGATATCAGCAATTCACATGTTTGTCTTGGGTTGGTATTGGTAGTCAGGACGTGACTCTTGTTCATGCTGCTGATGTTCATTTGAAGTGATGGCCTGTTGGAGACTCAGCTCTTCCCTTTGAACTGAGATTAGTGACAAGGCGAGGAACCAGACATTATCTTATCTGGACCTGGTATTTGTTATTGGACCTGCAGAGAGGCAAGGAGATGAACTCAGCAGCTCCTTGGCTATAATTGTACAACAATGTAGAACTGTTTGTCTGTGAGGTGTGGGAGTTTCAATTTATTGCTTGACAAGTTAGTACTGTCCTCAGAGGGGAGGCAGTATTGTTCTGACAGCCTGATAAAACATACAGTATAAAGAAATACAGCAATGTCATACACAGACAATATAGAATATTCTACACATGTTGAATGAGTAATAAGCTGTCCTACATTTTGTACCAATTTTTCAGTCTCCAGTGATTTTGTGTTCTCGCGCCCACGCAGTATCAAAGTGTGACATGCACTCTTTGATATTCATGCAGGGAGAGAAGCCGAGCATGTAGCATCATGGTGCCTTCTCCCCATCTCAACTATTATCCATTATAGCCTTCCATTATAGCATGGAAGGCTTTCTGATATGACCAAAATGGGGAAAACCTGTGGGCAAGATGAGGAATGGCTTCGGAGAAGGTCACGGTGAAAAGCGTATATAGGAAAGAATTGCTCAGAGACGAGGTGCATGAAATATGGAATGAAATATTTTACCATTTGTTATTACCTGCATAAACTCACCAGCATTTTCCCTGAGAATGTATTCGGGGCTGCGATGACAAATCCTCATGAAATGCTTCGCTGAGATTCAATATGAGTTAACAAGACTATAGGCAAGCCTAGTTAAGCCAGATTTGGATTTTGGATACATTTGTTACATACAGTTGTTAGAAAACGCTGGAGAGCTTTTAATTTGAAATAAAGCATGCAGGTAGCTGATACTTGACTTGTGTAGCATGGGCAGTGACCGATCAGATTATTGAATGTGACGGGGTTGAAACCAGGAAACACATAACTCGGTCATGCATGTGTTTTTCATTTGGGAGTCAGTCAGTCAGTCAGTCAGTCAGTCAGTCAGTCAGTCAGTCAGTCAGTCAGTCAGTCAGTCAGACAGACAGACAGACAGACAGACAGACAGACAGACAGACAGACAGACAGACAGACAGACAGACAGACAGACAGTAAAGGATATGAATTTGAATTGTTCCCCCAGAAAAAAACAAAACTAAGACCCAAACAGACCTGTAAAGATAAACACAAACAAGGTGAGAAGATGTTTGTTTATATGTTGCTTCCTGTGTCTTTATATTGTCACAGCGCTTTATATACAAAAGAGAGAAAAGTTAGATACTTGCTTGACCAAACGTGGGTTTGGTTAGGCATGTTTCACAACGTGAAAAGATTGCAGACGGAGGTTCATTTAACGGCCAGAGGTTAAACTTCTCTCAGGATTGTATTAGATGCTGCAGTATCTGCATTTCTCTCTTGATCTCAACTCTTTTTAACCTTCATTTATTTTTTCTATGTCTCCTTTTATGTCAATCCCTCTTCCTCTCTTCTGTTCATTCATTATTTCTCTTTTATCTCCCTGTTTTTCTCTCACCCTCTCTGTGATTCTTTCCCTGCCTTTCCTCTCGCTCTCACTGCCCCATCTCCGCTCTCTTTTATTTCTTGCTCTCCAGTCAAGAGTAGACGATCAGTGAGTTGACTCAGGTCATCCATCTTTTCAGTGCCAATGTTGGTCTGAGTAAGTCTTAACTGCAGAAGGATGTATTGATCCCAATCCCTCCCCTTCCCCTTTATTCTATTCTAAACATCCTCTCCTCTCCTCTCCTCTCCTCTCCTCTCCTCTCCTCTCCTCTCCTCTCCTCTCCTCTCCTCTCCTCTCCTCTCCTCTCCTCTCCTCTCCTCTCCTCTCCTCTCCTTGACTCCTTGTGTGAATAGACCAGGTCATTGTTCAGATAATTTGCAGGCGTGTTTATGCCGTTTTTGTTGGACTGGTGCGAAACCAGAAAAAAAGAGAGAGAGACTATGAGACTCTCCAAGGAGCTTGGAGTAAGGACACGCAAGTCAATCCTTTGCTGACGTTTTTTATTTTATTTGTTAGAACAAAGTGATGTATGAATTGAAATCTGTTTAGTCATTAGATAGGACACTGCAGCCAAAATGCGACCATGTCCTTGGGCTAAGGGATCTAAACCATCCGCTGTTCCAGGAGATTGGATACAAAAGTTACGACAATCACAACATGGTACCCCCCTCCCCCTCTTACATGCACGCACGCCTCACAATATCCAGCTGGGAAAGTGTAAAAGTTTAAGGAGTGTCTGACACAGACATTAGTAATACAAAACGTCACTTAGCTTCCAAATGGACCCATGGGACCCTGTTCTCCTAATAACAACTTTGTAAAGAGCATCTTCTCTAAGATCAAGAGCCAATGTTGTTGTTAGTAATGTCGTAAATGTTTTTGGACAGTTCAGTTGGTTTCTTTTAAAATTCCAATTGGAGCATTTTCTCCTTGATGGAAACTTTTGAAATGTAATGTTTTTGTAAGCTCTGTGACAGGCAGTGACAGAGTTGTTTGGAGTTGAATGCAGACAACTCTTGTTGTGATCGGGAAGATATATGGGCCACCAAGGCAGTCCAATACCCTATTAAACCCCAGGCCCTGCAGGGACATCAATCATAGGAAGGATAGAATTAGCATTGGGCAGATATATTGGGAACCGGAGACGTGAGGATCAGTTGATGCTATCACGTACTAATAGTGTGTAAGTCTGTGTGTGTTGAGTGAAAGCATCCCGTTAATTTGACTATTTATTTGTCTTTGCAGGGCTATGTTGTGCAGAACAATCTAAATTGCTCACTAAGATAGCCGATAAGAATGTTATGGCCTATTTCGTGTCATAAATGTATGATCTGTGCGCTGTGACTTTGAAATTGTTTTGTCGTGTACAGTATGTTGTTTGGGCCATCATTCACACTTTGTCAGCAAGAAAGCAATAATACACATTAATAATAAATGTAGCTATCTTTTTTTTTCACCTTTACAGAACTACAGTACCAGTACCATAGCCTCCCCTCTCAACCTTTCCTTTACAGAACTACAGTACCAGTACCATAGGTAGAGGCCTCGTATAAGCCCCTTGGGCTTTTTTGCCTCAGCCTAGCACTTTACCCCTCTTCAACACTGTTCACTGTGTTGTTTTTTTATATTGTGCTGAATAAATAAATACAAATACAAAAATAGCCTCCCCTCTCAACCTTTCCTGCATCCATTCCTTCCTTCCTATATCTCCTATTATGCCTTCCCCCGGTTTCCCTCATAATCATCCCCAGTGATATTCTCTGTTCTCACTCGCTTCACTGCCTATTGCATATTAGAAGGATGAGTATAATATGATTCTAAGAATAGCCTTGCCTAATCTGCTGCTCATTGTGATATAGTGTCATTGCTGCACTGTAGTTTTCTCTCTAATGCAATATCTGCTTTTACCTGCGCCGCCTGCCACGTTCCACTCTATAAATGTTGTCAGCTACCTTGAGGCTAATGCAAGCAGGCACAGCGTGATAACCACAGGTCTGGGTATCCGTTGGGAGGGTGTCTTACCCACACACTTTAAAATGCATTAGCTGAGTAATTGACCATATTCACATGCAAGCCATTTTTCTCTCATGTTATACTCTTATATTGTGTCCAAGATTATCAGATTCTTGCGCACATGCACGCACGCACGCACGCACGCACGCACGCACGCACGCACGCACGCACGCACGCACGCACGCACGCACGCACGCACGCACGCACGCACGCACGCACACACACACACACACAATCTTGAGTGGGGGTGTCTTCTATCACCCATACAGTACAGTACAGTACAGTACAGTACAGTACAGTACAGTACAGTACAGTACAGTACAGTACAGTACAGTACAGTACAGTACAGTACAGTACAGTACAGTACAGTACAGTACAGATCATCTCTGCCTCCCAGCCTTTCGACCGGGGAGAGCAGAGATAATAATCTTTTCTTGGAAACTTTTCTTGGACATATTTGAATATTATAATAGATGTGTTATAATACTAACACAAAACAGAAAAAGTACAAAAATCACGGCACTTCATCTTCAAAATAAATAAAATGTAAAGACGGCAGTCAATTAGGGGGGATTTATTTTATTATGCTTTTTCTTTATATAACTCCTACAGTCTCTATGATCGCTTGTACTTTCTATACGGTTCACTACGCACGTAGCATGGACTCTTATGTTAGATCAGAGGAAATGGGGGAAATACATTTAACACCAGGGTTTTGATATTATTTCCCAAGAGAAGAGTGCCTGTTTGCAATTTAATGAGAAAATGCTGGTTGAGTGCTCGAATTTCTGAGTGGTAAAATGTCAGGGTGAATTACCAGCTGCTCGAAGATTTAATAATAATACTATAATAGTTGCTACCCTCAGTATTTGGATAATGTGGATGTGATACATCAGATAAGTGTGGTTGTGTAAGGCAGTTTTAAATCCATGTTAATGTATGTTCATATTCCCTTTCGTCTGACTGCTTTGATAGTGTTTGATTTTTCTTTCTTTTTTTCTAACTTTTTATTGCTTCTTGTGGGTGACAGCATAAAATCTGACTGACAGTGAGCACGGTGGCACAATCGGTAGTGCTGTCGCCTCACAGCTAGAAGGTCCTGGGTTCGATTCCCACTGGGGACGCTATGGGCGCTGGGGGCGTGTTCTCTCCTCCGCGTCATCAGTGCCCATTGCCCATACCCGCGAAAGGGCCTTTCTGTGTGGACTTTGCATGTTCTTCCCGTGTCCCCTAGGGTAGGTACCCTCACAAAAAACATGCAGTAATCCTGGTCTCTAAACTACCTCCCCCTGGCCAGTCGGGTCACCTGATGCAGGGGAAACGCGCTACGTCCGTCCGGGGAAACTCTCCCCTGTCAGGTGAAAAGAAGCAGCTTGGACTACTCATGCATATAAGGAAGCATGAGGTCAGTCTGCTGCCCCCCCAGGTTGGCAGAGGAAGTGTAGTGCCCAGGATTACATTAGATAATTGACACTGGGTGAAAAAAATTCGTTGCAAAATCGTGGGATTAAAAAAATCACACCCGTGTGAACTGAGTGGTGCAACTGCCCCCCCCCCCTCTCTCTCTCTCTCTCTCTCTCTGTCTCTCATTAGCAGCCAGCAGTGCAGCACTATCTCTCTCTCTCTGTTTCTGGAACAACAGCGCCACTTTTGGTACTCATTGTTACTCGTGCTCATAGTGACATAATCACATAGTTAGTTAGGTGAACACATAGGTCAACACGGACATTGCTGTTCCTTGGAGTGGTTGCACCACTCAAAAATCTGACTACTAGTAGAGAAGTTTTTACATTTATTCTCTGAGATGCGTGTGCGTGTTTGACTAGTAAACACTTTCAGAGGAATCTCGTCTTTTAACATCATGATCTCTCTTACAACATGTAAGCAGCAAACATTACTGCCAAACAACAGTTAATGGCACCACCTGTGGTAGTATGTCACTCATGATCACACTGGTCTCAGTGGAGGTCACTGTACTCTTGAAGACACAACTTAACCCATTAACCCTAGAACACTAGACCCGGGTGATTTTCACCTGGACAATTATATTTTTGTATACACCCACAATGGTCTTTTATTTATTTTGATGAGAAATATTTTATGAAATATATTACATTGGGTAAAATATACCCAGGTTTAGTGATGTTTTGACAAAAGTTGTTTAGTGGAGTCACTTTTAAGCATGAGGGTTGTAAAGACCCCTCCTTACTACTCACTATGGGTCAATAGGTCATGCTCAGACAGACATACTCACACAAAGTTACTGTTGGGAGTGGCTAGCAACGCTCAAAAAAGGTTTTCCAGTTCCCCATGGGTCTAATCCTTCCTTTCTATGGTTTTGTGTTCTGCAGAGACAAGGTCCAAGAGCAGCAGCTGGCAACAACCAAACTTCTGGAGCACAAGGTAAAAAAAACAAAAAACTATACAAAATAATATATATCTCTAGATTCGTGTGGCTTCATTTATACTTTGTTGCAGGCTTGATAAATATTTTGCATCTGACAAAAGGGTCAACACAGCTGATACATCATTTTTGTAGAGCGATATAGCCATGTGAGAAATATTACACTTAACCAGTGTTGTGTGACTAACGCGTTACTATCGTTACTGCATAACGCAACTACTTTTTGCGGTAACTAACTATTCCCATTCAGTAACACCGTTATAGTTGTAACAATCGGCCTTTACTATACCAGGCAAATCATTAACTAAGGAATAAAAACAACGGGATCGTAGGGTTGTAGTCTGAGTATAGTCTTTATATAGAGACGCTCAAAGCGCAGCTGTCAAAACAACAAAGGTAAGGTACTCAAAACAAGACACTTCACAAAAGACGTCTGTCCCTGTCTCTCTCCCTACTAAATAAAAGAAACAGGAAAACAAACTTAAACCAACAATCAATTACTTTCAAACCCCCCCTCCCGTCCCAAACCAGTCCCAAAGTTCTCTCCAAACGGAATAGTGGACGTTCGGGCAGTGCGCCCTATACAGTCTATTATAGTTCCTTTGATCCGCCCTATACAGTCTATTATAGTTCCTTTGATCCGCCCTATACAGTCTATTATAGTTCCTTTGATCCGCCCTATACAGTCTATTATAGTTCCTTTGATCCGCCCTATACAGTCTATTATAGTTCCTTTGATCCGCCCTATACAGTCTATTATAGTTCCTTTGATCCGCCCTATACAGTCTATTATAGTTCCTTTGATCCGCCCTATACAGTCTATTATAGTTCCTTTGATCCGCCCTATACAGTCTATTATAGTTCCTTTGATCCGCCCTATACAGTCTATTATAGTTCCTTTGATCCGCCCTATACAGTCTATTATAGTTCCTTTGATCCGCCCTATACAGTCTATTATAGTTCCTTTGATCCGCCCTATACAGTCTATTATAGTTCCTTTGATCCGCCCTATACAGTCTATTATAGTTCCTTTGATCCGCCCTATACAGTCTATTATAGTTCCTTTGATCCGCCCTATACAGTCTATTATAGTTCCTTTGATCCGCCCTATACAGTCTATTATAGTTCCTTTGATCCGCCCTATACAGTCTATTATAGTTCCTTTGATCCGCCCTATACAGTCTATTATAGTTCCTTTGATCCGCCCTATACAGTCTATTATAGTTCCTTTGATCCGCCCTATACAGTCTATTATAGTTCCTTTGATCCGCCCTATACAGTCTATTATAGTTCCTTTGATCCGCCCTATACAGTCTATTATAGTTCCTTTGATCCGCCCTATACAGTCTATTATAGTTCCTTTGATCCGCCCTATACAGTCTATTATAGTTCCTTTGATCCGCCCTATACAGTCTATTATAGTTCCTTTGATCCAACCCTAGCCCTATACAGTCTATTATAGTTCCTTTGATCCAACAAAACGTAAAGTCCTTCCGCTCAAGGCGGTCCAAAAGAAAACGCGAACGGGGTACCCCTCAAGGCTTCTACTCCAACAAGGAACACGTTTGAAACGATCTCACCGGTAAGCGACGTCTTTGTCCGACTTCCCGCACGCCGGCAACTGCTTCCAAGCGGTCGATATTCCAACGGTACAGAGCCAAGTTCGTTGCTTCTCCCGATGGGCACGACTGTCCTTAGCCTTGGCTGCAGACACCATGCTTAAACGTTACTCCAGTTTAAAAGTTGTCTGGCGCCTGGAGCTCCTCTTCTCCAACCGTGTAGGCCTACACTGTGTTTGTGATTCCCCCTATTCCCCCGTGTGTCACTTCCTCTAGAAGTAACCTTGGGTGGCGACACCAGTGGCGTGTCCCTCACCCATGTGACAGACCCGTTACCTTTCTCATGAATAGGAAATATTAATAATATCACAGTCATTTCACATGTTACATTTCTCCTTTTAAAAATAAATAACACGTACAGAACAATAAAGTAGAATGACATAAATAATGTGCTTTTGTCACATAGTTACTGTGGTGCGTTACCTGCATTATGTTATGTGATCCATCCAAGTGAAACGTTTCTCCCTGCAGCGTGTAGAGTCTATCTGTAATCTACTCATCTTTCAGGCGACCTCTGCCTCTGTGCTATGCTCTTCGCTCTCACACACTAACTTGAAGTTAGAAGAGGTGATGATTGGTTAACGTAGATCAAGATTTCAGGGTAAGCCAATAAGAAACAGAGATGGGCGGGTCTTGCTTTATTATGGCCGGGGTAAACGCACACACACAAAACGCCGGTAGCAGCACGCCCACAACCACATGGTACAATGACAAATGCATATACACCGACAGCGGGAGCTTTTCAGCTTGGACATACAAACATTATTTTTAATTTGTGTGGATAAAGGACGATAAAAATATCGATGTAAATGACAGAAAACAGAAAGTTGAATAAAGTTGAATAAAGATGCCTGTCAAAATTTCTGAACATATGATTTGTCAATATTATTAAGTAAAGTAACTAGTAACTAGTTACTTTCATAATTTAGAAACTAGTAAAGTAATTAGTTACTTTTTCAGAGCACTAACTACTATACTACTATAACTAGTTACTTTTTTTTTTCAATGTATTTTTATTGAGGCTCTGAAATTTCACAACTGTTCAATCGCAATTCAATGTATATAGAACCACACATTTTTATTTTTTCAACACAACATAGGAAAACAACAAGTACCACAATACGGACATTACAATGCACAGACAACTAGTTACTTTTTGCAACTTGAACAATACTGCATTTAATGGAAACATCTTTAGACAGAAAAGTCCAGAAAGAAATTAATACTTAAGCCTCTGCATCTTTAGTAAAGTATCTCGGATAATTCCAATAGATAGCATGCAATGCCACTGCCAGCCAAGCTATAAGTGGCTTTTTCAATCACCACAAAATGTGCACCCATATGCGATCAAGTACCCAATAACACGGCACCGTTCTGCATTGTAGGCCCAAAATTAAGCTATAGCTAGCTAAGCATTTTAAAACTGGCAGGTTTTGTACCATTCTCCAGAAAATAAACAGCTGTCCAAGGCGATGCAGTAATGTAGCTTAATAGAAATAGAGAGAGGGGGAAGAATGAGCGAATGATTGAAGGGCACGGAAGATGAAGGTATTTAAGTAAATGTACCAGCACTTATACCCTGGCCCATGTACCTTAAACAAGCTTTCCAATGCCCTTGTGCTTACTGCCTTTGTCTTCCTGTGCATGTCACAGGACAGCAAATGACCATGAAACTATCCATCAATTTATATTAGGAGCTGAGCAAAGTTCAAGGTTCCATATCAGAATCATCATATCATCATGTTGGTCAGTTTTCTCAGTGTTTTGTCTCAGGGCATAAAGTGTATGAGGCTGAGCTCAAACCACATGAATCAGAGGTTAATTTTTCTATTGACATAGCATTAGGGGCCGTGTCCACAGAGACATTTCTGAGCTGCTTTTCAGCCATTTAGCTCCTCTTCCTATAAGCCTTGCGTTTCAGCTCTCTCCACGTTCAGCGCAGTAGAGCACCATGGGCACCTCAAGTAGAAAATGGTTCAACATTTGGAAAGGAGCGGCGCTCATCAATTATTATTGTTTTTAACCGACTAAACAAAATGGAAAACTCATCCAACACAATGGTTCATCAACATGGCCTGATCAACAAAGCCACCCCTTGGGCAAGAATGGTACGCTGCAGACCTGGAGCACAGGCAGTTTCAAGACCAGGCAGTTTTATGACCCTGCTGCCATTTACAATGGGCAGACTGGATGGTGTCTACACAAGAAAGCTATACGAATGGCCTTGATGTCACATGGGAGGACACAACAGAAAGGTGGAATTCTAAGCATGGGTACATCACCAGAGGAGCATCTTTTGGTAACATAAGAACAAAAATCAGACCCATCTGAACTGTGTGGTGTTGTACTGTACTTGTGCTGTAGTACAGTAGTACTGTACTGTACAGTACAAGCCCTTCTCCCTGGCTTCTCTGTGTGTGTGTGTGTGTGTGTGTGTGTGTGTGTGTGTGTGTGTGTGTGTGTGCCCCGCCAGTGCCTCCCCAGTGCCTCCCCAGTGCCCCCCCAGTGCCTCCCCAGTGCCTCCCCAGTGCCCCGCCAGTGCCTCCCCAGTGCCCCGCCAGTGCCTCCCCAGTGCCTCCCCAGTGCCTCCCCAGTGCCCCCGCCAGTGCCCCCGCCAGTGCCTCCCCAGTGCCCTCCCAGTGCCTCCCCAGTGCCCTCCCAGTGCCCCGCCAGTGCCTCCCCATTGCCTCCCCAGTGCCCTCCCAGTGCCCCCCCCAGTGCCTCCCCAGTGCAGCCACAGTGCCTCCCCAGTGCATCCACAGTGCCTCCCCAGTGCCTCCCCAGTGCCTCCCCAGTGCATCCACAGTGCCTCCACAGTGCCTCCCCAGTGCATCCACAGTGCCTCCCCAGTGCATCCACAGTGCCTCCCCAGTGCATCCACAGTGCCTCCCCAGTACCTCCCCAGTGCCTCCCCAGTGCCTCCACAGTGCCTCCCCAGTACCTCCCCAGTGCCCCCACCAGGTGCCTCCCCAGTGCCTCCCCAGTGCATCCACAGTGCCTCCCCAGTGCATCCACAGTGCCTCCCCAGTGCATCCACAGTGCCTCCCCAGTGCCTCCACAGTGCCTCCCCAGTGCATCCACAGTGCCTCCACAGTGCCTCCCCAGTGCATCCACAGTGCCTCCCCAGTGCATCCACAGTGCATCCACAGTGCATCCACAGTGCCTCCCCAGTGCCCCGCCATTGCCTCCCCAGTGCTTCCCCAGTGCATCCACAGTGCCTCCCCAGTGCTTCCCCAGTGCATCCACAGTGCCCCCACCAGTGCCTCCCCTTTAGCCCCCTCTCAAAACAAGCCCAATTGACTGACTTCTATGTAAACCAAGATTCATTAGCCCCCCCTCTAAATAGCCAGCCCCAGTCACAATTTTCTGGAGCCGTCGCTGGTGATGAGCACAGCATGTTGTTATCCAAAGTGCAGGCATCTTATGATGAGCAGGCGGGACAAACAAATTATGTAAATAATCAATATGCAGTTGCTTGTGGAACAAAAAACAAGACGGCTATAATAATGGCGTGGCCTCCCTGTCCAATCTTTAGCTGTCAATGCTACTGTAAATTACTGTATACAGTTTGTGAATTAAGGAAGCAGAATAAATCACAATGCAGTGTGCAGAGATGAAGCCACAATAAACTATGGACAGCATCATCCTCCAATCCCTGTTATTCAGTGTGTGGCCACACCACAATTTATTACAGTAAGAAAATTAAAGTGTTTTTGTATTAACTGGGGGTGGGGTGGGGGTTGCTTTAAATTCAGTTGCAGCTCAGGGATTCTATTTAAACTTCTTCAAACGCGGGTACCTATCAAATGCAGGCATTAGGATTCAGCAGCATTTCCCAGCAGCAGTAATTACTGGATCCCAAGTCACGCCTGGCTGTTGGGAAAGAAGGAAGAAGTGTGTTGTAGGGCAACCAATTCTTCACTGCCTCTAGGATTCAGGTCTGCCCATCTGTTTATTCACTTAATTAAAACAGAAATGGAATGAAAACACACCATCCACGCATGTGCATTACACACACACACACACACACACACACACACACACACACACACACACACACACACACACACACACACACACACACACACACACACACACACACACACACACACACACACACACGCACACAGTGCTGTTATAAAGCACAGGAAATGCTTTGTTGTTTGACCTTGACAATGAATTTGATGCCTGGAAAAACTGCTTTCTTTGCATGGCATGGGATCTTTACTCAATGCAGTGAGAGGAGAGAGAGTGGGGGAGAGGGAGAGGGACAGAGAGAGAGAGAGAGAGAGAGAGAGAGAGAGAGAGAGAGAGCATGCATATACAGGTGGAGGGAGGTTGATAGAGAGCTACTGTAAGTTATTTTTTGTATACTATTTAAATAGACTTGAGAAAAAATGCTGCTATTTGTCCCAAAGTGAAGTGACTGCCCAAAAAATGCTGTGTATGTACATACATGTAAAACATGTATGTAACGATGCATTGTGACATAGCTCTGTTTACAAAATGCTGTACCCTCTCCAACTATATATACTTACCCCATTTTCAACTGTTTTTATTATATTTTGACACTTGCTTTGGCAATGTAAATGTATGTTTTCTCATGCCAATAAAGCTCATTTTTATTGAATATATAGAGCGAGAGAGAGAGAGAGAGAGAGAGAGAGAGAGAGAGAGAGAGAGAGAGAGAGAGAGTGGGGGTGGGGTGGGTGGTGAGGGTATAGTACCATTAGAGTCTTCCCCACCCTGCAAAACAGTGCTGTCTATTAGAGATGACCTTTCACAGACAAGGGTGATTTCACACTATGGCCTCAGACCCGCGGATCTGAGTCTAAAGTCCATATGGTTTGTTTGATACACACAGATCCTCTTAAAAAAGGTGGCCGGGAGTGCATGGAAGTGAGTCATGTGGTACTCACATACAGTAGATACAGTACGCTATCTGGTATCAAGTTCAACAACTGTACCAAAACACAGAAGTGGACCGCTATTAGACTGTGACACACTAACGTCATAACTATTCGACGATAACCATTTTTAGTCTACTTAAGAAATGAAATGCTTGCTTGAAATTTGGGCAGACAATTACACACTATCATAACTGGATATAGATACACACGTGCACTCGGGTTAGAACGTATTACTAGGAAGCCATCGTGCCTAATGTGAGAGCACTGAGCAGCTTCCAGGACGTGCACGTACTGTACAGTGACACATTTTCATACGTACAGTTGGGTGCCACCGATATTGTCCCTTATCATTTGACCCATTTAGGCCTGACCTCAACATTTAAAAAAATCCTTCTAAATCCTCCAGTTTTCTGAAATAAATATTTTCATGATTTTTCAAAAATAGCAGACCTACAAGCTCATAGCGCGCCACTCGGTGGCGCGCTATGAGCTTGTAGATCTGCTATTTTTCAATAGCTAAATTATAACAATGTTTAAAACACCAAAAGGGGTTCCCGCCCAAAATGGGTTAACTGTCCTTTTGCGCAGATCACGCAAAACTCAGCAAAAAGAAAAGGACAATATCGATGGCCTCCAACTGTAACTCAGATGTACCTGTTATCTTGATGACTGTGACAACAAGCTATGGCCAATGTAATCTGGCACAAACAGGCGGGCCTATGAATTGCATCATGATCTAAGGGATCCGGGGGCGAAAAAAGAGTTTCCCTTGCTGGTAGAACTGGTAGAACTTGATCTCCTCCTAATCTGAAGTAACACTGTCCGTGTCCTCTGAAAAGACAGCATTCTCTATAATAACCATATGACACGTGCACCTAATGGACCTTTGGTCATGTACAGTAATATGTGATGGAAACACTAACTGTACTGACCCAATTATTGAAATCCCAAATACAGAATAGACTTTCACCATTCCATATAATGCTTGTCATACCCAACTGGCAATCTTGTTTTTTTCCCCAGAAGAGGTAACCTCTTTAACCCTGGCATCCCCATTTTGGGAATGTCATTATTGGCTAAATGAATAACTAATTACTGGTAGAACAATTTATGAAGTGTTTTGAAAATACCAGATCTACAAGCTGTGTTGTGAGCTTGTAGATTGGCTTAAAAATGCAGAAATTGTAGCACATTGGCATAGACACTATGTATTTCTGGTAAAACTATCACTTATATGTCTACTCTGTGGCAAAAATATAATATTGATGAAAATATCCATCACAAGCTGGCATGGTGATGACCCCATTTTGGGGGCCCACTTAACTTGTTCTTAGATCACTTGTGTGGATGTTAGCTTGGAGTTTTCTCATTTTAAGTATGTAGACAATGATTTATAATATGACTGCAGGGTACAGTCCAGATCTCAGCTACAGTATGTTCAATCTTCACTGCCCTTTCATGTCTCAGAGCCAGTGGAGCCAAATGAGCTCCCATAGCATTACTGTAATATGAAGACATAAAGTAAGATGACACCAATGTACCATGAGGGAAAGAAAGACAATTAATGTCATATACATGTACCAGCCTGGACAATAATAAATCTCCCATGCAGAGACTTGGTGCATTTATAGTTAGATAGCTATTTTTTTTTATTTATTTATTTTTTCACCCTTTTTGCTAATTAAGATACCAGGGTTATGGCTCTTTCAGGGCGGGAACTTTGGGGGGGTGAGGGGTATGCTATTGTATGCTATTGTTTTATTGACCCGTGTAATTAGGAAAATATGATATTTCAATTTGTTATATCAGTACTATCACGTACCATCAGTAGCCTACTATCACAGAGATGAAAACCAAATCAAGGATTAATAACCTAGAACAGGGGTGCCCAAAAGGTAGATCGCGATCTACCAGTAGATCACAAGGGTAGATCACATTACATGCCCCTAAAAATATATATTTAATTTAAATTTTGCCACTTGAATTAAGGTGACTTGACATTTAGAAGGGCCTGTCAGCTCAAACCCACAATGTATTACTTTGTTTTCAAGATTGTTGTGCACAAACGTCAATAGCATTACAAAGTTATACAGTATACTGTGGAGTAAGGAAACAGCGAGACAGGAGACCTTGTGTCGAGGTAGTTTACTCACTTTCCACATACAAAATATTACAGTACACACTGTCGGTAGAAAGCAAAACCCTACCAATTCCATTTTCCCTCTATTTCCCAATCCAAGTGTGTCTTATGTCTTACTGTAGCCTATGTAACTAGGGTTGGGATTCGGAACCGGGTCCATTTCAGACCCGGTTCCGACATTGCGGATCCGGAGCCGGTTCCATCGTTTTTTTATTAACGGTTCCCCAAACGGATCTCATCAGTCGTCATTTAGCTCCGCTGTGTCTGTGCATGCATGCAAGCAGAGCCAAGTTACTGGGGTGACGTCACCCAACCTACATGAGTGAGTTAGTGGGGTCGGGGAGGATACGCCCACTATTCTGTGCATTCAGCGACCGCCGCGGAGCGACTGGGACAGTATGTCGAAGAGATCTCCAAAGTGTGGTTAACAGAGAGGGAAATGACTCTGAGGCTGAGCACGCAAGTGCAATAAATGCGATGCTATAGTTCCCTGGCTGCAAAGATTGTTGCAACTTGTACCAGTTGCAGTTTTGCACCACGTCCACATTGAGGAAACATCTCAAAATCAATATGCCTACACGAGTCCACAACTCACGAGAATAATCTAGGCACATCGCGTGTGTGAGCCATGCGGAAAGCCGTGCCCGCTCTCCCCGCAACTCCACCACAGCTAGCCGGCGGGGGACGAGGATGATGCAAGGCTCGTTCACTTTCCCCAGGCTAGTAACGTAATAGAAAATAAAAACTACTGTCGTCTACAGAGCTTTTCATTAGGCCGCGGCGTATTGTACAACTGTTGTTAATGGTGTTAATTTAGAACGCCAATGACTCGACGTCTTTCTGTCTGATATTTTATGAATCACGTTAACTATAGTATAGAGCCAAATCAATTTGTCTGCACTTATAAGCAACTCAACTGCTTTTGATTTGGTTCTAAATTAATCGCGTGGCTGTTGAGAGCCCAGCGTTTAGGTGCATACCTCCATAGATTGATTACTTTATGAACAGTTTGCAGAAAAAAGCACAGGAACGTAGCCTACAGTTCAATACAAGGTCTGCTAAAACGATTTTATAATCCAAGAAAGCACTATGGCTTGTTTCCATTAGGGTAAGGGGTCCTTCATATTAAATTAATCTGAACATTAAAGACAACATTTGTCACCACAACAATATCATTATTGCAATGTGTACTGTAGGCTATATTTAATATACAGTACAAATTGCAATATACAGTACAAATTGCAACAATGATATTGTTGTGGTGTCTAGCTGGTGGTGGTGGTGGTGGTGAAGTTTAAATAATAGTGCCACACTGCCACCTCATAATTGTAAAGTGTATTTTCAATAATTGAATTAATGAATGTGTGTTTATTATGTACTTGGTTAGGTTAGTTATAATATCAGCATAATCTATGTCAGAAAAAAAGGGGAAAAAATTATATTAGGATCCGTTAAGGGAACCGTTAGGAACCGGAACCATTAAGAGGGATCCGGGAAGGATCCGGAACCGTTAAAATCCTAACGAATCCCAACCCTATATGTAACGCCAGCTCCGCTATTCTAGTCTGTTACTTTTCAGAATTAAAATTCAAGCTTGCAGATCTGCTACTTCTGATGCTTTTGTGTGATGCTGTAGTATGAACAAGTATGGTGTTGATTTACAAAAAAAACAAAAACTCAAAAAGTGAAAATATGGACATAGGACTCAGAGGTTTCTGCCTGACAGCAACGATTTACAGGTTTATTAAATATAGATTGTATCCCTTCTAAGCCTCATGGACAACAGTCCTTGGCCCTTAAAAACAGCCATACGCCTTTTTTGTGACTTTCATTGTCAGCAGGTTTGCAAGGCAGCTGCTGTGGCATTCGGGCCATATGTTGCCATATGCTGTTGTATAGTCATAGGGACTATACAACAGCTGGGGACAGTGCACGCTTAGCATGGTCATCTTACATCTGATCATCCAACCAAGCCAACATAAAAGAAAACATCTTGGTAATCCTTTTGCTTATTGGTGTGTGTGTGTGTGTGTGCGTGCGTGCGTGCGTGCGTGCGTGCGTGCGTGCGTGCGTGCGTGCGTGCGTGCGTGCGTGCGTGTGTTGGGGTGGTCGAGAACAGCCTTATGTGTTTGAGGTTTCAACTGGAGCAGCAGCAGTAGCTGTGCTGTGAAATCATTCCGTGGCTGTAGCTACAGTATAGGGCTGCAACTATCCATTATCTTAGCGAATATTCTATTGAATACTTTTTCAACTAATTTAATTGAATACATTTTTTAATAATCGTTTGTTTTATTTTGTATTCAGCAAACAATTCTGATTTTTTTTTATAAAAAAATAAATCAATTAGTCACCCATTACCCATTTAGTGAAAACATGAATGCGAAAAATCGATTAATGCAAATAAATTGCACCCATAGTTGTAGCTGTATCTATCTATGAAATTGCAAGGCAAAGTTTACAGAGAACAAGGTGAAAATTGCCACATGGTGCGTTCCTTTGACTTCAAAGAGGCAGAGGCAGTAATTTGAAACTAGCTCACCTTAGAGATCAAAGTCACAGCGTTATAATTAGCCTGTGACAAGCTCTCAGAGAGGCAGCATGACCCATTTCTACATACTTTGTAATTAGCTTTACTGTACTCAATTATAGCTATATAATGAATCCATCCTGTTCTGTCATATTGGTAATCGTTTGGATGATAAATGTGCTTTGTATCACTGCACATACCAGAAGCATTTGAATGGGATAGTAAAGGTTCTGAGACCATGTTATTTCCAACTCCCTAGGTCGATGAAAATACTGTAACTTTATGTTAACTTATGGTATATCTTTTTCAAACACTGCATTCACGTAGACCCAATATTTATCTCCCTGGAGCAAATAAATGTAGTCACATTTGGAAAACAAGCACCAATCAATGCAGAATCAACCCTTGATGTCTATTTCTGGCTATTGATTCCAGGGCTCTCTCTCACGCTTTAGTGCCCTTCAGGTGGCTTGGGAGAGATGGGTTCATTGATATTTACTTGACCTTCACACGCGCGCACAGTCGTGCACACACACACACACACACACACACACACACACACACACACACACACACACACACACACACACACACACACACACACACACACACACACACACACACACACACTCAGAGGCAAACACAATCATACATGCCCATGCACACAACACTCGCATACACTTGCACTTGCATATGTCATATACTGTACTGAATTCATAATGATGTAAGATGTATTGAAGATGTATTGTAACTTGTAAGACTTCTGATCCTGATGTTCTGAAGATACACCCTTGTTAAAAACAATTTGCCTACATGGTCTTATTGATGCCATGTGTGTTTTTAAACTCAAACCTTTTCTTAGTTGTGTATAGTTGGGGAGGGGGTCTTGTTGATCTGAATTTTATTGTTTTCGTTTTACCCTTTTCTTGACTTTTATGCAATGTAGCACTTTGAGATTTGTGTTAAATACAAAGTGTGTTAAAAATCAAATGTATTATTATTATTAAGGGACCAAGAAGTCACGAAGTGACTTTGGTCACTTATTGTTTTTGTGTTTTTTTTTCTTCTCCTTCTCCTCCTTTTTCTTCCGCCAAAAATAGCTGTTCTGGCTGAACCGTGCAGTCGGTTTTCGCGAAACTTGTCAACATGGTAGAGGGCCATGCCAAACGGTGACTATGCAAAGCCCATGACGATTGGCCAAATGGTGGCGCTATAGCACTCAATTGAAAATGCAAACTTTGAACATGAATATCTCATGAACCGTTTAACCGTTAGCAATGACACTTTGATACACGTATGTGTCTCCTCATGCCGAACAACTTCCGTTTTCTGACTTTTGACCTCTGACCTTTAGATCACCCGCCATTTTGAATGATATGAAAAACAGTTAAAATGTATCTCCTCCCAGAATCTTTGATCAAAATGCCCGAAAACTTCTACACGTGAACTTTGGACCTATACGGACAAAAAAAACTTGGTACATTTTTGTAAAGTGAAAAAATTATGTTTTTATGAGCCAATGAAAATTGCTGTTTTGTGAAACTTCTTCTGCACCTAATACCTATATGAATACTGGATGATTTTACTGTTTAGAATGAGTCAACTGTCGGTAGAGCTCTCGTCTTCGGACCACAAGGTTGTGTGTTCAAATCCGGGTAATGACAACTCAGTGTATGCATTGTGTGCTGCAAGTTTTGTGATGACTCAACTATAGAAATTGAAGTAGATTACAGTACATTTGACCCATCAGGCACTAGGACATGGCATCACAATGATAGAGATACTATAGTAACTGAAATAGTGTATTAAGTCTAATTTTGTAATAGTGCAATAAGTGTATTTAGTGTAATAGTGTAATAGGTGCAATAGTGTAATAGCGTACTAAGTGCAATAGTTTAATAGTGTAATAAGTGCAATAGTGTAATAGTGTAATAAGTGCAATAGTGTAATAGTAGTGTGATAGTGTAATAAGTGTAATAGTGTAATAGTGTAATAGTAGTGTAATAGTGAAATAGTGTAATAAGTCTAATTTTGTAATAGTGTAATAGTGTAATAAGTGCAATAGTGTAATAGTGTAATAAGTGCACTAGTGTATTAGTGTAATAGTGTAATAAGTGCAATAGTATAATACCGTACTGTACTGTACCATACTGTGCTGTACTGTACCGTACTGTACCATATGGTACTGTACTGTACCATAATGTGCTGTACTGTACTGTACCGTACCGTACTGTACTGTACTGTACCGTTGTACTGTACTGTTGTGTGTTCAAATCCGGGTACCGACAACTCAGCCCATGAGTCTCACTTGTGCATATCGTTCTTATTGCGTATAGTCTTCTTTCTTGGTCCCGCCTTATCGCTGCTTGCAGCTATATTTATTATTATTTTTACCCTTATTATTATTATTATAAAACTGTACAGTTTATCTAAGCCATCTTAAGTGCATCATCATCTAAACTTGGTGTACAGTACAAAAGTTTATCAATACTTCAATACCCGGTATACAGAATGTTCGCCGATTGGCTGTCATAGCTGAATGGTTAGAGAGGCAATCTGGGAATCAGAACGGTTAAATGTCCCTGAACAAGGTAGTTCACTTGTCATTTTCTCACCCGGCGATGGCTTGAATACTAAGGCAAATTTTGTTTGTATAGCATTCCTTTACGGTGAATTAACAATCCAAACACTAACAAAATACTCAATTAATTGAAGTAAATTGCGATCTCAAGTGATTTGTAACCAATTACATGTACTAGTGCGGCGGTTAAGCTCATATATGGAAGGTATTGTGCATTTTATGACTAAAGCATGAAACTTTCAGCATATCATCTACACACCCCAAGGTTTGATTTCAGACGTGGAACCACTTTCAGACTGACCTCTGGTGACCTTGAGGGGTCATTGACCTCAGAATTGCATTTTTGCACGTTTTGCTCCATTATTTTCCACTATAATCATTTATTAGGTTTGTTAAATGGAAGTTTTGTTCTAATGAATGACAACTTAAACCCCAATAGTCTACAGAAATGGTGAATCATGTTAACTTTTATGATATAAATGTTATGACATTGTTATAACATTAAAAACATCTAGGAGAGAGATTGTGCGGAGAGAGAGTGCGGCGGTTAAAGATGTGTCACGATTTATTTCCACCCTAAAACATGATCATCAGGTATTATTATAATATTAGGAGGAAGAACTTTCTCCAAAAAGTGTACAGTATTTGTTCATCATGCTATTATGTGGACACGCCCACCAGTTCATTAAGTATGCCTGGTTTGCCTGGTGGGTGGTGATGGGTGGTGATCCACCTGAACTGAAGCCGCACCCACAGCTGTAGTTGTATGATAAAGGGGGAGGGGTTAGGGGAGGGGCTGATAGTGTGATGTCACTATATTACTGTTTATTTCATTGGCCCTTTTGACTGCCAACGGTTCAGCCTCCAGGAAAAACCCTAAATACAAAGTTAATACACCATTGCACATAAAAACGACTCCAGGGTGTCTAATGAAGTACTGTCACCTCATAGACACATGAAAAACTGGAAGAAATGCAAAGATTGTGGCACTCCATCTTTAAGCTCATATATGGAAGGTATTGTGCATGTTATGACTAAAGCATGACACTTTCTACAGTGCTAGCTACAAAAAGGACTGTATGAAGAGGTATAAGGAGATGGTCAAAGCCAAGAAAGCTGCACAGGAGCTTGTGGCAGCGAAGAGTAAACATGACAAGAACCACAGAAGAGATAGTTGTCGTTATTTTAACATTATTGTATTGGTCTTCATTTTTTTTAATGAAGTTAGGGAAGACAAAAATACAGAAAGACTTGATTGATGAGTTTGTTTGGTTTTTATATCCAATATCCTTACAGTATATTCAAAGGTGCTATAGGGCATAGCAGTGGTGGCCATTTTCTGGTTCCATCCATCCAGACCCCATTCATTTTTCACATATAGAGATTTACAAACAATCAATTATTCTAAGCCTATGTAATCAAGCCATCCAGGATCCTGGTAATTAATGACCAGAACACATTTGATTCTGTGAAAAAAAAATGTAAAAACCTCAAAACAAAGGATATACATCACATAATCAAATGTTTTATCGTCATGATTCAGTAGGGTCCTGGATGGCTTGATTCTATAGGCTTATTATTTTTTGAGTGGTGTAAACCACTCCTACAACTGGCTATGTTCAAAATAATTTCTGACGTAATTAAATCACACCCGGGTGAACTGGATGACCGTAGCAACCATGGTCATTTTCTCTGCACAGAAAAAGCCAGTTGTGAAATCACATCCTGGTGTGATTTCATTACGTCAGATCAGAGCTGATCAGGCTACATAATACCTTACCTTATTTCATTACGTCAGACATTACGTCAGACCACAGCTGATCATGCTATATAAAACCTTACACCACTCAGTTCACACGGGTGTGATTTTTTATATAAATATTTGTAGAAATCTTCATGGGAAAAAAACAATGGGGTCTGAAACGAACCCGCAAATGGCTGCCACTGCTATATTGTATGCCCTATTCATCTCATGATTTTGGTTTTGGGGCAGTATATGGCGAGGGTTCAGGGTTCATATGTTTTGGGGGGAGTGACTGGATACTCTTAAACCTCCTACCGGGTGGCAGGAGTTTAAGGAGATGTTGGGAGATAATATGGTACCATTTCTGTCATAACACTTGCTACCAGTGACATCGATGGAGAATCCAAGCTAATATAAACTGAAGACTTTATATTTTTGGAAAGTTAGCTATTATAGAAGTCATTGTTCTCACATTAATACAAAATCAAATTAAAACATTTAAATGTTCGAAATGAACAAACCTGCCTACCGACAATGTCACCGGTAGGCAAGTCTCTGAACTGTCCACAGCCCTACTCTGAGACACAGACTGAGTGGACAAAAAATGTATCATAATGAGCATTAGTGAACCACAACCTCACAGACTCAATGGTATTTTTCCACTATCTCCATCATCTCTCTCCTCATTCCCTTCAGCCTCTGCATCTTCTTTGTCTTCATCTTTGTGTATTAGACCTTATATTAATCATATTGGAAAATTCGGTTTTCTGCTTCAATTAGGTTATTGCTGCTCAAGGCCATCAGACCTTTGAGGTCAGGGGGTAGTTGGGGATTAAGGGTCTTGCTATGTATACCTCGACACATTGCCGGGGCCTGGAATTTCCCAGGTGTTCCATTCAGCTATGGCCATCCTTCGTGTGAATGGGATGTAGAAGTTCCAACAGGAACTGTATTGAGACTAGGCATGGTACTTTCTCACGGGGTAGGAGAGTAAGGAGACAGTATCACATTCACATACAACAGGAAGGAGGACAAGCACAAGCATCTGATAACACTCGATGCCTACTTCATCAATGTTCCAATGCAGCCAATGAATGCCATCAGAGTGTGCATCATGTCGTACTTTCAGATTCCAAGATGTCCGATCTACCTCATGAGCCACTGCTGCTCCGTCACTCCACTGTATTAGACATAATAAAAAGGCATAAAATAGGCCTAGAGCTTGAGGTCCAGTGTGGTGTGCATACTTCATGGAAAAGCTCTTTAGTGATTTCTTAGGTGAGCATGGGATCAGGTGAGAAGGTGGACAAAATCAATCGATAAATGGACACCGATCCAGACAATTTACTTTTTAATGGTTTATACTTATAGGGCTGTATTTTGCGTGTCTTAAGTACCAGGTCTTATTACTTACCTTAAGACCTGGAGGCGTGGTCAATGCTCTTTGGCCACTCAGAATAGCCAAATGGCATTGATCACGCCTCCAGGTCTTAAGTTATGTAATAGACCTGGTACTTAAGACACGCAAAATACAGCCCATAGTCTCTAAAAGCACCTTTCTAAATGATTAAGTTAAAATATTACTATTTCCTGGTTTGGGACGAATTATTATATACTTTATGCAAATTATGCAAATGAGGAACAATATCATAATTTAGTTATGGCAAGAGATTAATTTATGTATTTATGTAACATAATATAGATGTAGACTCTAAAACAACCTTGATATGTTGACTAAAAGCAATAATACTGTATAGCTAATTCCTAATTTGTACCTATGTTATAATTTATGCCAATTATGCTAATGAAGAAAGGGTGCATGACTTCACCATAACAGCAGATTAATTTCTGGATATCACAAACATAGACTTTGACTCTTAAGTCACCTTTCGAAGTTAACTGGATGCAAAATGATAGCCATTTCCAGTTAAGTTGCTCATTAAGCAATTGATTTGCTCATTATGCTAATTCCTCAAATTGTCCAACATATAACTTTTAGCAAACAATCTTAGTCTCATCTGCTAGCCTATAGATGACATTTTAATAAAAGTTTAAAGGAAACAACATTTCTGGGTTTAACATGGGCCCTATGGCGGTTTACAACATGGTTTGACAGCCCGAAATGTGTACAGCCTCTGACAAGTTCCAGATGTAAATTCAGAAGTGTTTCCACATCTAAAAACAAACTTCATGGTATATAGAAACACTGTAGAAAGTGTCATGCTTTAGTCATAACATGCACAATACCTTCCATATATGAGCTTAACCTTAACTCTATCTCTCTCCGCACAATCTCTCTCCTAGATGTTTTTAATGTTATAACAATGTCATAACATTTATATCATAAAAGTTGAAATGATTCACCATTTCTGTAGACTATTGGGGTTTAAGTTGTCATTCATTAGAACAAAACTTCCATTTAACAAACATAATAAATTATTATAGTGGAAAATAATGGAGCAAAACGTGCAAAAATGCAATTCTGAGGTCAATGACCCCTCAAGGTCACCAGAGGTCAGTCAGAAAGTGGTTCCACGTCTGAAATCAAACCTTGGGGTGTGTAGATGATATGCTGAAAGTTTCATGCTTTAGTCATGAAATGCACAATTGGTTTGGTTATCCGCCGCACTATACTTCAAAAACATTGCTTAAGACATTTTAGTTTTTAATTCCCTTCCGGTGCAAACCGTGACATGAACAAGCAATGAATGCGCCCGAGCGTGTCCGTGGGGGTCAACATGATCTCAGTTCACAAGCACGTGCCCATGTGTGCAAATGTACTGTGACAAAAATACCCGAAAGCAGTGGGGGACCATATTTTTATTAATATTTCTCGCTGAATTCTCGCCTAATTTCACCACATGCCCAGAATTGGAATGCTATATGGTACAGTACATGTGGTTAACAATTTATGAATTGTAAAAATAATTCTTAAGCTTGCTTGACTGTAACCAACAAAGGTTTTAACCTGGATTTACCTGGCGATTGCATTTCACGGAAAAATCAATCCCCCCAATACTGTACCTTTTCATTCACTCAGTGAATGTTCTATAGTGGAAATGAGATTGTGCACGAGGCCATGAAGCTATGGGTGAATGGATCAGACCTCAGACAGGATGGCCGGTAGACTTCCATCCAATGGCAAGCGCCTGCTCCCCCTATAAATATACTATCGTCAATGATGGGTATACAACCCTTGTATCTCCGTTTTTCATCTTTTCTTTTCTTTTCATAAATGTATCCCCTGATTTCTTTGTTGGATGCCAGTGTCACACAAAAGTAGTGGAAATAGCCGATTTACAGTACAAGCTCAATTTCTTTTGAAAATCTTTGCATAAAGTATAATGGCATACCCAAAATATTGTTGTTACTCTGAGTGTTTTATACATATTTATATACCGGTACTTTTCATTCACATACCCCATTGCTATGGTATTTTGCTGTTAAAGGTATTAGCAAAAATAAACATAACAAAATAATACAGTACCGGTAACTACATTGGTGCGCAAGTTCTTTTTTCCATTTCCTTGGATATACAAGGCTTTTTTTTGTCTGACAGCGACGAAATGCACTTGCTTCATCCTGCTGAGAGCACTGTAGAGATGACAGAAAACTGCACTCTGACATCACATTCCAATTAGTTGAGGGTATAAGGGGTGTTGAAAGCACTGCCGAAAGTAATAAGACTGCTAATCCGTCCTTTTGATGGAGAGAAATATCCTCCAGGTATTGTTGCAGTGTCATCCATCTATGTCAGGCCTAGCCATCGTCTTCTGTCGCGTTTTACACCTTTAACACAGCAGTTTAGTGTTTCCTCCTTGAATTTTGCAGGAAGTCACCCAGATCGAGTCCAGGGTGGCTGATTCAGGCCCCTTGAAATTGACTTTTCTGCCCCTTCCCCTCCTTGTAATCTAAAGTCTTAATTCTTTGGTTAAAACTCAATAATTTATAACTTAATTTAAGGAGTTCAGTAGCCACGTTCTGCACTATAGAGAAGACTGATTGAATTAAACGACACAATAACCATGCAGTACTGTTAGAATTCAAGACCATTGGAACCCCTTTCTACTTGACCTCACTGTTTTGGGCTTGTCATTTATAGACAAAAATGTTCAAAACATTTCCAATCATTTTCAAAATTTGCTGTGCGCTTGACACTTGTACATATAGCATGTTTTTCGCTATTCTTCATACAGTACGACAGATTATGGCCTACAGGGCAGAAGATAGTAATCAACACCTTTCTGCAGTTAGGGACTGGGTGGGTCTCACTGGGTTCATTTTGTTAATCCAAGGACAAACACCATTACAGCATGTTCAAATAAACGGTTCATATAGTTCTTGTCCTGATAATCCAATGTTCCTTTTATGTGTGTTTCTTGTTTGACCCCATAACACCTCCCCATCCAAAGCATGGAACACTCTTTTTCTTCTATCTTTGCAGTATAGGCAATGCCTGGTGAAGCCAGCTGTTATCTTGTGGTTTTGTGCACAGTTGTGGGATTACAGTCATGTCTCATTGGATAGTTTGGATCGCTACAGAGAGGATTAACTACAGGAGATCAATGCCTACCCTCTGCCCTAGCTGGAAAACAACTGCCTGTGTTTGCCTCTAAGGGCTTTGCCTGTTGTGCTATTGTAATGAAAGATGGGGCCGATGAGGAACATGTGAGGACATTTTAATCTCCCAGGAGATCTTGTTTGTGTGAAACATTGGTAGATTGGTATATTATATTGGTGGCAGCAGTAGCTGAGAAGGTAGAGAGATGGTCTGGTAATCAAAAGATCACTGGTTCGACCTTTCTACGTGTCGAAGTAGTGTCACTAAGCGTAATCCCTCAGTCCCCCCAGTGTCATCTGAGCAGCCATCTGCTGAGTGAAGCAGCAAAGAAGCTTGCCCTCTGAACATTTTCATCCGAAATTGTCGCCCATTAAAAAAGGAATATGACGTCACGTTGTGTCAATCACTGTTACACTCTACCGCCAAAATGTTAGGTTCATCATTTTTTTCGGACCAGGTTCATTTTTCTCCGTTTTTCACATTATCTTGTCTACATGTTGAATTGTTTTGAGGCTGAACACTGAAGAATGAAGCCTGTGGCTTCAGAAAAGACTCATTGCCTAGCATGTACTTTTCCTATGTGTGTGTGTGTGTGTGTGTGTGTGTGTGTGTGTGTGCATGCGTGCGTTCGTGCGAGTGTGCGTATGTGACAAGGAGTCTTTGATTTGTACATGGACCAGGCATTTAAAGATAAACTATCTAAGTATCATAACAAACCTTGGTAGATTCTACATATTTGGAAACCTGGACCATGTACATAAACTGACCACGAGTGGCCTAACAATAGCTGGCATGATGACAAAGAGCAACAACTTGCCAAATAATTGCTTGTTTCTGCTTTTTTCCGGCTTGTTTCGGCTGTTAGGCAGTTTGTCTGTGTGGAGAAGAAGGTGCCATGTGTATCCTTAGGTGCCCATGAACTGTCAACCCTGTTAAATTTGTTTCCCTGCTAAATTCATTGTAATTTGTGGATTCAAATAAAGAATTAATATGTGTGTGTTTGTGTGTACTGTCAGCCACTGTTCAGGATCGTGGAATTGGTGGTCTTCTTGATGGTCTTCTGGCTCCAGCGTAGCAAAGCAACAAACTGGGTCATGAAATAAACATTAAAACGATTGGGATAATCCCGCAGCTCCTTGATTAAGAACCCTAAAAGTACATTTTCCTTCTTGTGGTGAGGAAATACTTTCTGGACCTTGCCCTATGTGGGTATTATGACTGGAGCACAGTGTGTTGTTGCTCCAGCATAGAGACGAATACATATTGATAATCTGTTTGCACTTTATCTCATGTGCAACGACACTCGCTCACACCATAATGTCTATTCTAATTCTGAGACTATACCACTGATATCCTCAGTGTTCACATTCTATTCTGTAACAATATAAGCAGTCCTCGTAGTGCAGGGCACATGGGTAAGTCAAGGTATTTTGACACCAAAAGAGTGGTCCTAGTAGGGTAGTCATAGCAACCCTTTGTCTCCTTTTATCTCTCTATTCCTGCTTTTATCCAAAGTGCCTTGCACTACAGGGAATATGTATATCCTCATAGCATGTCAACACAGGGTATCGTGGGGCCAGCCCTGCTCTACACATTCAAGCACAAAGGATAACATATTACAAGTATAAGTATTACATATATTACATATTACAAATCTAAGGAAAGGCTTTAGTGTACAAATATGTTTTCATATGTTTCATATGTTTTAAAGCCATGAGGTCATTCCAGAGTCTGGGTGCCCGGGCAGCAAAAGCCCGGTTGCCCATATAGTGACCAGGCGAGTCGAGGGAACTTCCAAGAGAGCCAGACGTGAGATAACTTTTTTGCTGAGCCCTGAGTATAGTGAATTGCAGTAGTCTAAGCGAGGTTAGGGGTCACTACCTGGCCAATGGGTGGACAGGGTGCGGTGGCATTCATTCATCCACCCATCATCAACACACGCACACATACCATCTTTTTGCATTTTTGAGTCACAACCCGCACTAACCCTATAATTTCCTGTTCTACAGATGCATCCAAGAAAAAGGACGTGCCAGAAGAGGACTTTGACATTGACATGGGCGCTCCAGAGACCGAGAAGGCTGCCGTTGCCATCCAGTCACAGTTCAGGAAGTTCCAGAAGAAGAAGCATGACGACAAGTCCTAGTGCCCCCCCATAGGGACTCGTCGTTGCCCCCAGAGGCCGGGGTGACGCCGACAGTGCAGTGGTGATGGCGTGGCATTTGCATGTAGACAAATTCATACCTGTATGAACTCCAGGGGCTGAGGTGGTGGGCGGGGTGGGCTGTGTGGGGTTGGTGGGGGTGGGGTGGGGGAATGCAAGGCCAGTAGCCTGTCAATCATGACATGTCTGTGAATTTCATGATGTAACCTATCATTATTATTCCTGATCATCTTCTTTTCTTCTTCTTCTTCTTCTTCTTCTTCTTCTTCTTCTTCTTCTCCTTCTTCTCCTTCTTCTTCTTCTTCTTCTTCTTCTTCTTGTTAATTATTATTACTATTATTTGATTGCTGTACTAATAAATGAGAAAGGAAAAGAGAGCTACAGTATGAAGGGATGAAGTGTTTCCTCTTATGCCCTGCCATATTTTCCCCAAATATCATAAAGTCTAGTTGGTGTTTGTGTTAGCAAATGTTAATTTTGTATTTATTATTTATAAATATGCCTCTATAGCTAAAAGCCCCTGCTTCCAAACCTGTACAAGGACTAGGTTTCCCAAAAGCATCCAAACACTTTGAACTTTAACAGTAGATAGAACAAAGGCAATTTCAGAATGAAAGTGCTTCTATCAGTCCTGGAGCCGTCCATTCACAATAGAACCTAGTCACCTAGAGGCATTTTTCTTATCCACATGGCACTGTCTCAAGCTATGATCTATGACTGTGTAACAATGTACATTCGATAAATAAAGAGTCTGTGTGGAACTTGTGTGTATGTCAATATGCAATATTAGAAAGAGAGATTAATTCTCGCTACAGACTTCCACGACTTTTCCAAACTATTCGATTCAAATCATCTCTGTTTTTTGTTTTTCATCCGAAACATTTTCTAAATATGAAATTAGACATACTTATATGAAGCATCTCTGTGTACATCAAAAAGCTGGGTTGTGATTTATATAATGCGCTTTGTGGCTGCTACTGTACACATTGCATTAACATACACTGCAGGAGCACCGTGAGGCCTATATTCCCATGATAGGCTAAAAATAGAATCCTGTCCAGAGCAAGAGTCGTTATATAATAATATAATGGTTTCCCTCTCCATCCACAACTGCACTAATTGATGGATCGATTCTCGTTAAGCAATTCCCAATTCCTGGCTTTGCTGCACTGCTGCACCCAAGCACAAGTAATTCCACCCACAACATAATATTTCTCTTTTAGGTGGAGGCGGAGATGAGGATGTCATCATAGCGTGCTGAATTATTTAGAGCTGCTCATTTCCAGCTCCCCAAAAAGCTGATATTTTAGAGTTACACCATTTACTTGAACAAACAGAATGTTGATTGATTGATTGATTGATTGACTGACTGACTGGTGTATTTTCCTCTACACACTTCAGGACATCACTACTGATATTTTGTTAATATACTTAAAACTACATGTCTATCAGTGACTATAATTATGAAGTATTATGATACTTGACCTTATAACCATTATAACAGGTTTTATTGCGACCGAAGGTCTCAGTTAACTATGAAACCTTGTAGTGTTGTCACGTCATTTCACACTCAATTTGTCACGTCATATATTGTGCCCAGGTCTCGTGACATCACTATGGCATAATCAGAGATGAAGGTAAATCAGGGATCATATCATAGTAAATGCGACCTGCTGTCGCAATTAAGCCCATATATGGAGATCCCTGATGTCATCAATACTAGTATATGTCAGAACCTGGTCTGACATTCCATATGTTGATCCTTCCCCATCCATCCTTCCTCTTCGACGTCTCCCTTTTGACTGATACCTGTCCATTTAAACTCTAGACGGGCCTGCCAAAGTTATTTGTGCAGCCGCGCCCGGCAGCCGGCGAAAACGAAGGCCCGAAAATTAAGGCCCGGCCCTATACCTGTGCCCTCATCAAACCCTGTACACTCAAGACACTGCCACCGTTTTCAATCTCTCTATACGGAGCTGACCTGTTCTGACATTCGATATGTTGATCTGACCTCATCAAACCCTGTACACTCAAGACACGCTCCATATATGGCCAGTGCACGCAACCTCGCCGCTTCTCGCCCACAGGCGTCTTACTGGTAATATTACTATTAGGCCTACATTATGGGTATGTACAGTATGAGTGCTTAAAATCCTTTTTAGTGAGTTATCATTATTGTTATGAAGCATTACATGTAGGTTTTTGTGTTTATATATATATATATATAATCATACAGTGTGTTGTGATTTTGTTTGACCACCTGAGTGGCCCCTCATGAGTCTCCATCTATCTAAACCAAAGGCGTGGTGTGTGAGGATCAGGTGAGTCACATGATGCGCAGAGAACATAATGTCAACACCACCAGGCTGCACTGCGCATACAGTATACATTCTAGTTAAATAAAAAATATACAGTATTGAACAGCGGACACATGAAGTGCCTAGCAGATATGAAAATGAGGATAAGAACAGACTGAACAGGAACCGAACATGCATCTCGTATCATTGTGCACAGACAGGGGGGGATGGTCATGGTATGGTGTTTCGCATGGTATGGTGTTTCGCCACTGAGTCAAGCAGATAAGGTCATCAAGACACTGTTATAAGCATATTATAATGTGGTATGTTTATAACGCATTATAGACCTGGGCTTCATAAGAAATGTCTTCTATAACTCATAAAAAGGCAAAGATAGAGACATGTTTACAATTATCAACAAACAAGAAGTCTATAGTCACATGGTCCTTCCACTGGCAACATGACCTTTGAGCGACCTTGAAAGGCCAGTAGGGTGATATTTATTATGAACTGATTTAAGAATCTTAACAAGACTTTGGCCCCCAGTTATCTGTCATGTCACTCTACTGCTGTCTGATTGATCACAGAGCAGCACAAATCCTTTCTCATGCTACAGTGCACCGCAGTACATAATGTCTTCCTCTTCATTAGCCTCCATAAGGAACATAAGCAACCTTCTGCACACCCTCTTAATATGCCATATGGCCTGAATATGATATTGTTGTGCCAATGTCAATGCAAAATCACACAACTCCAAATTATTACTTTTTATTTTGTGTTATGGAACATTTCTGTAAACTCAATCTCTGTCTTACACACAAAAACTGGCAAATGACCTCCAAATGGACTGGGAAACTGGACTGGTCATGAGATGCAGCAGAAAACATACTTGCCTCAGGACTGAAACATGTAGGCCTATACTCAAAATAGACACGCTCCAGTTAAAAATGTGGAGAATTTATCTCCAGATGAAGTATGTTGCGTGACTCAGATCTAGGACACGTACATCCACGGGGTTACTGAAGGTGACATTTAACTGTTTCAACTCTGGCTGAACTCCAGGGTTATTAGGTCGCACTGATCCTCTCAGCTCCTCAGTGTCTCAGAAGTGTGAACATTGGACGCGGAGATGAGGTGCAGTGGAGTGGCGGGTGAGGGGCTGCGGCGATGTCACCCGACTGTATTGTTTGAAGTTCAGCATTGACCTTTAAACCCCTTGGTGACTGATCTTCCCAGCAGATTGACTTGACAGTGTCCTACAGCTCCTTAAGCCTGAGATGGTTGCTGTGAAACGCCACTATGTGGCTATCAACGCCAAGGAGACATTGGCGTTGATAGCCACATAGTGGAGTGGTCAGCTGTTAACAGGTTAGGCTGTTTTAAGCTCTTATTGAGTTTGGTTGATTCAGGGGTTTTCAAAGCATGGCCCATGGGCCAAGCTTTAAATTTGAAGTACATCGTTGAAAAGGAGTGGGAATTCTAGCCTAAGGCCCGAGCTAGGGGAAAAGGTCATGGGGAAAACAAAATCAATATGGTTCATCCTGAAATCTAGCAAGGTACATTTATTGCGTTGTGCAGCACGGACAAACAAGCAAAACACGGACGCGTTTCGGCATCAAGCCTTCCGTATCTAAAGATACACGCTGCACACAGTAATCTGCATTTTTGTACTGAGAGTGCTCGTTTTACTCTCTTCTATGTTCATCCTGAAATCTACCTACCATATGAGAGATTGTGAGAGCTCTGACATGCATGGTTGACATTTTGGCCTCAAGTTGATGCTGGAGGAAATATCATGGGGTCAAATGATTAGGATTCACTGAAGACTGAACTCACTCAGCATGTTTCATGGCAATCTGCCCAGTAGATTGTGTGTGGTATCGTGTGTGCAATTGGAAGATTCAAGCATGTTACAATAATTGACCATATTCGACAGTAAAGAAGAAAACAACTTACATTTACTGTCATGAACACTCGGTCAAGAAAGGAATAAAACTCTGAAACTGGCACAAAGCATGTAAACTGAACCTAATCAGACCAATTAGGCCTGTATCAGTCTTTCCTCCACTACATGTCTCACTACATAGTGAGACATATAGTGAGATTGATGTAGTGAGATGTAGTGAGGAGTGGTGAATCCATCCATCCATCCATCCATCCATCCATCCATCCATCTTCAACCGCTTATCTGTAGTCGGGTGGTGGGGGCAACAGCTCCACCAGAGTGTTCCAGACTTCCCTCTCCAGAGCAATATTAGTGACTTCCTCCTGGGAGATCCCGAGACGTTCCAAGGTTAGGCCAGTGAGTCGATGACTCGATGTGTTTCCTCCAACTGCGCCTTGGTCTGACCCGGGGTCTCCTCCCAGTGGGACGTGCCTCAAGGACCTCCCTATGGAGACGCCCGAGAGGCATCCTAACCAGATGCCCGAACCACCTAAGCTGGCTCCTTTCCAGGCGAAGAAGCAGCGACTCTACTCTGAGTCTCTCTCGTGTGAATTTCTCACCCTATCTCTAAGGGAGATTCCAGCCACCCGTTGAAGAAAACTCATTTTGGACGCTTTTATTCGCAACCTTATTCTTTTGGTCATGACCCACACTTCATGACCATAGTGATGAATCCACTGAGGAGAAATGTGTTAAAATGCTCTTAATAGGTTGTCATCGTACAGCACAGCACTGTATGAGTACCACAAGCATTTCACTAATGAGAAAAGTTCACAATATACTAATGCATTTAATCAGAGATGATGTTCTGCTGTCCTATTCATTAGTAGGAGTGTATAATGAGACATTCACTCATGTCATCGTGGTGCACTGTATTGGTTCTTATGATGAACATGCAGCCCATAGAGCCCAATGTGAACTATGGCATTTTGAGCACCCTAACGTTTTAGATATAAGGCAATTAACCTCTAAGGCAACACAAAACAATTAATACAAAATGTCATCATGCATCAGTTGATAAAAATAGCTGAGCCCATAACGCCACATTGTGAGCTTGTTGTGGGGGTTGGTGCATGGACAAATATATTAATTTGGGCGTCCTTGACATGCAAATGTTTGAGAATCACTGTTTTAAATGACATTAGGAAACAAGCCCAAATAAGCAACAGCACTTTAGAAACAAGCCCAGAAAATAATCTGCAACAAATATTTACAAGCTGATGTGGCAACACTGCTCTCTCACTGTGTTCTCTTCTCTCGATCATCTCTTCTCCTTTATCTGTCCTTTGGCTGCTACTGTGAGCTTCCTATAGTTCCCAAGTGGCGTGGGAACAGCAGAGAGTCAAGCTGAGGGTATTATGTCATTGCCCCTGGGCCTCCACTGCATGGGTGGACCTGGCACACTGTGCTCTCTGCTCACTTGAAGTTATACTATACAATGGACTTGAGCCAGGAGGAGATACTAAGCCTAACTAGCCTAACCCACTTGGCCAGCATGAATAAAACATTTCATAATACATAATATAGGCTACTACTCCACAGAACCACTATGGATGTGTGGGAGAATGCAGCCTACAGTATAGTATATGCACCCTATTTGATCCTGAAATCAACACAATCACACACACACACACACACACACACACACACACACACACACACACACACACACACACACACACACACACACACACACACACACACACACACACACACACACACACACACACACACACACACACACACACACACACACACACACACAGAGACACCAAACCCTAACCTCAACCTAACTCCAACCCTGAAGGAAGATAGGGCTGAGAGAACATAAGGCTGATGAACATAACCTCCTGTAACAGCTCTCAGTAGCCTAGTTCATTGTAATTGTGTGGTGGTAAGCTGTCTTTTTTGATAAATGGGTGATGCACTGAACAGAATTAGTTTGGGGAAATAACACTACTCAGTGACTTTGACATTACAGTTTGCTTTCCAATGTATTGTCAAAGGCCAAATGATACCCTGTGTAGCCATCTCATATCCATGGGGACAATTCACATGCACCCCCACGTGTACTTGGTGCATGGACAAATTGGCGTTTCTCGCCATCCCGTCCACTACCCTAGGGGAGAACATCAATTTGCTTGCAAACCTCACACCCAGAAAAAGAATAATTATTTTTTTAAATGTGAAGTGACTTACTTACTTAATCCTCTTCGTCCAAGGTGGGACATAAGGCCTTAATAAGGCCTTAACGTCTTGTGCTGCATGTTGTGCCTCGCCCCATGTCAGATTAATCTCCTTCAGCTCGGCTACCACAGTTCGTCGCCAGGTTGTTTTAGGCCGACCTTTCTTCCTTTTCCCTACAGGAGTCCATTTTAGAGCGACCTTTGGTATACGATCCTGGGCCATCCTGAACACATGCCCCAGCCATCGGAATCTGTGGCGTTTGATCTCTAACATGTACGCTGTTGCACTTGGTCACCCGGTGTAGCTCTTTGTTAGATATCCTCTCAGGCCAAAAGATTTGTCAGATTTTCCTGAGGCATCGATTGTGGAGAGCATCAATCTTCTTCATATCATGTGTTGTAACTCGCCAACATTCAGAGAGAAAGGATTTTTGTCCAACCAACAAACGACCACGGGCGTGTATTCCTGGTGTATTCCCGGCTCTTCCTGAAAGCTGAAAGCCTTTGATGCCAAAATCAGCCAATCTTCTTATCATACAACAGCCACGGGTATAGCTTAAGAGGTCCAAGTATTGTATCTTTCAAGTATTGCGCAATGTCTGACATATCTCTCTACCAGCCACAATACAACGGGTGTCCGACAAGACACAATCGTTATGCAATGCTCAACCAATGGCACATCTCTCACCCAATCACGCCGGCCAATCACAATTTGCGTCCTCACTTATCCGTCTTCAATGTTTGTGTTTACACAAACCCGGAAAGCTGGGCATATATAGGAGGGGCTAGCGCCCCTCAAAAGGAAGATCCCCGTCCTCCTCCCAGCAGGTGACTATGCCTAGAAAGGCGAGTAGCCTATCGCTACAGTACTAGTGTTGCAAGTGTAGTTTCTTATTTGGGCTTGCTTCCAAATGTTGTTTAAACCAGTGGTTCTCAAACATTTAGCTAGCTAGTTCATTAATAACTGATTCAGCCTTGAGCCCCATGACACACACAAGCCACTAGCACGCTGGGCAAGACCTATACGCTGTAGACTCTATCACTTGTTTTGGGCGGAAGTTGCAGGATTTTGGCGGAAGTACAGCTCAAGGAAAGACGTTGATGCTTTACAAATCAGTTTACATTCTCAGTTTACATACATGAAACAACTGTTGTGATTGGTCGGAAAAATATCGTATCCGGGGGGAATACATCTGAGGGATGTTCCGGACGGACACTTCCGCCGATAGCGTCTCTGCCTCAAGTTGTGACCAGGCTTTTCGCAGATGAGTAAGGCTGGGACCGAGGCTAAGCCACTAGTCAAGACTCAAGACTCATGTCCTTGTTGATTGGTGCGATGGTACCATTGTCGACAATGCACCAATAAGGTGCGCATGAGAATACGTTATTCTACTTTAACTTGCATAGTGCAACTGAGTGTACTCAAAGTCGCTTTAACAGGTTAAAAGGTTAACAACTAAGCAAACAAAAATATTCAAAGTAAAAGGCAAAAAGGGGGAGGAGACCTCTCCCTCTCCTCCTCTCTCCTATTTGCATATTATAAAGACGTATTATATTTCTTCTTCTTTTTTCCTGTGATCAATACTAAATTTAAGAGGCGGCCATAGCTGAATGGGTAGAAGGGCCGTGTGGGACTCAGAAAGGTCACCCTGTCTGTGTCATAGTGTCCCTGAACAAGACACTTGACCCCTATAACTGCTCTGGGCAAAAGACTAATTTCACATAATGTGCAATGACACTAATTCCCCAAAGGAAATGGGACTAATTATTACTTACATATTTTAGGTGAGAATTGGAAGCACCATGATGTGGTCATGAAGAATGTCAAACTTTGGTGTTGTGAGCTAACAACTGTTCATGGGAGAGGACTCATTCCTCTCCACTACTATACACTCTATTGCTACTACTGATATACAGCATTGCTGTTTCCGTTGGCTCTACGGACAGCTGCAGAAATCAATTTCACAGTATATGACGACTACTCATAATAATTAATCATCCGTAAGGATATACAAAGTGACATTTCTGTGATTGGTTCAGATACAGCACTGCTCACACGAGCTCCCGAGCATAATCTTTTGGAGGAAAATGAAAGCAAATATGCCCCGATTGGGTCCTATCATGCGTTTCCATATCAGCGCTCTGTGTCTACAGTGTAATCAGTCCACCATCTCATGAGGGATACGTTCTCTCCTCATGCTCTCTCTCTAATTGGTTGGTTTGTGTCAAAAAGTATTTCCCGTAGTCCCGCAGAGTGGCAGTCTCTCTGGGCCGCAGAGAGAAGAGGGGTGGTATTGCCTGTTTGCAGCTGTTTATATACAGGCAATGGTCTAGTGAGTCATTAAATTTATATTTGTCTATAGCGTGTGCGTGCTCCGCATGCCGTTGGGTTTTCCACTCCATGGTGTTGTGTTTACTTGGGAGATGGGTGTGAGAGGGAATTCTGCACTGGTAAAAGTAATAAGCTATATCAATGAGATACACTACCGCTGGGAACTGACTTGGCTGATGCTTCAGTAATCTAGCCGCAACACACGTCTTCCTTGAAAATATGCCCCATCAGCTACAATACCTTTTCATCCATTGCAATCTACTGTACATGTTGTTTAAGCTCACAGAGGGATTTCATCAATTAATTTGAGGTATATTTGGTTTATTGACAAAACACATTTATTAATTAAACGTGCAGCTGTTCTGATCACTTTCCTTGTTGCTTCATTCTCCTTTGATTGCTTTATTTCTTTTTTAATTGTGACTGTATGATTTTTTTAAAAACATAACTATACCCTGCACATCTACCACTTCTATGCTATGTAACTTTACTTGATTGTTAATTAATTGTTGAGATGACTGATTATACAATATTACAGTAGATTTGATTTATGGCCTTTGGAATGGCCTTTGGAATGGCAGTTATATTGAAAATGTATTATTTATGAAGTCATTTGACTCACACAGATTTCCAGTGTGTGGACCGCCACTTAATGTAATGGAAACAAGATTTGTGTCTAATGCATGTTGGCGGTTTTGAATGGTGACATGGTTGTGATTTTAAGCCAATATAAAAGTATTCTATTCTTTTCTATCACGGTATTGGAGGACTATCAAACTAAGACACATGCGTGACCGGTTAAGACTCAGCCGTGGCTCCGACATGCGCGGCCAGTTAAGACTCACCTTTGGCTTAGGTTAGGGTTCGGGGTACGATGTCGGACCAAAGTAGTGTCGGACTGTTAGTACTTCGGAAACCAAAACCCAAACTGCGTTTTGGTTTATAAACAGCGGGGGACTGTACAGGAGTTGTGAACGTAACTGTCGCCCGTGATTGTGAACAGAGCAGCAGCAGCCGCAGCACAGCAGTCGGGGGATCCCACTGCACCCTCACCTAACTTCCTCCACGGTATTAGCCTATACCCTATACACTCTGTGGAATCGTAAATATAGTCCATATGGCCATAATGCAATATTCTGTCAATAACTACACTATACATTAATAGGTCACTGTTTATTTGGGTCTCTGTGTTAATTTGATGCAGGTTGAGTGGAGACTCATTGTCTGGTCAAAAGTGCTTAGTCTGGGAGCTTTCCTTCATCAGAGGTTCTCATGAAGTACCCTGTGGCTAAAGCTTTGTTCTATACTGCTTGAAGCTGGTCACAGGTGTGAATCAAAACACAGTGAGACGGCCATCTGCTAACCAAAAGGCCATCTGTTGATCTGTATGTTAATTTTGACTCCACCTCTGAATTCAATTCTGTACTATATCATGTCATGTTGTCAATGTGAAAATCACTAGTCTGGGCTGGCTACGGTCAGTCTGCTGGGAGCTCCCGTGGGCCGACCAAGGCCTACGGGGAAGCTATGCTATTTTTGTCATTCTGGACTCTGTCTTTGATTGAATAAATGGTCAACATGGATCTTCAGTTCATCTCTCTGCCTGTGTTTCTCCGATCCGATCTGATGCTTTTTGACGAGGTTTTTCACTACTCTACAAGTTTGCTTTAGCCTAGTTCATCTCTCTAGAGTTTACTACGGTTTAGTGAGTTTTAGGTGTGAAAATACACCACATAGATGGTGCCGACCCGGTCGTGTTGATGCGTTTTTTGCGTCAGGCGAAAGGAGGCACATGATGTTGCCCTGAAACCCGGTGTCTTTGGGGCCACCAGAGCTGTTGGGGGGCGGAGCACCTGTGTGCTAGCAGCAGCCACCACAGGCTCCGGCAAACTTTGGTTAACTCAATTGTCATTGTATCTCTACATTTTTGAGTGGTGTAAACCACTCCTACAACTGGCTTTGTTAGTCTGTCTGTCTGTCTGTCTGTCTGTCTGTGCTCAAAAAATGAGCATGGTTGCTACGGTCACCCAGTTCACCCAGGTGTGATTTAATTACGTCAGACATTCCGTCAGACCACAGCTGATCAGGCTATATAATACCTTACACCACTCAGTTCACACGGGTGTGATTTTTATTTTACCAACGGCACGGGTGGGCTAACCTGACTCCGCCAGATGGCGGCAGCAGTGAGTTCCTCCTAGGGAACTTGTGAACTCAATACTGCCGCATTCTGGCGGAGTCAGGTTACGGGTGGGGGGCCATGGGCCCCAAATGCCACTGGGCCCCAACGCAATTGCGTTGTCTGTGTCACGCTATAGTTACGCCCCTGCTACTGCTTTGGTCTTTTCTTACTGCCATAGCCTTTTCTTACTGCTATAGTCTTTTCTCATCAAGTGTGCCAAGCAGTGCCGAACCAACCCCTCCGAAGTACCCTGGCGCTACACCAAATCAAAAGGCACGTGCTGCGCGGAACACAATCAAGGACGACACATTTTGCGTGCCCAGTGAATGAACACGCGTGCGTTCAGCACACCGCAAGCACTATCGGTGCTGCTCCCGAAGGCCAAATTCCAATAGGCCTACCCAAAATCTCGGCCACTCGGTCACTCTAGCATGGCAGTGTTACGGTGAAATTGGTGACCTGTCAAAATATGTGACCATCTTGTGGACTTCACATGACTTACAATGGAGGTCCTTCAATATGTGGCTTGAATAACCCTAGGTTGAATTAAACAAACCACAATTATTTATGTTCGGACACTAACAATAATATGTGATGTCTGCACAATTGTCACATATTTCAGCAAGTTACAAATTTCACTGTAACACCACCATGCTAGAGTGACAGTGTGAGTGAGCGAGTGGCCGATATTTTGGCTATTGACGATATGCACACCGATGCAATCTTGCCAGCAAGGTGCTAACTAGGTGCAACTTCCCACAGACAGCCCATTCATGCAAATAGAAAAGTCCTATCTAATTGTATTAAATAACATCAAACTCACCAACATAGCAGCTGTACGGAAAGTTTGAATTATCCTCTTTCTATCTGCAATGTGTTTGTTTAATAAAAATCCACTGTAGACAGGTTATGAGCTCCTTTTGTCAAGAAATTCCTTGCAGGTGAGTGCTGGAGTTTGGAAGTGTTCGTTGACTATTGTTTTGAATTTGCACATAATGCAGGAGGCAGCATGAGGTTGCTTTACTCCCTATGTTTGCTTGTCCCTGTTTAGGTTACCAACAGGGGGCGCTGTTGCACACATAAAAAAACGATTAATAATAATAACATAATAATTATTATATAACACATTCCTAAAACACTCACATGGACACGCTCACTCATACACTCATACACATTAATTGTTGTGTTTCATTTTTAACTAAGGGACTGCAATGGAAGTAAGCCGGTGGCTTTCTTGCATTTATCCTTTGGATGGTGATGTATAACTATGTGCATTTTTCTGTACATGTAAACATTGTCAATAAACATATCAATCAAACTTTGAAATGTTTTGAGTGATTTTCGTCTTTTTTTCAAATCCTCAAAAATGATGAAAAACGGCATGCTATAGTATGCCGTCCGAGACCATGGGCTATAGCCCATGGTCTCGGAGGGCTATAGCCCATGGTCTCGGAGTGATTTTCGTCTTTTTTTCAAATCCTCAAAAATGATGAAAAACGGCATGCTATAGTATGCCGTCCGAGACCATGGGCTATAGCCCATGGTCCCTGAGTGATTTTTGTCTTTTTTTCAAATCCTCAAAAATGTAGAAAACCTGCGTGCTATAGTATGCCAACCAAGGCCATGCAGGGCTGAACTTGAACCCACAACCTGTGGCTCACATAGACAGCAACTTATCACAGAGAGCCACTATGCTCCCTGAGAATCTCCTCAGCTTTCCATTGTTCTTCTGGGTGTTATTCTCCAAAATGTGGTCCACAATATAGAGTAGAAGGAACTCCGCTACAGTGCAGACTTGAATCCACAACCTGTGGCTCACATAGACAGCAGCTTCACAGAGTGCCACCATGCTCTCTGAGAATCTCCTCAGCTTTCCATCTCTTCCCAGTGTTCTTCTGGGTGTTATTCTCCAAAACATGCTGCAGAGTGAAAGTAGGAGGAACTCAGCCGGATTTGAACTCACAACCTCTGTGATTTTAAGTTGTTCTTCTTAGTGTCACTTTTCAAATCGGGTCTTGGGATCATGTACAGCACATTTTAATGGTGTTTGCTGTGCATCAAAGGTGTCTTTAGTGCTTTTAAATGTTATCATGGATGTTAATCAGATAATACAGTCGAGAAACCATGACAGGACGCCGACAACCTGGTAGCTCAATGTGTTAAGTGGCTGTCCACGTGATCCAGACGTTGTGGGTTCAAATCCCACTCTGGTCTTTACTCTGAAACTTTACTTTGAAGAAAGAAGAAGATAAAAGAGCCCGGAAATCTCACTCAGTCAGGCTAAGGTAGTGATGGGGCAGTTGGTAAAAAAAAAGGTTGAAGTCAGAAAATCTCTTTCTCCTAGAAACTCCGTTCACACTTTTTATAATTCAGCTTACTGTGGAGACACATGCTGGAACTTTTTACTTTGAAATGTTTTATAGTTTCTGAGTTATTTAACTTAAACGCCCAATGCATTCTCAATGGCAATAGCACAACATTTGGCATGTTACTATAGTCCTACATACAGTATGACATAAATTCTCCTTTTATTGTCAATGGCAAATGTGACACGAGTTAGGACAAAGAGCTGTATATAGGATGGGACACTATAGCTACAGTATAGTAGAACTACTCAGAGCCGGACTTACCGTTGGGCTAGGGTGGGCTGAAGCCCGGGGGCCCACGACTAGAGGGGCCCCCGAAAAAAAAAAGTATTGAAAAAAAGTATTGAAATCCAATTGACCAATTCAAGTGAAATGTGTGTATAGTTATTGTATTTAGTTGTATTATGGTTCATTGAGAGAGAGCTGCTGTAAAACTGCATTAGTGCACTATTGCCTACTAGTGGCTGCATTCATTCAGCACCATGGACAGCGACTAGTCTGTCTGCCTGCCTGCCTGTCTGCCTGCCTGCCTGCCTGCCTGCCTGCCTGCCTGCCTGCCTCTCTTTTTAGGGGCCTGGGTACCCCAAAATGAAAACAAAATAGCCCAAATTTTTTTCGGCCTCGCGGCTGTGCCGCGAGGCCGAATCGCAGGCCGCGCGGCTGCGCCGCGCGCCCCAAGGGGGGCCCTCAAATTTGCTCCAGCCCGGGGGCCCTCAGCAAGGTAAATCCGGCTCTGGAACTACTAAATGTTATAAGAGCTTTATTACAGCTGCCCTGGCCTCATCCAGTAAGTGCTACTCATTTTGGTATACAAAATGACTTAATTTGCCAATTAAAAATTAAGCACCTAAAGGTTAAATGCATCAGGATCACATTGTCATTCATTCACATTGCATACAATATACATTCACTACAAACCTAGATGTCCTGGCCCATATTGATCTCCTATTATTCTTATTCCCCCAGCTCATTGCAACAGCTACACACTTACACAGTAGCCTACTGTGCACTATAGGGTCATGTACCACCTCCACCTGAGATCGATATTGCATTATTTCAGCAGACTGATTAATTGGCTTTCTGACATGGAGACCTCTCCTCCTTATCTATATGATTCAAGTGGCTCGGGCCTTTTCAGCAAGGCTGGATACACGTAATTGGGTTGCATATGGGAGGTCTGGCCCCGTGGGCTTGACAAGGGCTTATTTGTTTAGCTTCTTGGTGGACAAAAGAAGTGCTGGAAAAAGTACTCAGATCTTTTACTTAAGTATCAATACTGCAAAGTAAAAACACTGTTGCAAGTAAACGTCCGGTAATACAAATATACTTGAGTAAAAGTACAAAAGTATTGGCATCAAAATGTCTAAAATGTATAAAAATATATATATTTAAAATGGCCGAAATGAAGTGCTTAATGTATGTTTTGTAACAATAATCCACTAAAGTTATCAAAGTACAATATTTGCCTCTGAGATATACAATTTACAATTTACAATTTAGGCATTTAGCAGACGCTCTTAATCCAGAGCGATTTACATTAAGCAAGAACAAAAAGCATGGGAATACATCACATATGTAAAATGCATTTATCGCGAAACATGCGTAAGCTAAGAACGTAACTAGAACATATCTATATAATGACACTATACATATAAACTATAACTAGAACATATCTATATAATGACACTACATATAAACTATACATATATGCTATACTATGCTGTACATATATACTATGAAGTGCTATGACTACATACAATGCACTTATTGTGCTGTCTACATGACATGCTATAAGTCTTTCAAATGCTATATACTGTAAGTCTAAGAAGTGCTGTCTAAGGGGGTAGGGTAAGTGCTATGGGCCATGATGGAGTCTGAAAAGGTGGGTTTTCAGACTACAGCGGAAGATCGGGAGTGATGCTGCAGTTCTGATTGCAACGGGAAGTGCATTCCACAGTTTTGGGGCCAGAAGGGAGAAGAGTTTGGGACGTGTGGAGCGTTGTCCCAGCGTTTTTAGTGAGGGTACTTCCAGCTTCCCTGCGTTGGCTGATCTGAGTGCGCGGGAGGGTTTGTAGGGTTCAATCATGCTGGCAAGATATGGGGGAGCCATACCTTTGGTTGCTTTAAATGCCAGCATCAGAGTTTTGTATTCTGTGCGGGCAGCGACCGGGAGCCAGTGCAGGGAGCGGAGCAGGGGGGAGACATGTGAGAATTTTGGCTGGTTGAAGACCAAGCGAGCTGCGGCATTTTGGATCAGTTGGAGAGGCTTCAGTGCACATGCCGGTAGGCCAGTAAGGAGAGTTACAATAGTCAAGTTTTGACAGGACTGTTGTCTGGATTAGGAGCTGGGATGATTCCTGGGTGAGGAACGGTCTAATTCGTCGTATGTTATAGAGTGTGAACCTACAGGATCTTTTTTGAACGAGAGCTGACTGTCCAGGACAACACCAATAGGTTCCTGGCTGTTGGGACAGACGTTACCAGGGCGTTGTCTACGGAAATAGTTAGCTCCCGCATAGGGCTGCAGGACTTAGCTGGGAAGAAGAGAAGCTCAGTCTTGTCTGGGTTCAGCTTGAGGTGGTTGGAGGACATCCACTGTGAGATGTCAGCCAGGCAAGCAGTGATGCGCTCTTCCACCTGGGTGGCAGAGGGGGGGAAGGATAGAAACAGTTGTGTGTCATCGGCATAACAGTGATAGGATATATTGTGAGCAGAGATGATAGTGCCAAGGGATTTAGTGTACAGTGAGAAAAGGAGGGGACCAAGTACAGATCCCTGTGGGACCCCAGTTTGGAGGGTTCGGGGGGATGATAACAGACCTTTCCAGGAGACCTGGTAGGTCCAGTCGGTGAGGTAAGAGGAGAACCACTTTAGTGCCGTCCCGCCGATGCCTAGATCCGCTAGGGTGTCTAGGAGCAGCGTCAAATGCTGCTGACACATGCTAGCAGAGTAGAAGTACAAATCCTCAAAATTGTACTTAAGTACAGTACTTGAGTAAATGTACTTAGTTACTCTCCACCATTGGACGTCAGTCAGTGGAACACATGACCAGGGAGGGCCTGGAGGGACTATGAATGGTCACGCTCTTCATCTTCCAGCAGTTGAAGTTCACATGGTTTTAGTGTCTGATGTATGGCGATCACAGCTGCTAGTCTTTTTATTTAATTTGACAATACTTTGATGTGAAATAAATCATATCTGCAGCTGTAGGACAATTCAATTATAACTGAACTGACCCCTCCAATCATTTATATTCCTGTTCTATCTATCTCTATGTGGGACTCAGTCACTCTTGGCCCCTCAATCTCACTCTCTCACTTTATGGCTGTATCTGTCTCTCCAAGTCTCTGCCTCCCACAGCTCTCTGGTATATTACTCTCTTTTTAACAATGACCTAGAAAGTATTCCCACCAGCAGCATCATTGCTCCAGTGAACTTGGTGTGATTCTGGACCAACGTCCGAAATAAGCTGGTTGAGTTACAGTGGCATGGATGCTCAAAACACATTTCACAAAACAAATAGAGAAAATAGAGACCATGAAAACATCTGACAAAAATAATGAGTAAATCTAAGAACACAATAAAACCAATAACAAATAAGAAAATAAATGAGCATGGGAATATCTCACACAGGTAAGTTATTGTTTGTTACCCCGCCCACACCCATGTGATCCAGCAGATTAGTCTGCAAGTGAATGTTTTACATGTGTGTTACCAAGAATGCACCTCAAAAGAAAGTACATGTATACAGTTACTATATAAAGGCTACTGTGAGCAGGCCTGGAATTTCATCCTTTTAGGGGCCACTTGGCCTTTAGTGCGGTCAACTTTTTGAGGGCACAAAGGCCGAGTGCCATCAATTAAAACAATGATTTTAAGTCCCCAGTCATAATTATTTTAGCTTAAAGGTTAAGGATGATTACAAAAAGAATTCAAGGCGAACATTGGTTCAGAACAGTGCTTCTTAAATAAATAATCACAGCTTTAAATAACAAAATATAAGTAGCTACTGTAGCATACTGTAAAATATTGTAAACATGTCTGTAACATGTATTGGGGTCCCAGTCCAGAGATGAAAATCATAATGAAATGGCCTAGGACTGTCACCCTAGGGTAATTCATATACATTTAATTTGGAGGTCCTTGAAATTAAAATGGCTGAGGATCACTGGGTTAAACTGTGAGTTAATTCACAGAAAATACAATGACAGCCTACATAACTTTTGAATGAGGGCTTGGTTTAGAAAAGCCTATATTTTGTGCTAAAGTAATATATTGAATAACATATAAAGGTAGGTTTTAAGGCTAGACTGACATATGGCATTGTAGAGAGGTTAGTGACAGATGAGATATCTCCATTGTGGGGCTGCAGGACTGAGGACTCTGGAGATAAGTCAACACAAAGTGCAGCTTCAGATCAGTTTTTTGTTCTTCAACACAAAGTGAAAGTGCAGCTTCAGATCAGTTTTTTGTTCTTACCTGTGTGTTATCTGCGCTGTGCACAGGGGAACAATGTGTTTAATTATATCCATGGTATTTTTCTATCCATCGCTATCCATATGCGACGCAAAAGTACATTTATGTTTGTTTTGGTGGGCTAGATTGATAGATCATCTCTCCTCCTTTTGCATGTGCATGTGATGTAGGACCGTCACACGGTTGTGACAGTATAGAAAACATTAATTTGTTTTGAGTGATAGGTGCAGTCTGACCGTAGCCTGGCTAATAAGCCAGACTAATATCACACAACACTGTCGCGGTATATCAGTCTGGGCTGGCTCCACTTGGATTTCATTTCCCGGGGAACATTTTCTCTTCGACGCAATTGGTCAGAGCTACTGTCAGTCAAAGGTCTCAAGCATTGAACGTCACTGTACCAAAGCCCGCCTATATTGCATACCGTGTCCCGATTGGTCCGACCTGTTCTCTGCTGTAGGAAAGAGGCGTGCTACTGAGCCTCGCCAGACCGTAATCCGCTGGTAGGCAACTTTTTTTTGCCAACGGCTGATTCGGTCTGGTTTATTAACCAGGCTAGTCTGACCGTATAGCTAGATTAGCTAGTTAGCTACAGCAGCGTGTGGGCTAAATCATAGATATATATAAAGTCTAGATGGCTCAAGGCGGAATCTCTGACGTAGTTCACCCGGCGGCCATCTTACTTCGGGGCTACAGTACACTTCTGTACAGTAGCCTATGTTCTATGGCAGCTCAAACAAAAACAGTCATAACTCGCTCAAATCTTGACGGATTTACAAATGGGTTGGTTTATTATCTGCTTAATTTTGTTTTTTTATATGAACGTCGTATAAAAGCATATACGTATGCGGACGTCTCTCATGTTTATAACAAACCAAACCGCTTGAAAATCGTATTGTGTTCGCACGCCTAGTGAATGAACGCGCGTGCGTTCAACGCACCGCCAGCACTTTCGCCACTGCTCCCACAGTTATAGGCTGCTCTTATGGGTACCAAAAACACTATAGGGGGTTCTTGTGTTGCGCTATATTGAAATTGGTGACTGTAGTGCCCAAAGTCCTGTACTAAAAGGCACTGTGGTATACTGACGGCAAGGAGGTGTTCAGACGTGTGCTTGATAAACTGAAGTCCAAACTGTTCGTTGAATTCATAAATAAACAATATTTATTTTCACAGCCGATCTGTCACCTCAGCGTTCAATAAATACTTAAATAAATAAACAATCAAACGTCCAGAATACAGACCACAGCTCCTGTTGCACAGTTAAAAATCACACCCGTGTGAACTGAGTGGTGTAAGGTTTTATATAGCATGATCAGCTGTGGTCTGACGTAATGTCTGACGTAATGAAATCACACCCGGATGTGATTTCAAAACTGGCTGTTTTTGCGCAGAGAAAATGACCACGGTTGCTACGGTCATCCAGTTCACCCGGGTGTGATTTAATTACGTCAGAAATTATTTTGAACATAGCAACCATGGTCATTTTTTTCTGCACACAAAAGCCAGTTGTAGGAGTGGTTTACACCACTCAAAAACAGTGTGCCTCTGCCAATCAGTAACACCTGCTGCTTGATTGGGGACGCGTTAAATACACGCAGGAAACCTTGGCCATGCCCTGTGGTGACATCATCAAATCATCAATTAGTATAAACCCATAGACATCATATGGCTCTTACAGTGACTATGAATACGGTTTTGACGGAAGCAACAGCTGTACCTATTTGAAATAGTCTCTCACACGGGGCCCTGCAAGCTGCGGGCCCATTGTTAATCTGGCCCTGCACACTGATCACACAAAGAAAAACTAACAAGTTTAAAGGACCACTTTTCAACCTATCTTCATAATAGGTCCTCACTAATAATCCTGATAAAATACCACCATTTTTTTCTACTCAGTGTGTGTCTCAGTGGAGGGCTGTGGGCAGTTCAGAAACCCGTCCACCAGTGACATCATCGATGGGGAATCCAAGATAATAGAAACGGCAGGCTTTCTAGTCCTGAAAAGTTGCAATGCGAAAATGGAAGCCATCGTTCTCACGATAATAAACATCTAAACATTTTTGTAAAAACAATATTGTCTAAAATAAATCTGCCTAACGATGATGTCACTAGTGGACGGGTTTCTTAACTGCCCACAGCCCTCCTATGAGACTCGCGTCGTGGAAACCACACTGGTTACCAGTAAGACGCCCTGAAGGCGAGAAGCGACAACGCACAATGAATTTCACGTGCCTTTTACTCTGTGCTGACAATAAAGTTGAACCTTGAACCTTGAACCTCTCCCCTCCCAGTCAACTGTGGGGTTCCCCATGGAAGCATACTAGGGCCGTTACTGTTCCTACTTTACATTAATGACATGAATGCTGCCTGTAACTGCAAATTGTTCCTATTTGCTGCATGACGACTCAGCACTCCTGATCTCGGGGGAGGACAAAATGCAGGTTGAGGGGGCTCTCAGTTCAGAACTCACCAAAATACAAACTTGGCTTATCGATAACAAACTCTCACTACATCTCGGATAAACAGAATCCATTCTTTTTGGGTCCAAACATGCTCTCAGTAAAGTAAATGGAAATGATTCAAGGTCAGTTGACGACATAGCAATCTCCAGCAAAGAAGAGATTAGATTACATATCTTGGCTGTTTTCTTGACAACAAACTGACAGGTCAAAGCATTGCAACAAGGGTAATCAAAAAAGTAAACCAAAGAACAAGATTGGCAGAATTTCTGGGCAGAATTTCCTCGTTTGTCAACAAAAGTGCTATCAAGACTCTAGCGGGAGCCCTGACTATGCTTGCACCTCTTGGTTCTCAAACATCCCTATAACACTAAAGACCAAGCTACAAACCTCCCACAACAACAAACTAATTCGACTACTCCTCGGTATGGTGCCCATGACCCATCTTTTTGCAACCCATTTTGAGTTATTGGGAATGACATTTATAACTGGCTTTCGATGGTGACGTAATAAAGATATGATTCAGTGTCGGGTGGATTAAAGGTAATGCCTCTATGTATACATGTATGTAATCTGAAACACCTTTATTACGTCACCATCGAGAGCCAGTTATACCCTGGCATTGGTACATATGTTCATTACGTCACTCTCAAATTACGTTACGTCACTCTCAAATCTGAGTTTTCTCCATTGCTCTGTAAAGCAAATCATGCAGCACCGGACAAACAACTTTAGCCTACTTGCGTGCTCTGCTTGCACAAGTAACAACTTTACTTGCGTGCTCTGCTTGCGCAAGTACAACTTTACTTGCGCGCTCTGCTTGCGCAAGTAACAACTTTACTTGCGCGCTCTGCTTGCGCAAGTAACAACTTTACTTGCGCGCTCTGCTTGCGCAAGTAACAACTTTACTTGCACGCTCTGCTTGCGCAAGTAACAACTTTACTTGCGTGCTCTGCTTGCGCAAGTAACAACTTTACTTGCGTGCTCTGCTTGCGCAAGTAACAACTTTACTTGCGCGCTCTGCTTGCGCAAGTAACAACTTTACTTGCGTGCTCTGCTTGCGCAAGTAACAACTTTACTTGCGCGCTCTGCTTGCGCAAGTAATAAGGTGGCTTGCTGAAAAGCGAGTATCGGAGTGGTATGAGGCAGGGGGTAAGATGAGTGCTCTAATGTTATAGATTTTATCAGTGAAGAAATTCCTGAATTTCTCACATGTATCTATGTCCGGGGGGTGGGAGTAGTGGCAGCAGAGACGGCAGGGTTTAGAATGGCGTTGATGGTCTTAAAAAGTATTTGGGGTCTATGGGAATTTTTATTGATTCAGTCTGACTTGGCTGTTTTTACTGAGGTTTGATATGTTTTCAGACAGTCATGGAGAATTTCATAGGAAATCTGTAGTTTGTCTTTTTTCCATTTTCTTTCAGCCTGCCTACAGGCCTGTCTTAGAAGTCGAGTGGTCTCATTTAGCCACGGCGTGCCAGCCGCATCAGGTTTGCGTTTAATAAATTGAATGGGGTGTGACGTCACGAGACCTGACGAGGCGTGACGTCACAAGACGTGACAAGGCTTGACGTGACGAGGCGTAATGGCAACCATTATATGGAGCCGTGACCGACCAAACGACTGACAGGTTTTGCAAGTTTTCATAGTAATCTGCGACCTTTTGTCACAATTATTATTATTATTACTTGTGCAAGCAGAGAGCACAAGTACTGCGATCGGCTGGGTATGTTGGTGTTGTCCACCGGCCAATGGGTGTGTATGTATGCATGTATGTATGTCGGTGTCGTCCACCGGCCAATAAGGGACCTCATTCTTGATGATGTAACTAAGGTATGTTTGGTGATTGGCTGGGTATGTATGTATTGTAATATGTATATTTGTGGTCCTTTTTGGCTGTTGATGGTGACGTAACTAAGGTTGGCATAGTAGCTAAACAGAGTGCATTTCTTGTTATTATTGCACCGCGTTCATACGGAGAGTGATTTTTTATTAAACCCATAGAGTTGATGCACCATAATGCATGGAGTACGACTACTGCAGTCATGTCCTGTAAAAAATGAGGGGGAAAACACTCACTTCAAAGGTATTGTGGTGATTTTGTTTTTATGGGATTTTTGTTTTTTAATTTTGTATCCCACGATTTTGTAACCCATTTTTCACCCCTGTGTCAATCTAATGTGATCCTGGACTCTACACACCCTCCACCAACCTGGGGAGACTTGAACTCATGCTTCCTTCATGCATGAGTGTCCAAGTTGCTCCTTTACACCTGACAGGGGGAGTTTCCCTGGTTGGACGTAGCGCATGGAAGGAACACGTTATTCCAACCAGTTCCATCAGGCACCCTGGCTGGCCAGGGGGAGGTAGTTTAGAGACCAGGATTACTATGTTTTTTTGTGAGGGGTACCTACCATAGGGGACACGGGGAGAACATGCAAACTCCACAGGTATGGGTCTCGGGTATGGGCACTGATGGAGAGGAGAGAGGAGAGCACATGCCGCCAGCATCCACAGCGTCCCCAGCTAGAATCGAACCCAGGACCTTCTAGCTGTGAGGCGACAGCACTACCGACTGTGCACCGTGCCCCTTATGTGACATTTTCAAAGTGAATGTTTTAATACTTCAGACCATTCCTTCAGTTCCTCAGTATGACTTTTTGGGCTCTCTTATTGATGTGATTGAATAAGCCCTTTGATAATGCAACTAAAACGAAACAAACATAAATGGAAAAAAAGATTAATGACAGTGAGACTCTCACTGGGCCATTGTTAGTGTTCCACACATTAATAATTGAACAACAATGCCAACAATTAAGCAGAATTATTAAACATCTCGCAATCTAACCCCCAAACCTGCAATTGTTCAGATCACACAGTATGACTGTACTAAAGATTTGTGTGGCCATCAACTTCCAGGATGCTGTCTAGCTTGTGAGGGAAGTATTGGTAATTATGAAACATGTTTTCCTTACTAAAACATGCTCTCTTACAATCCTCTGCCAATATTCATGTTTTATTTGTCTTTGAGAAACTATGAGTGGATCCTGGACATAAACCCCTGGGACTGTATTTTCTTATATACTGTAGATATAAGCTTTTGCCATACTTCAATATACTATTTTTCGTCCTCCAGTAATTGGATACGTGGCACCTTGCTAGGTTAACTATAGCACCAGGATGTTCCTTACCATTTCAGCAGAGGATTATAAATATCTACTTCAAAAGGGATACCACAGACTCGAAGCAATGGACAAGACCGTGCCAACAAACAGCCAGTAGAAACCATGAAAAACTACATACTATTATGTTGAAATGCATGATTTCATCTTTTCTTTGTCAAAAACCATACGACATACTATATTATGTTGTCCTTTGTTGTCAGGGAAAGCTCAGGGGATACAGATACAGTTTCTTGTCAGAAATATCCTGCACTTTTACAAGTCTGTTTCTGAGCATTAAAACAAAAAGACAACGGATCAATAGAGAGATGGAGTGCATGAGATATAGAGACAGAGAGAGAGAGAGAGAGAGAGAGAGAGACAGAGAGAGAGAGAGAGAGAGAGCGAGAGAGAGAGAGAGAGAGAGCAACAAAATCAAGGTAACAGGGAAAGGTTGCTCTTGAGGCTGTGACTGATTGTTGAAGCGTTCGATGTTCTCTGGGGGAAAGTCCTTCCGTTTCATGTGCTCCAAATTGCCCCACCCGTCCTCCTGCCAAGTCTTCTGGCACCTCATTATGAAACCCAGTAGGGAGGTCTCTCTAACCTACTCCACACTCACTGGCAATGCATGTCATGCAATGGTACACACACACACACACACACACACACACACACACACACACACACACACACACACACACACACACACACACACACACACACACACACACACACACAAACGCACACGCACAAACAGCATACACACATACACACAGCGCACGCATGCACGCACGCACGCACCTTATATGTCATGAAGATCTGGCAGAATAATTACTTTAAACCTGCATGGTGTCCCTATTTGGGGCAGGTTAAAATATTTTCATATATTATTTTCGCAACAATTCAAGAATAGCAGATCTACAACCTCACAACACATCACATCATGATGAGCTGTGGCTTTGTAGACTTTCACATTTAAAAGTATAAAACAGGGCTTAAGTTCAGGCTCCATTCCCACTAACTTATCAGACATTTCACATACTGTAAGACAACTTCAGGGGGAAATTGTGTAAAATGTTTTATCATCAGCTCGACGTGGAATTGCACCACCATACTACCTATAGTAGGCCACCTACCTTCTCCATCTCTTTAATCTATCTTATTCGATTTCTGACGTTCGTCCAATCTCTTTCTTTGCCCCCGGTGTTCTGTTCCTGCCTCGTGTCTTTCCGTTATGCGCTGTGGGAGGCAAGATAATTGGGCCTGCAGCCATGGAGCAGTGGTGGAAAAAGTACTTTTTTTACCTAAGTAAAAGTACGAATACTGCAATATAGAAATTATTTGTTACAAGTATAAAAGTCCGGAATTCAAAATGTACTAGTGCAAACGTATGGGCATCAAAATGTACTTAATGTACCAAAAGTAAAAGTACTCATTGTGCAGAATGTCCCATTTTCAAGTATCATGTATAACAGTCTTTTGAAAATAGCAGTTCTACAAGCTCTACAAGCTCGAGCTTGTAAATTGGCTATTTTCAAATGGCCGAAATGAAGTGGTTAATGTATGTTTTTTTTGTGATAATAATCAAAATCTATAATGTAACTATAGTAACTAAAGTAAAAGTAAAAGTGCAATATTTGGATCCGAGATGTAGTGGAGTAGAAGCAAAAGTATTGGAAATTGGAAATACTCAAGTAAAGTACAAATACCTCAAAATTGTACTTAAGTACAGTACTTAAGTAAACGTACATACTGTCCAGGAGGGGAGCTGCACAGCAGCACTCAAATCTTTGCCGGCTAATGTAGGAGGATGACTGCATGCTCTGTCATGAAGAATGCTTGGAGCACAGGTGGGGCATCTATCTTCATTACGCTGCCACGGATCACTGAGGGGCCTTAAGTTCACACACATCACTCATTCACACAAAGCAACGTTACAGTAACCTCACTCAGACCTTTACTGCATGTTGTGTGTTGTGTAGTGTCATGGCCGTGTAGTGTCATGGCCGTGTAGTGTCATGGCCGCGAGCCGCCCCAATGCATTTCCAATGGGAGTCACATGGTTTGACACAACATTTGTGTTGTATGAAGGGGAGGGGCGCAGTCGAAACACAGCCGAAAGCCATACAACAGCTTGTAGTCCAAAATGTGGACTACAAACCATGTGACTTCCATTGGAAATGCATTGGGGCGGCCATGACACTACACGGCCATGACACTACACAACACACAACATGCAGTAAAGGTCTGAGTGAGGCCTATACCTCCGGTCAGTGGTGGAAAGTAACTAAGTACACTTGAGTACTTGAGTATTTCCGATTTCCAATACTTTTACTTCTACTTCACTACATCTCAGAGGCAAATATTGTACTTTTCTCCACAACAACTATTTGAAAACCTTAGTTTACTAATAGATTGTGATTATTATTACAAAACATAGACCATTTGAAAATGGCCGAACTACAAGCTCACAATGCGTTGCGATGTGACACATTGATCTCACATGTAGATGTGCTATTTTCAAAAGATGTGGGACATTCGAGTACTTTCTGCTTTTACAAAGTCAATTTTGCATTCCAGACGTTTACTTGTAACGGAGTAGTTCTACATTGTATTATTATTATGTAGTATTGACACTTTTACTTAAGTAAAACATGTGAGTACTTTTCCCACCACTGACACAAAGCAACTTTACAGTAACCTCCAGTGTGAGGAACAAGGAAACGTGTTCCCCTGGCAGACCAGTGCTCTAAGGTGTAATGCACTGGTGGTGAATTTAGTCATTATGTTGTTGCAGGTCGGCCTACCTTTCATCATTCTTGTCTCTCTGTGACAGGGGTATAGACATTAAGGGAAATTTGACACTGGTCCTCCGGACCAGTACATTTTCAAGATCACTGGCCCCACCATTGTAGCTACAGGCCTAGGAATATTATTTTTGAATTGACAAACAACAGTCAAGTGTGTGCGTGGGCTCAGCCAGATGGCCATGGAACTCTGTGCACAAACACAAACAGAGCCACCAGATAGAAAACCCATTGGACTAAGCCAAATTATACTGTAAAACAGCAAAAGTAAAACTGTCTGACACATTGGAAAGAAGCAACACAAAAGCAATGTGCAAACACGGCAGCAAGATTTGTGAGCTGCTGTGATAGGAGGATATCAAATGGAACACAACCACCCTAAAGACTATAATCATTGCGTATTCCTGCACTATATCTGCATCAGTGATCTTGGTACAAAGAAATCGATTTATTGGAGATTCTGACTTTCAATTGTATACATTTTGTTTTGATTGTATTGTTCCACTTTTTTGCTTTGGCAATGTAAACTTACGTTTTCTCATGCCAATAAAGCCCTTTGAATTGAATTGTGTGTGTGTGTGTGTGTGTGTGTGTGTGTGTGTGTGTGTGTGTGTGTGTGTGTGTGTGTGTGTGTGTGTGTGTGTGTGTGTGTGTGTGTGTGTGTGTGTGTGTGTGTGTGTGTGTGTGTGTGTGCGCGCACTGCACACGCACTCATATAAGTGTGTGTGCTTGCCTGCTTAAATCTCTCATGCGGATTTCTGAGCAATATGAGTGACACTGTAAACCTGATCTAGGTGCTAGTCAGACCTGATCAATAATTCACTGTGCTCTGCTGGGGTCACTGGAGTGTACTGCTGAAAATGATAGACACAGATGGGAGAACTTTTATGCATGCCAACCTTGAGTGAAACTGCACATTTCAGCTTAGAAAATAAAAAACTCTAAAAGGTTTTGGTGCTGAACCACCTATTTCAACCCAGAAAGGCCCAGGGTTTTATTTCTCATTATTTCTCACAATTTAATGACTGCACAGTGCCATCTGTTGTTCAAAACAGAGAGACACTACTAGCACACTAAGCTTCTCAAGTTCCACATGAAGCTGGGACACTGACCTTTCAGGAAAAAGTGGCAAAAAAGAGTACTTATGCCCTATTTCAAAAGGGTGGAAAATAGGAGATCTACAGGCGATGTGACACACTGTGAACTTGTAGATCGGCTACTTTTTTCCATATAAAAGAAATGCAGGTTGAAAGACAACGTACAGTATGTGTGTCACTTGTAGACAAATGCAGATGAGTGGGAAGGGATTGCGATCATAGACTGTAAAAAAAAATATTTTTGAGGTTAAATGCAAACTCAATAGGGCAGTGTTTCTCAACCTTTTTTGGGACAGTGCCCCCTATCCAATATCCAGGTCCCTATACCCTACCCATACCCAATTTAAATGTAAGCTTTTATACGATTTGTTTTATTGTGTATTGGGTTGCTTATATAATTTAGAAAACAAATCGGATTTTACATTAAGCTGGACTGTATGTGATTATTATGTATTTATTGGCCAGTATCATGGTCAGTATCATGTCAGATATGGTCAGTATCATGTCAGAATATGGTCAGTATCATGTAAGATTATGGTCAGTATCATGTCAGTATAATGGTCAGTATCATGGTCAGTATTATGTCAGTATCATGGTCAGTATCATATCAGTATCCTGTGAATATCATGGTCAGTATCCTGTCAGTAGCATGTCAGTACCATGGTCAGTATCATGGTCAGTATTATGTCAGTATCCTGTGAATATCATGGTCAGTATCCTGTCAGTAGCATGTCAGTACCATGGTCAGTATCATGGTCAGTATCATATCAGTATCCTGTGAATATCATGGTCAGTATCCTGTCAGTAGCATGTCAGTATCATGGTCAGTACCATGGTCAGTATCATGGTCAGTATCATAACAGGGCTGTCAGGCCATGTCCCAGGTCATATCTAACCATAGCCAACAGTACCATGGTCAGTATCATGGTCAGTATCATAACAGGGCTGTCAGGCCATGTCCCAGGTCATATCTAACCATAGCCAACAGTACCATGGTCAGTATCATGGTCAGTATCATAACAGGGCTGTCAGGCCATGTCCCAGGTCATATCTAACCATGGTCAGTATCATAACAGGGATGTCAGGCCTCCCAGGTCATATCTAACCATAGCCAACAATGTATCACATCGTGACAAGTTGTTAGCTTGTAGATGTGTTTATTCCCCAGCACAACAGAGTATAAATTAGTAGCCTTTCCAGACATGCTTCCACTTGTATAAACCCCATTTGACACTTGCAAATCTAGCCAATATTCCATCAGCATCCCAATAAAAGACATACACACAATTCAGAAACCACGCCTCATTTGACTGCACAGTTAATGAAAAAAGACTAGGATGAAATGAAGAAAATGGGCACTTGATATTAAACTGAAGCCCACCCAAGAGCACCTCAGCACCCACCTTTAAATAACATAGCTTCCATCTCTGTACACTCCCTGGAGGGCTGTACCGTCCCCGTTGAGAAACACTACTCTAGTCTCTAGGGGGAGGTAATTGCCATCCACTGGGACCCCAAATGACACCCCTGCCCTGCCATGAAGTCGTCTCATTGGAATAAGGTCACGCTTAAGAGCTCCTAAACTGATGCTTAATCAATAACCTTTTGTTCAGTGCTAAATTTAGTCCCGGGATCAACTTTGTATCGGATTGTCACAATTGTCCTTTTACAGCGCAGTCAGGGAGGATCTATCCACCCCCTCTCCTTGTCAGTACAACCTCTGATTGCACTTATAGCTGATAGGGTCAAAAGTATTGGATATACCCCATACGTCTGCTAGGGACCAACCTAGAAGACAGAAATGTCTGTAACTGGATACAAAATAATGACCTGACCATAGTGGTTTGCATGGGAGAGAAGGTGATTGCCCCACCTCTACCCCTCCCCCCTCCTTTTTATCAATGTATTTCTATTCCAACCTGTACATGTAGATTTAAGTTTGAGAAATCTTAATTGTTTGTTGTCACTGTTGTCATTGTGAGTTGGTCAGTATCATGCATGGGACCCGAATGGAAACAAGACCGCAAGGTCTTTAATCGGTGCTGTCCTTTTGGTCCAATGCTGTGCTTGACTATACCCTGTACTGTTTGCATCTTATTGTCTAATACAATTATCAATCAATTCATATACGTCAAGTAACAATACTAGAGGTTCTGTTACAGGCAAAGTAATGTAAAATAGTTAGAGCAGTGGTTCCCAAAAAAGGTGTGCCTTGGAATTTTAAGACAACCATATTATTGCAATACAATACAAATATTCTTGTATAATCATTCTTTAATTTACTATATCAATAAAAAAAAGAAAGAGAAGATCTGCTAGCCCACAATGTGTCGACATGTCTTGAGATTTTGACTTGCCCATTGGTGCACCTTGGGCACAAAAAGTTGGGAAAGCACTGAGTTGGGGGAATAAAATAGGAGAGATGTAGGATGTGTAGCCTTTGTTGCTTGGAGTACCACAGGTGTTGACTTGTCACGGGATAATGGGACAATGGATTGTGTACACTAGAGATTATAGACTTAACCCTATCGAAGCAGATTTGGCTCAAAAAAGGGATTCAATTAATTCCGCTCATATGCCACTAAAATGTGGAACGCCCTACCAACAGCCAACGCGAAATGTGAATCCCTTGACTCCTTCAAAACCGCTCTCAAAGAGCACCTACGGACGGCTGCAATTCGAACCTGGCCCCTGTGAAAAAGGTCAGAGTCCCCCCAACACTTTCCCCCCCCATACTGTACATGTTTATCCCTTTTTTTACTTGCTTTATATGATGATTCCCTGTTTTTCATAAAAGTGTATATTTGTGCGTCTTTAAATGTGCTGATGACTTGAAAATGGTGGACAAGTCTTAGTGCTTTTCATGGTTTCGTCCTCGTAGCAGTTTTTGTATTGACCTGTGCTTTCGTTTGAAATGTACCCATTCTACATACTGTGAATATAATTTTCAATCAATCAATCAAGTTGTATAATGAGGGACTGCGAAGGATATAAGGACGAGGGGGGGTGTCACAGGCAGTGGTGAGCTGGCGGTAGGGCTGTCCAGGGCGCCGCCCCGGTAGTTCCGACACCGCACGCACCGTCGCATACACCCCACATGCAATTCAAATGAGCTTTATGCACACGCGCGACATACAGCCCTACTAGTTAAAAAATCCACAGCACCCCACTGGTCACACGTTTAAATACCATCAATCAAACTCAGATGTGTGCAAACATGACTAAGGACTTTATTAACCAAATCATTTTCCCTGTAATATCCACAAATAAAAGTGATCTCTTTATATATATTCACATTGTATAATTTCATAGTGTGACAAAAAAAACATATTTTTTTTATTTTTTTCATTTGGATTTCCAGCCATTCCTTATAATTGTCATTTGATCAGTCGCCATGCAGTCGTTTGGAAAGGTTGGAAAAAAAGGAAAAAAAAACGTTACGATTGGTCGGCATTGGCGGTCGTGTCAGACTCCTTTGTCCTCCGCTTCCATTGGCCCCTCAGTTACCCAATCACAGATTTCATCACACTGCGACAATAACGTAAAAATAAATTAAGTAAGCAACGTTCTCCCATTTAGCGCTCCACAGTCCTCCTCATTTCCTTTTTGTTTTTTTGTTGTCTTTTTTTTAGTTTTTTTTTAGACATTTTTCTATTTTTATATAATAATAATAATGACTATAATTATATCCGATATAAATTCAATAGTATTTTTTTCTCTTTCTCAAATTTTTAAATAAATCATTTTGGCAATCTTCATAATGTTGTCACTTTAGCATAAAAGAATACTCGAGTACAAAATAAAAACTGTGAGAAAAAACTTCATCAGACAGCCAGGAGAAGAGGAAGGGGGGGGGGGGGGGTGCAAAGAGTGTGAACAACAGTTACACAACGGAGTGAGTGAGTGTGTGTGTGTGTGTGTGTGAGAGAGAGAGAGAGAGAGAGAGAGAGAGAGAGAGAGAGAGAGAGAGAGAGAGAGAGAGAGAGAGAGAGAGAGAGAGAGGTAAAGAGAAGGAAGAAAGGTAGAAAGGAAGAAAGGAAGAAAGGAAGGAAGGAAAGAAAGAAAGAAAGAAAGAAAGAAAGAAAGAAAGAAAGAAAGAAAGAAAGAAAGAAAGAAAGAAAGAAAGAATAGCCTCCAGGTTCAGATGCCCATGGGAAACAGATCTATATACAACATCAACTGTTGTGGAAAAAACTGTCCATCCATCCAACATCTGTGGTCTGTGGTGTGCCTCCTCTTGTCCGTCCTGGTACAGTGTTGTATGCATCTGCAGTAGTCCAGTGTCAGCAGCAGTCTCCAGTGGGTGGGTTGTCCCAGTGTTATACCAGAGTGTACGACTTGGCATAGGGGTTGTTGCTCTGTTTCAGGTGTCCTCTGGAGTCCAGCAGGGACTCCTGTGAGGTGCTGAGCTTGGCAGCCTGTGCTTGGGCCAGGTCCCCCGAGGCGGCGGGGCCCTCTCCCCCCCGGGCGTCTCCCCTGGCCTCTCCTCGGACCTCTCCCCGGGCCTCTCCCCTCTCCCGGGGCTCTCTGTGGGGCAGGGTGGAGGCGGTCCCCGGTTGCCACTGCTGCACCTCTCGGGGCGAGGGCACCTCCATGGGGGTGGGCTCCATCGGAGGGGGCCTCTTCAGGGTGCGGCTCCTCTGGGGCTCCAGGCAGGTCTGGCCCATGGCTCCTCCTCCACCTCCCGTATCCCCAGTAGCAGCACCAGCAGCAGCACCAGCACCTCCTACAGCTCCCACGCAGCTGCTGCTGCTGCTGGCACCGCCACCTCGAGCCGCTGCTGGCACGCCGCGGTTCAGCAGGAAGTCCATGCGGAGGTAAGGTGGCAGGTGGACCAGCTCGCCTCCTGAGGAGTCACACACACATGCAACGGTTAGTTAAGCCCATTAAGACCTGAGAACCAGTCAACAAATGCCTTCTAAATCAGTAGTTATCAAACCTTTTCGTGCCAGGGACGATTTGTGTTTAAAAAGATCACATTTATTCAAACATGTTCAAAAAGATGTACAAGCTTGCAGTGCGGCACAAAGTGACGAGCTGTGAGCTCATAGATCTTCTATTTGTGAATAGCCAATGCTGAAATCTAAAATGACGCAGATGCTTTCCCGGTTATACTTAAGAAAGCAAACATATCATTTTCTTAATTCTGAATGCACAACTATGTTTTATAATTGAATAGTCCTAGCTAGTACTTTTTTTTTTGTATAGGCAACATTTGTGGGGGAACGTACTCCAAGATCTTTCCATCTGGCATTTGAGAGGGGTTTAGAGTTTCCAATGTTTGATATTAAAAGATTGCAGATCAAATCTCCCATTCTGATGCAAAATTCAGTGCTGCAATGCATCAGGGAGATTGTTTCTTTGCACAGCCCTGTGAGATACATGAATACATACAGTGCATATACTGTGTACATACAATACATGCAGACAGTGCATGAACACACCCCACGCATGCACACACAACCCACGCACGCACGCACACACACACACGCACACGCGCACACGCACACGCACACGCACACACACACACACACACACTGTGTGCATGTGCGTTCAGAAATGCGCTTTTAATCCATTCTAATTTCAAGAATTGTCTAATCTTTTACTCGTGTCCCATGATACCAACGGTTTGAATACCCAGCAGAAATACGGCAGCAGAAAGTAATGCATTCATACTTTTACATTATTTCACTCCTCTATGCACAGGGATAGTGATTTATATAATTCATTCATCATCATATTCTGCATGCTTCACCAGGAACCACATCTACTGCATTTTCAGAAAATGTACTGCATGATTATGGAGCAGACCATAATAGGATGTTCAACTATGTTATCTAATCTCCACTATCATATTAAGTTAGAGATTCTTCTCCTTTAATAATGTTATAATTTTTCATTCCTACAGGAAAGCTCAGGGGAGGATTACAGTACATCTTCTTAATCTGTTATCTAATTCCTATTCAAACGACTCTCCATTACTCACGGGGCTATCACATGGAGCAGGCCTGCATTGGTAGTTTGAAAGAAAAAACTCTCCCCAGTACGCCTGTGGTTTATACAGGATGAGAATGAGCTTTATTCGGAGCCGGAGGATTTGGCAACATGTGTGCCAAGATAAACCAAGTCAGATTTAATACAGCACTGTATTTAAAAAAGCTTCTCCACCTTGAAGTAATTGAATGGGGACGACAACGAGAGAGAGAAAGAGAAAGAGAGAGAGAGAGAGAGACACAGACACAGACAGACAGACAGACAGACAGACAGACAGACAGACAGACAGACAGACAGACAGACAGACAGACAGACAGACAGACAGACAGACAGACAGACAGACAGACAGACAGACAGACAGACAGACAGACAGACGGGAGGGAGGGGACGTCGGGAGACTGTTGTTCAGGGCAGGCTTCAGGCGCTTACAACTATTTTGTGAGATCTTTTAGATTGTTTCACATTGTTTGAAAATTCACTTTCACAAAATTCACTTTCACTTTCACAAAAAGTGTGGCATTTTGTGAAACCTTTTGAAAAGTGATGAAAAGTGACACCATGCATGTTGAAAGTGGTTTCACCTATAGTTAAGTGAGCTGCTCCTCACATAAAGAGGGCGGTCAGGTTACCAGAGGCAGCAGGGTGTGAGCGGGAGATTGAACACTTGATTAGCAGAGGAGTTCTCTCTGTACAGTTCCAACAACACTGGAACAGAAATCTTTCAGGGGGTCTGCTGAGATCAGCAGGCTGTAACTATTCTACTGTGTTCCGCCACACGCACGCACGCACACACACACACACACGCGTGCACACGCACACGCACTGTTCTTAATGATCGTACAGATATGCCTGTCTCTGCAGATTCATTCCCACACACGACCTCGAGGCTGAAATGGTCGGGATCACTGGAGGCCAAGAATAATTTATAGGGCGTTTAATAAACCTGATTAGAGGCAGCGGAGATGATGAATGGCAAGCAGCGTTAATTGAATTAAATATAGATTTAAGTGTTTCTATGGAAGCTTATTAGGAATTCATTTCTAAAATCCATCAGCCTGTAACTTGCAGATTGCGGTGTAATGGGACAGTGCATGTATCCATAATACAATGGCAAGTCTATGCCACGCTATTAATCTCAGTGTCTGTACAT
>NC_136792.1:22066083-22121083 GCF_951216825.1 Electrona antarctica
AGCTCACAATGTGTCGCGATGCGATGCATTGTGAGCTTGTAAATCTGCTATTTTATTATTGTAAACTTTAAATTGGTCATTCTGCACAGCGAGCACTTTTACTTTTGGTACTAAACATTGAAAAGGTTTGAGAAGCTCTCGATCTCTTATGCAATACCTGTGTCCTGTGAGGGGCTGACACTGTAGCTGTCACTCTCCTTGTCCACAGAGCCGGTGGCACGTGGTGTGGGCAGCCTCCAGTCAGTGGTGAGGGTGTGTGAGGAGCTGGTAGGATGGGGACGGTTGAGGGTCCACTGGCTAGCGTAGCGGCTACGGGCCGCGGCAGGACCGGCTTTGGCAGTGCGTCTGGCAGTGGGGTCTGGGGTTGGGGGGAGGTTGTGGCATTTAGAGAGGCTTTGTTAGAAACATTGATTAAACCCTCAAACCCCATATGGCCGTTGTGGGGCGGATACCCCTTAGCTCAAGATTCTAACTTTTTTTTGCTTTTTTTTAACTCCCTATCTTGATCATATCAGATCGGGGCCTGGCCCGTGGCTCAGCGGTCCAGGCACCTTGGCTGGTGGTAATCCAGTCTGGCAGTGTGCTGCGGGTTCAACTCCCAATCCCGACGGCCTTTACTGCATGTCACCCCCCATCTCTCTCCCCATTTCCTGTCAGCCCACTTTCTATCTATCAATAAAGGCAAAAAGCCCCCAAAAAAGTTGTATAATTAATAGCAGATCGACAAGTTTTGAGCTTGTACTGCTTTTTTTCTACTTTTGCTATCCTTTTCTTTGAATCCTTAATCGTAACAGTTTTGGACCTGACAGAGACGATATGCGGTACTTCATTGAACATGCACTCCGTTGGTCTATACTGTATTTGGCTTCCTCCTTTTTTCCCCTTGTAGTCCAAACTCTTCACTGACAATAATTGATCTAGTACAAGCATCAAAGAGGTGAACATTAACGAGATACTGTACATGCACTACCGCATTCACCTCCAGCTCCAAATTATTCTTTGTACACAGAATTTCATCATTGAACAGATTATAGTGTGTGTGTGTGTGTGTGTGTGTGTGTGTGTGTGTGTGTGTGTGTGTGTGTGTGTGTGTGTGTGTGTGTGTGTGTGTGTGTGTGTCAAAGGCAAATGGTCCCCAATACAGCTCCCAAAAATAGCATCCAATTCAGCCTGACCCAGGCATGCTGATGTTCTATGCACCAATGGGCCACATCAGAACGCTTTAGAAAGGCTCTCTGATTAGATCTGACCTGAGGAGAATAGCACTGTAATGGTGGCAGGTCAGAGAGTATCGCCATTTCATCACTGAGGGACTGAGGGATGGAGACGATGATGGGAAGACGGAGAGGTAGGGAGTTGGCAGTGGTGGAAGAGTAACTAAGTGCAGTACTTGAATACCATTTTACTGGAGTAGTTCCAGATCTACAAGCTCGCAACGCGTTGCTTCGCAATGTGAGCTTGTGGATCTGCTGTTTTCGAATAATTTGTATACATTTGGAAACTTTTACTCAAGTCAATTTTGAATACCAGACCTTTTCTTGTATTTCTATATGGTGGTATTGATACTTTTACTCAAGTAAAATAGAGAGAGAGAGAGAGAGAGAGAGAGAGAGAGAGAGAGAGAGAGAGAGAGAGAGAGAGAGAGAGAGTGTGAGAGAAAGAGAGAGAGAGAGAGAGAGATGAGTCAGCAAATTGGGTTCAAGCCCCAGTGGCCAGACTAAATGAACCAATTGTGTCTGCATGTGTATATGTGCACGTGTACCATAGTATGTGTGTGCGTGCATGCGTGTGTACAGTACGTGTCTATGTGTGGGTTAGTGGGTGCATATTTTGGTATGTTCCTAGTAAAAATGGGTCCGCAACGAATGGGTCCTGACTGACCCATAGTTTGGGAAATACCCTAAAACACATCAAACTGGGGGCCGTTGAAATGAAGGTTTGTACAGCATCCATTGAGCTGGAACATGGCCACGAGGACAGAAGCTCATCATCAGTTATGCTCCACTGAATCTGGACCCCCTGACCAATGCTTAGGGCAGGCTGCTTACAATTTAGAATTTAAATTTACAGTAAGCTAGAACAAAAGAAACATGGTAATATATCAAATACATACAAATAGTCATCATGAATCATACGTAAGCTTAAGAACATAACAGTGGAATATCTATCCAATGAAACTATATGTGTATACACTATAGAGTGCTATATGTAATGCACACAGTGCTATTTAAGTTACATAAGTTGACCTTCAGGGCCCACTGAATGTACAGTACACCGAGGTTATTATACAGGTAGTTATGTCGTTTTGTTTATTCAAGATTTCAGGGTATACAGTAAATCAAATAACATAACACAATATATGTGACACACCCATACGGAACATACCAAAAAGATGATACGTTTACATATAAATTTCATATAACCACCATATGCAAAATAGTGTGGTCAGTATTTCTTATTTATATATTTAGCCTATTAGTTATTTTTTGTTTGCTACTACTGTAGTTTACCGTAGTTTAGTTTTAATTCTCGAAAAAGCTTAAGATTTATTTGATCTTTTATTACTTTTATTTATTTTCATTATAATGGTGGGGTAGTCAGGGGCAAGATTCAAAATGTAAAAAAAAACAAAAAATAGCAGAATAACAAGCTCACAGCTGACATTTGCTATTAGTTGCTATTCTTGAAGACTCTTGAAAATGTTTTACTACAAGGCTTATATACACACACACACACACACACACACACACACACACGATTTTAGTCCATTTTAGTTTTGTAAACACACAATACAGTTTCACTTTATTATAATTTTACTATTTTAGTTTCTTTTATTTCAGTTTTACTAAAATGTTTTATCAATTCTAGTTTTCGTTATTTCCTTAGTTTTACTTATACTAATACACACTACACTAATAACCCTGATGTCCACACTCACACAGCTAGAGGGTCTGTATTCAGAGTGACTGCATGGGCAGGCCAGCGCCGGGTTAAAGCTGAGACAGGTTGAAAAACTATTGGCCTAGGTTGTCGTTCAGATGAATGGGCAATGAAATGCTATTAGTGGAGTAGGTTTTTTAACACTGCTGAGTTCATTTCCTTTTCCAATGTCATGCTTTTAGAAAACACACTGTACACGGTGGCACTGCAGTTCCCACCTTTTTCTGGATCAGGGCCCACTTGAAAATGTTGAAAGCTTTGTACGGCCCACACATCTGACCACTTTATGGGCCTTTATTTGAATGATTAATCAATCCATTGTGTTCTATTGATCGATATCACAAAGAACGCTCATTTCCCCCCCCCCCCAAGGTTCTAAAGAAGAAATACCATGACTTTTGTTTAAATCTTAGTGTTTTGCTTATTATTTGGGGGCCCACTTGCAACCTCCTCAAAGCCCATCAGTGGTCCCACCAGCCACAGGTTTGGAATCGCTGCTGTAGGACACTGCTAGAGGAGTTATGTAAGACTCTGGCTTGTGGAGTTGTGGATCCAATGAAGACAATGAATCATACGGTAGGAAAACCTTGTTACATCCATAACCGGTGACAGTGTGCCAGTGGTTGGTGTCACAGGGATAACAGTGGTGTTAGTACAAGTGTCTAGAGCCCGACCCATGCCACATGTTTAGGTCAGATGCCGATCCCCAATTTTGGAGATTCCTAGATCACAATTGCCAATGTTTTGGCTGATAATTTGTCAGAAAGAGGCTGGTTGAAAGAAAGTGGTTGAAAATCAGGACACATCGAGTGCAAAATAGCCAATTCCAATGTTGTCAAAAAGGTCAAACTATGACCGATATATCATCCAAACTGCTCTATGGGTCGGACTCTATAGTGTTAGTAGAAGTGTTCATTTTAGTAGTAGAATAAATAAATAATAGAGCACTGACGGTGGTGGGACTCACTGGTTCCAGGCCTGGCGTCGGACACGTCCACCAGTGGTCCGGTGGCCTGGGACAGGGACTGGTAGTGGACCGTGTGAGTCACTGTGGACGACTTCTGCTTCTGTGGCTCACCAAAGTCATTGTCTGTTAGCAACACGGTGGACCGGTCGTCTACAGGGGAGCGAGGAAGATAAGGGAGGAGGGAGGGAGAGAAGTGGGGAGAGAAGAAAGAAAGAAAGAAAGAAAGAAAGAAAGAAAGAAAGAAAGAATATGCATGCTGTGAGCCTGCTGGCCAAAGAAATGAAAATTATGACTAAGTTTAAAGGAGAATTTTGGGCTAGAAGGCTTTCTTTATTTGTAGTTGTTACGTCCCCACCAAAGAGGTGCAGGTGATATGTTGTGAAAAAACACATTATTGGTCATTTCCCCGACCATAAGCCCTCAATGCGCCGTTGGGTTTTAGTGCTAATTCGCTTATTTCCATCAATTTACATTATGAAGAGAGGAAATTAGCACTAAAACCCAACTTTGAGGGCTTATGGTAGGGGAAATAGCCAATAATGAGTTTTTGCACAAAATAACACCTGGACCTCTTTGGTGGGGACATAACAACTACAAACTAGAAAAAGTGCCCTTCTGGGCACAGGTCTCCACCAGGAGGATAGGACTGTGTGAGATGTTTGGCAAAATGTTTAGGAGTAATATAAACATGTTTTTTTGTTTGTTATTTTTTTGCAACAATTTTCTTCATTTTGTTGAGGAAATGCAGAGCCAGATCACTCATAGCATGAGGATAGAATTCTGGATGAGCAGGATTTAGTACAAAACGGGCCACTCCTGAAAACTTTGGAAGGCAATGTTAGCCAATCAGTGTAGAATCTGAGAAATCCAACAGACTCGTCTTGATCACATGACTACAGAGATCATGTGTACCGATTTGCGTGACATTGGCTGAAATCTGTGCGACTAACATAAGCAATGTGTTTTGCAGAAATCGGCCTCATGGTGGCGCTATAACCGGCAGATGTGGAGGGATGCAGGGACAATGTTTTTCCATGGCCTCTAGGGAGTGCGCATACATAAGTTGTATACAGATCGATGCAGTTATAGCTAAAAACAGGAATTGGCCTGTTATAGCGCCACCTTGAGGCTGATTTGGGGAAGAAATGAGTGGCATGTCGTCCTCGGCCTAGTGGAAATGTGCGTGTATAATTTCACGGAAATTGCACACTGTGTTTGTGATTTGTGGCATTTTGTTCGAAACGGACCAATCATGTGAGCTTTGGAAGGCAATCTTAGCCAATCAGGATGGAAGATGGGAAATGGTGCAGATCCGTGTTGATCACATGATACACTAGATAGTGTATACCGAATTGTGTGATGTATGGATAAAATGTGTACGAGTAATCTACAGAAATGTGTTTTGCCTAAATCGGCCTCATGGTGGCGCTATAACAGGCCGTTGAGGAATATTTGGGGCAGAGGTTCGTCGTTGGCATCCAGGGAGTGTGTGTGCAAAGTTTGGCATGGATCGGGCCAACGGTGGCAGAGATTAGCTGGTAACAGACGGACGGAAGGAAGGAAGGACGGACGGACGCACACACACACACACACACACACACACACACACACACACACACACACACACACACACACACACACACACACACACACACACACACACACACACACACACACACACACACACACACACACACACACACACACACACACACACACACACACACACACACACACACACACACACACACACACACACACACACACGGACGGAATGCAAAACATACTCTCTCCCCATGCCTTCGGCCTGGTGGAGACAATAAAGGTAAGAAAGCCTTTCATGACATCACATTTTAATTTGTTTTAGGTTTTGTGACCTCAATTATTACCCCCCCAACAAAAAAAAAGAAGAAGAAAGAAACAGAAACACAAAAAGTTAAAATATGAAGAATCCCAGACAGCAACGATTTACTGATTTAGCCTATTTGTGCCAATATAATGCACATGCACACAATTGTGATGCCGGTGATAGAAGTGGTTAACTGAACTAAAAGAGAAGCAGAGAAAAAGCAACGCGCCACGGGGGCCTTGCTTCCTTCACTCTCACCGATTGTCTCCATGGTATCCCTCTCCTCGATGAGGAGCTGTGCGCGGGGGATGTCGATGTGCATTCTCAACGTCTGCTGCTGCTTATTGACGGTGTCCGGCGTACGCGTGTTCTTACTGGGGGGGGAGAGCGAGATCAATGAAAACAAATACAAAAAACTCATTTTGTGACTCAGCTGCATGAGCTTTGCATCACATTAAACAAAAAATAAAATACATTTGATAAGTAATTCTAAGAGGGCAAGAGGGGCCCGTATAATATCCTCTATGCAATATATCTGAAGGGTTTATAGATAATTCCAGGGTGTATTGTGATTTATGGTCGCTGTTTAAAGGCTGATTGAGCGTTACCGTACATACCTCATCAGCATTTCTGCCAGGCTTTTGGCATCTGTGGAGTGAAGTGCAGAGCCAGTAAGCACATTAACAATACAAGTGGAGATGCAAGCAAGCACTAACGCAATTTGAATCAGACCATTCTCTGCATGGGAAAAACACAGCAGTGAAATGGTGATTGAGTGAGAGAGCAGATGTTTGATCTGAGGAGCCTGTTGCTATATCTGTTGCATCGCGACACATTGTGACTTGTGAGCTTGTAGATCGGCTATTTTCAAATGAGCGAAATGTATAGGCCTATAGGGCTGAAGTGGTTACTGTATGTTTTGATTCAAAATCTACAAATTAACTAGTAACTACAGTTTAAAACTTGTTGTAGTGGAGTAAAAGTACAATATTTGCCTCTGAGATGTAGTGGAGTAGAAGTAAAAGTACTGGAAATTGGAAATACTCAAGTAAAGTACAAATAAGTTAATAACTCATATTGTACGTAAATGTACTTAGTTACAAACAGTAGTAGGAGTCAATCAGGGTGTCCTAAACACAGCTCAGAGAATGCCGGCCGGCCTCCTCCATCTCTGGGGGACCTCTACAAGAAACATTGTTTCAGAAGAGCCAACAGCATCCTCAGCGTTTTAACAGCAGGAGAACAACGGCGAGTGACACTTGGATTTAATTGGCTATCGCCCAATCGTCCACTATCGCCGGACGACGTTGCCCAAAAGACTAATTATTTTCATCTTTTCGGCCCGACGTTCCTCTGCCCACTTTTCGACCATCGCCTGTTCGCCTGCTATCACCAGCTATCGGCAGTAGTTGCCGGGTCCCATTGACAAATAATGCACTTCCGGAAAAAACGTAGGGTGCGTTCGGAAATGCGCACCGGGAATGTGGTCAGTTTGTTGAGTGTGGTGGGCGGTGACGTCACAGTGTGCCTTATTTACGAACGACCACAGCTCTGACACATTCACACCGCCGACACCGGACAACCCCAGCTTCAGGGTAGGGTCGCTCAGTGCGGGCACTCGGCACACCCGGTGCGCAGCGCACTGGATTTTCGAACGACAAGAGAGCACACCAGTGCGTTCAGGGCGCATTTCCGAACGCACCCGTAGTTAGACTCATCCCACCCAGGTCACTACCTGCTTGAACTGCTGCCCTCAAGGAGGCCCTACAGTGCCATCAAAGCAAAAACAAACAGACTGAGGAATAGCTTTGATCCCAGGGCTGTTATTGCTCTAAGCACTGCACAAACCTCAGACACTTGACTTTGTGCAGTCTGTTGTTGGACTGATGGACAGATGTGCAATATGGACTTACAGTACTGTGCAATATGTTTACTTTAGTTTTTAATGTATGTTTTTATATTGTATATAATATTTCTGCTCTGAGTTGGATTGCTACCTCAATTTGGTTGTCTAGTATTACAACGACAATAAAGAGTTTCTGGTTCTGAGATGGCCCTCCCCTGCCTGCTGCAACCCATGAATCCAGCCAATTGTGTAGCCGCAGGCACTGCGGAGGAACAAAACCCCAGTCTCCATGGTGGTGGGCAGAAACTGTACCGCTGCCACCCGGACAACTCCCTTAATGATAGCTTCTTAATGACAACCGCAAAGTCGATACTGAGCTTGACAGTGACTGCTTTCAGATTAATTGCCCCTGCCTGATGCATTTGAGATCAACATGGTTTAATTATAAGGATCTTGCTCTACAGTATATGGTGGGTATATTGGTGTGTGTACCAATGCATACAGTACGTACTGTACCATTGTGCAAGTACAGTACATAGAATTTTGTATTCATGTTTATGTGCATGTGCTGTGCATGTATGCGTGCGTGCGTGCGTGTGTGCGTGCGTGCGTGCGTGCGTGCGTTACACTGCTTTTTGTAAAACATGGCACATTTAATACATCCTGGATGACTGTCACTCTTTGTTGGTCGTGACCCCTGAGTCCTGCATGCACATATACAGTATGTTATTGTGGTTTTCACACTGTGTGTGTTGTGTGTTCTGAGGATGCAGGCTCTATACAACTCACCTCTGAGTCTCTTGAGCCTCTGCTCTCTCCTTCTCCTCTTCAGCACCATGAGGGCGATGAAGACCAACACCACCACCACCAGGACAGACGTGATGGTCACCACCATCTTCAGACCTCCACTGCCTGACATGTTGTCTGAGATGGGGTCTCCTGTCTTCAGCATAGGGGGAATAGTACCTGGGGGAGCCAAATATCGCTTGACGTGTTAAAACATGTTTGGCTGAATTGAATGCCCTCCGCTCTTGTTTTACTCCCTCGGGATCTAGTCCAACCCAATCCGCTTTATTTATAGAGCATACTTAAAAACAACAGTGTTGTTGAACCAAAAGTGCTGCATGCTGAAAATAAATTAACAATAGGGTAAACACAATAAAACACATACAAAAGACACCATAAAAACACGATTTATACACAGTGACTCTAAAAATATAATAAATAAATAAACATAACTCTCAATCCTGGTAAATAAAGAACCTAGAGTCAGTCTAAAAATAATATACAACTATAATATCAAAATAACAATCTAGAAACAATCTAGTAACAATAACGATCTAAAAGTAGTGAATATCTAGTTTAGTAGAGAGACCAAATCTCGGCTCACCCAGCTACATATCAAAGTGACAAAGACAAAAGTGTACATTCTAAGTACAAATTGCTTAGAAACCATAAAGGTTAATTACTCTTCAAAGGTAATTTGACTCAATTTAATACTCCATTTTAGTACATGCTGTTAACGTCAGTATACTGTGTGGTAGTGGTCCGCATTCCGAAAGAGAATATCACATAATTGGACCAGTGTCATTAATCTTCCCCAGATAATCATACACGGTTGTGCCACAGTGACCTATTCCAACCTTTCCTAGTTAATTCGTTTTGAGAGCAGAGCTGCACCATTACAGCCCAGCATCACTGACATCACTGATTACATCTGGTTCTCAACACTGAGTCCGAGTCCTTACAAGTCTGTAACTCTTAACTTAACATTGTGGATAATAGCATGTACAGTGCAGTAGATCGGGGTTCAAGTATAGTTTAGTTCAGCGATTCTTAGCCTTTTTCCAGGACCACCAGTTTCATATGCATGCATTGGTTCCAAAACAGTAGGTCGGGGACACATTTTTATGGTTCACGTAAATATCAATTTATTCATTTTTTCCTACAATATTTGTTCCTACTCTCACCTATGGTCATGAAGTGTGGGTCATGACCGAAAGAATAAGGTCGCGGATAAGAACAGCCGAAATGAGTTTTCTCCGACGGGTGGTGGCATCTCCCTTAGAGATACGGTGAGAAGTTCAGTCACGCGAGAGAGACTCGGAGTAGAGTCACTGCTTCTTCGCTTGGAAAGGAGCCAGCTTAGGTGGTTCGGGCATCTGGTTAGGATGCCTCTCGAGTGTCTTCCTAGGCCTAGGGAGGTCCTCGAGGCACATCCCATGGGAGGAGACCCCGGGGCAGACCAAGGATCAGATGGAGGGATTATGGGCTCCAATTTTGTTGCATCCTTTACCTGCAGCGCTGCCCGTAATTCTGCCGCTGACCGAACATTACGAATATAGGAGCTTTCTCTGTCCCTTAATGGTATTTTCATCCAGCATCACCCGCTATCTTCTTTGCCGACACCGGTATTTGCGCCTAGAGGTGTAGTCATGGGCGTGTTGGCATGCTTTCCCCTAAATTGCTATTTTGGTCACACACATTTGGGAAAGCGATAGTGGCATTTAAAAGCACCCGTTAGCCATGCCAAATTAGTTTGGTAAAGAGCGGCCACCGCGCGCTTCAATGGAGATGGCCAGACACAGGCTGCCTCATCTCTCCAATATTCATATTGCATCTCTTTGTTATTTTCCTATAATCAGCTGAAGTGAGTGCCTGCCACTTCCTTGTGTCCATTGTGTTTATATAATTGTATAGTCAAATAAGTTATTTGTGCCAGCCTGCTCTTCAGTTCATCACCAGCGCAGCAAATGGTTTAATCCGACTATGAAGCAATATAGCACGGGCGACGGTTAAGGGATCTATTAAAGGGATCTCTTAAAGCCAAGACTGGTGATTGGTTAAATATGGTTTAATTATTGCAACGCCCAAACCACACCTATGCATAATATAACGGGTAACGGAGGTGTTTAAGGGATTTAGACAGGTAACCAAAATACCAACTTTAGTGGGGGAACACCCTTTCCCCACTCCTAAAACCCCAAATAGTGGCTTTAGAAAGATGAGACAAATGGACAAAATGGAGCCCTATATCTCTAAACTGGCCCTGGAACGGCTTGGGATCCCCCAGGAGGAAGTTACTAATGTTGCTCTGGAGAGGGAAGTCTGGAGCTCTCTGGTGGAGCTGTTGCCCCCACGACCCGACTACGGATAAACGGTTGAAGATGGACGGATGGATATTTCAAAACATTAAAAAAAGAATTCACCAAAAAATACAAACTTTGTCATGAATTAAAAACGAATTCAATGATTTTTCTATAACAATTTAATTAAAAGAGAAAAAAGAAAGGAAAAATTAATTCCATAAACAAAACAAAGGTTTAAGAAGTATTGAAAATAGCCCATATATACAAGCTCAGCAGCCAAATACATAGGCCTATCATTCTAACGGAGATCCGTTTGAGAACCCACGTGGTTTAAGTGGTTATAAACTCACTTCCGTCTGTGTTGAGTGTGGCGAAGGTGATCCTCTTCTCTGCTGATCCGGCACTGTTGACGACCTTCATCTGCAGCTCGTACCAGGTGGCCTCGGCCAGGTCGTACAGGATGTAGCTCTTGGTCAGCGAGGTGCGCGTGGCTGTGGTCCACGCCCCCGACTCCACTGGACGGTACTCCAGCGTAAAGGACGTGATTGGACAGCCGCCGTTGTTCCAGCCGATCAGGTTGAGTCTGACCCTGGTGGAGTTGATGCTGGTGAAGAGTTCGTGTTCTTTGGCAAACTGCGGTTCTGAGGAGATAGGACAGAAGACATTGATTATAGGTTCTATAGGACATACTTATTTTGTATGTAATAATAATCTATATAGAAATAAAAAATATTGTAATGGTGGAGAGTAAACAAGTATATTTACTTGTACGTAAGTACATTTCTTGTACTCTTTACTTGAGTATTTTGACTCTGTGAGATTGGAAGGCTGTTGTTACTCATGACTTTTTAGTTTGTTACAGTATTTTACATCTAGACACTCAAAGTTCATTCATACTGCAAATGCGTATGTGCTCCAAATATCGGTCATCTGCCTTCTTGCTCATTAATTATTGATTTCAGCCCTTAAAAAATCATATTGGTCGATCCCTACAATACTGCATTGCATAGATATTAAAACGAAAATGTTCTGTGTTAATTGTACTTTGGGATATTAAGTGTTTATAAAAGCACAAAAGTACACATTTTATTGAGCTTGTGGTTGAGTATAATTGACTAGGGTATCTATACTTTGACTCAAGTACTTGGGGGTTGAGTACTTTGTCCACAAAGTACACACGACATAAACTGTAAGAAGATTACTGAACATTTCACCAAACATTTCTGAGGAAATAGAAGATGCCTCCGCATATTAAGAACCATGAATGCAGGTTTGATCAGTAAATTCATAATGCAAAAATAAAAGGACTGAAAGTGAGAAATGTAAAGAAAATGGTATTTTACATAATGAGTTATTAAGATCACGGGACATGTAAACCAATGATTTCAGTGGCCTGGTGGTAACTTTCAGAATATTTATATATTTACAGTATATTGATTGTTCAATTATGGGAATATAACGGAAGATGGGATGTATTTTTTGGTTTGATACCCCTAAAAGGTGCATTTTTAAAAATCAATTTGACTACTTTCTCCCCAAAAATACCACCAGCTCTGGTGGCACTATACCCTGTATGTTTTCCATAAGAGGACCATTTCTAGACCGCGTTGGCTTCTATACCTTTCCCGTGCGTCTTGGCCTCGATGATTTCACTGATGCGTCCCGGGCCAACCGCATTCTGAGCCGTGAGGGTGAACTTGTACCAAGTGCCGCACTTCAGGTTTTCCAAACGGTACGAGCGCTCGCTGGGGCTGATGGGAAAACTGCCCCACTGCTCGCTGTTGTCTTCTGAGTACTGAAGGATGTATCCTGGACAGGAAAGGCAAACACAGGACAGAAGAGGGAAAACAGGAAGGTAGATGTTTTTTAATGTGCAAAAGCAGTAACAACAGAGTAGCTGATGCATCAACACAAAGTCACATGGTCTTTCTACAATACTGTAGTGGTACTGCATGTACAGTAGAGACAGCATACGCATATTCAATATGTTAATTATTTAGGCGTTAGGCCTTGTGTATTTCTTGACAAGACAAAAAAGACCAACTTTAAACCCACAGAATGTTGCATTGAGTGCGAACTTGTAGATGGGCGGCCATTTTCAATCGTATTTCTTTTTTTAACGTTTTCCGAAAATAGAGACCCAACGTTTAATGTGGTTAGGCTACAAATTTCATCGTCATTATTAGATACATCTTTACATTATTATGTGAATAAATGTACTCTGTATAATCTGCACACCGTATACTATTTGCTGCAGTAAACACTGCACTGAAATGGAAAAGGCTTAGGGGCAGGATGACTCTGCACTCTGCAGTGCACACTGAGTGAGCTCAGGGAAGCAAACCCAGTGAAAACAATATCACAGTTTGACAGTTTGTAAATGGACTAACATTTCACACCCACTGTGCAGCAAATGAGTGGAATCAATGATAAATCACCCAGGCTACTCTGCGATTGGGTGTGCCTCCAAGACCCTGATGGTTTAATCTTCTGCTTTAAGACACCTAATCTCCTCTGTTCTGTTTTTAATCTAAGCCACCCTCTCTACTGATTGAGGACTCCTATACTCAGCAGTAGCACATCCTCCGCTGTGAACATAATGAGGAAGTGGAGGAGCAGGGGTTTTAGACTGGAGTAATAATGAGTGTGGTGACACGGAGCTCATGGTGTCACTGGTGACTGATTGGTGTACTGTAAGGATGTGGCTGATGTTTCCACATGTGCTAATGTGCTTTAAGAATACCAGACCGCAATAGTGGTCACGGTGTGCCGAGGCACACTGGTGTGCCGTGAGAAATTTGTTCAGGTGTCTTATTGCGGCAACATACAATTTACACAATTTATAAACTGTCGGGCCGAAACCTCTTCTTGATCACACAAAAGCATCAAAAGTAGCAGAATATACTGAACAGACAATATACTTTTTACATCTATAATATATAAGTAGGCCTACTTGTGCGTGCGTATTCATTTTCTACACAGAGGCTATTTCTATACCCCCCAAAGATATGACATTCTAGGAAAAAAATATGTATATCCATAGATAAGATTAGACAGACAGACAGACAGACATTATTAGATATACATGTATATCTAATAATTATAATAAAACATTATCTACCACAAACTTAAAATAAAGCAAAAATAGCAGCTCTACTTAGTCTACTGTACTGTATAATCAGGTTGTATTATATAGAAATTTCACGAAATACCTTTCGTTTATGGGTAGGTTTCCTTCAAAACCTAGCTGCAGAACATTATTTTATGTACTCCCAGGACAGAAAATTCTAGAATTTTCGCTGTCCTGGGCTCTAAGGGTGACGTAGGAAGCCACGCCTATCCCGTATAGATACCTGCGTGGCTACGTCAGCCCTCATTCAACTTTTCTTCTGCTAAGCTGCGAGAACGAACTTTAACATTCCAGTGTGTGCAGGGTAATATATCTCGCAAACTCGGCCGAGAGATTAATTCTTTAGGACCGTGAGATCTCTGGCACACTCTCGAAGCAAACAGAAGGATACTTCTCGAGAAAAAAAGCCGAACTTCGACACAAGTGAGTTCTAGGCAACTTGTTGCTACGCTAGCTTGTCGAAAAAAACAGCTCGCGCCTCTTTTTCTCTCTCGCTAAAGCTAGCGTTTGTTAGCTTAAAGCTATCGATAGTTAGCTTAGCGCTACTAGGCAGATACGCCTGTGGTCTACTATTACACGCCACGAGGAAGATAAACCTGTGGCTGTTAAGCACTCGGACTCCTCTCTCTACAAGCAACCATGTCGCTGACGAGGGAGACCCAGCCCGGGGAAAGACGCCATCGAGGACAGCCGGTGCCCGCCGACTGTCAAGAAGGCCCCAAACAAAAGACGTGCTCCACCTGGGGATGCGGGAACACGATGTCGGGCAAAGACGGGCATGACGAGTGCATGTATTGTCTCGGCCTCACCCACACCCGTGAGTCCATGGAGGAAATCGGTCCCGTTTGCCTCCATTGTGAGAAAATGGACGACGACGTCCTAAACAACAGGCTCGGACGTGTCCAAAGGTATTATGACAACTTTGCCGCCCACGGACTCCGAGAGAGGAGCCCCACTCCTCCCCCGCGACGAGCTCGCATACAACGAGCTACCCCGAGACAGAGGCTCGACTACTCGGGCAACAGAGCCCCAACCGGAGCCTCTTCTTCAAGAGCAGCACCTGCCGGCGCTAGCCGAGACAGGTACGCTACTTCAGCCTCTGCAACCAGGGCTCACGAGGCCACTGATTACGAGGCTCATGGCGCGAGGCCAAGGGATACCTTCGCACCGCGCCGCTCTTCCCCAGCTCCACGTGCTCGACAACACGTCGTGCAGGCCACCATTGAGTGCCCGCCCAGACATACAGCTAGACGCAGACAGCCTGCCGTTGCACCCAGCTATATGGTGGACCGCCTGGACCTTTCCCCAGACCGCGCAATGTCTCCCGGTCGGGAGCATTGGACTACCAGGGAGGAAGGGGAGCTTCGTGATGACGAGCTCCCTTCCTTCCAGGAGCAACTCCAGGACTACCACGTCCTGGACGAGGCCTACGCGGACGAACGAGATGGCCATGATGACCTCTCCCCCGGGGACTACGTCAGCACCACTCGTCGCCCCTTCGACGACCTGGATGCCATGGACATACAGGAGCACCAGCAAGCCAGGGCTCCTGTCCCCCCGCCTCCTGTACCCCCCATGGATGACTCCAATATTTACGAGATATACAGGAAGGCTAGTGCACGTTGTAACCACACATGGCCTAAGTCAACTGTCAAGGTACTACCATGGGAAGGCAGGACTGATGAGTCCGCCCCCCCCCCTGCACCTAGAAGACAGAAGCTCCCTATGGCACAGGGCTTCGAGGAGGCCATGATGCACGCCTGGGACGAACCCCTCCTGAAGGTGGATTTTCCCAAGGCCAGCGCCAAGGGGCCCAACGACATACCAGATAAACAAACCCTCGCCATAGACTTCATGCCAGCTATGGACAAGGCTATAGCGGCCTACCTGGCCAACCCTGCAGCTCCTAGAGTGGATCACCACGTAAAGGAACCGCAGCTCCTGTCCAGCAGCGTGAGGGAAGCCTCAAAACTGAACAAGTGGCAGTATGCACACATGTCCTTCGTGGCGAAGGCCCTCAATGCAGGAGCACTTCTCCAGGGTTCCATGAAGAGCCTCCTCATTGAGATGGGACAGAAGTCCATTAAAGTCCAGCTAGTGGAACTGCCAGAAGACCTGGCCGAGTTACGCCGCCTGAATCACGAGATGGCCACCCTCCAGAGGGACTCCACTCTCCACAACGCCAAGGCAATGGCATGTTCCATCCTCCAGGAGAGATGGCGTTGGGTCGATCAGACCAGCGCCATCTCCCTGGAGACAAAGAAAGAGTTTGTGGCTGGAAATATCCACCCAGACAGTATGTTTAAGGACGCTCTGGCCAAGATGTCAGAGACCATCCAACAGCTCGAGTCCTCCACCAAGACGATGAAGGCGCTCGAACCGCTGGCCAACCAGGCCGCCCCGGTAGGCCGCCCCAAGGCCAAGAAGGCACCCTGGAAGGCCAAGACCGATGACAAACCCAGGTCCCAGGACCGGAGCGGAGATAGACAGCGACAGCCTGCAGGCCGAGGCAGAGCAGACCGCCGCACCTCTCCGCCGCCCTACAAGGCCAGGAGCGCTCCCAGAGGCCGAGGCCAGGGGAAGCGCAAATGACCTGCCCGGGCCGGGTCATCTTCCCCACCACACTCAGAGTTCAAGGCCAGAGGTGGGGATCACAGATCTCACCTCAGAGCCTGCGCTGAAGCGCTTAAGGGGGCCTGTACACAGTGCTGTGAGCACCGTTGTACAGACCCCCAAAATTGTTATGTGCAATTCACATGTGTATGTTTTTCCACGTTGTTCAATAAAGAAAACAAAAAAAAAACAAAAAACACAAAAAACAATAAAACCAACTCTGAAGGGCATAGGCCCAGTGGGAAAGATAACCCACACTGTGACAGCTTTAGCTGTCACAGGCCGAGAACTCCACGCCAATTTTTTCCAAACTCAATACCGAAAAAATTCACTAGAGGGAGACATTTCACACAAAGTAAGTCTTCCCCCAGGCAGGCCATGCACCACGCTGACAAGCACAGGGAACCCTTTGTCACGTCATCTGTCACAATGGCGGATATCCGGGGCTTCCCCGTGGATAATCCGTACAATTCAGACAGGATACAGGCTACAGTTCGCCTCCAAACCGCCCACTTCCAGGAAAATTATTTTCTCAGAAGCGAGCGGGCAAAAGGCCGCCATTCTGCAAGAGGAAATCAATTCATTAATGCAGAAAGGCGCCATCACAGAGGTGGCCCTCGACCAATCAATGAACGGTTTTTACTCCCGCTATTTCTTGGTAAAGAAAAAGGGGGGCGGACTCCGTCCCATTCTAGACCTGAGGGCATTGAATCGTCACTTAAAAAAGCTGCGATTCAAAATGCTTACTCCACCAGTCCTCCTACGCCTAATTCGCGAAGGGGACTGGTTTACGTCGATAGACCTGCAAGACGCATATTTCCACATTCCGATTTACCCGCCGCACAGAAAATTTCTGCGCTTCGGGTTCAGAGGAAAAGTGTACGAGTACACAGTCCTTCCCTTCGGAATGTCACTGAGTCCCAGAGTCTTCATAAAGTGCACCGCGGCAGCTATCGCTCCGCTCCGACAGCAAGGGATCCGTCTCGCTACATACGTAGACGACTGGATCCTACTTGCAGACTCTCCACGAGAAGCACTGTCGCACACACATCGTGTGCTCAGCCACCTCGACTCGCTTGGGTTTATAATAAACCACGAGAAGAGCATGCTTATGCCAACACAGTCAATAGACTTTATAGGCATAACACTGAACTCAATCTCTTACACGGCCCGCCTGAGCCAAGAGAGAATAGACGCAACACTGCAGTGCGTGGCGTCATTCAAAAGGGGACGCTCGATTCCTTTTCATGCATGCCTCCGGATGGCGGGGTTAATGGCCTCTGCGGTCTATTTAATCCGCCTAGCAAGGCTACATATGAGACCTTTCCAACGATGGATAGGCTCTCTACATGTACCAATGCACCGTCGGCACCAGAAGGTAACAGTAACATCACAATGCATACTAGCCCTTCAATGGTGGTCAGACAGGAAAACCCTCTCAGAGGGCGTCCCCATGGGAAAGCCTCTGATCAGGAAAGTCATCACTACAGACGCCAGCATGACAGGCTGGGGAGCCACGATGGAAGGACTCACAGCCAGAGGTTTATGGTTGGGGCCACTACGTGCCCTTCACATAAATTACTTAGAGCTCATGGCAGTCTCCCTCGCCCTGAAATACTTCGAGCAGCGCATCCTGGGTTGCCATGTCCTAGTCAGGACAGACAACACCACGGCCATGTGCTACATCAACAGACAAGGTGGACTCAGGTCCCCTCGTCTTCATCAACTGGCTCAGAAACTGATCCTGTGGTGCAACACACGCGTCCTCTCAATAGTAGCATGTCACGTCCCAGGTCTTCTGAACACAGGGGCAGACCTGCTGTCCAGAGGACCTCTCCGCTACTCAGACTGGTCACTACACCCTCATGCAGTGGCCCAGGTCTGGAGCAGGTTTGGGAAATCCAAGGTGGATCTCTTTGCCACAGAGGAGAACACGAAGTGTCCCCTCTTCTTCGCAATCAGGGGACCATCAACGTTGGGGCTAGACGCTCTGTCACACCAATGGCCCAAAACCCTTCTCTACGCCTTTCCCCCGCTATCCCTCATCAGCCCCACTCTGGACAGAGTGAGGACTCAGGGTCTGAAGGTGCTCCTAATAGCCCCGTCGTGGGGGGTCTGGAGGTCGGAAATAACCCCTCTCCTCTACGACCAGCCGTGGAGAATTCCCCTTCGAGCGGATCTCCTCTCTCAAGCGAGGGGGGAGATCTTCCACCCTCACCCCCAGGACCTAGACCTATGGGTCTGGCCCGTCAAAGGGTGATGTTGACTGCCGTGGGTCTACCTCCGAACGTAATCGAAACGATTCAGAAAGGCAGAGCCCAGTCAACAAGGGACCGTTACGACACAGCCTGGCGCGTCTTCGAGCATTGGTGCTCACGAAGACCAGACCAAACAGTCCCCTACCAGGCCTCAGTGATCGACGTCCTGTCATTCCTGCAGGAGCTCCTAGACAACGGTCTAGGCCTCTCCTCAGTCAAGGTCCATTTGGCGGCAATCTCTGCCTGCCACCCAGGCTTTGATAACCAGACGGTGTGGAAGCACCCGCTGGTAAAACAATTCATGAAGGGTGTACGCAGGGAACATAGGACATGCAGATCCCTCGTTCCCTCGTGGGATTTGTCCCTGGTTCTAAAGGCGCTGGCTACAGCACCCTTTGAACCACTACAAACCGTGAGCCTCAAGCTCCTAACCCTGAAGGTGGCTCTCCTGATCGCACTCACGACAGCAAAAAGGGTCAGCGACCTACATGCGCTCTCGATCTCTCCAGACTGCATGAGGTTCGATGAGGGGTCGACCAAGGTCACCCTAAAGGCAAACCCCGCCTTCATTCCCAAAAATGCTCTCTCAGTGTGTGTGCCAGTGAACCTACAGGCTTTCCATCCCCCGCCGTTCTCCTCTGACGAAGACAGCAGGCTTAATTGCCTCTGCCCAGTCAGAGCTTTACGCATATACGCGGATAGACTGGCTCCCTTCAGACAAGGAAGCCAACTCTTTGTGTCCTGGGGTGCCAGGACCAAAGGAAAGCCCGTCACGAAGGTCACTATCTCTAACTGGATAGTGGAAGCCATCCGTCTGGCCTACACTAGCCAAGGCGTGGATTCCCCTCAAGCCCTGAGGGCCCACTCCACAAGAGGTGTGGCAGCTTCCTGGGCACTCTACAAGGGTGTCTCCATTCAGGAAGTCTGCACAGCAGCAAGCTGGTCTACACCCTCGACTTTCGCCACATACTATAACCTAGATGTGGCAGCGCCTTCGCTAGCGCACGCGGTCTTGGGGGCCGCTGCTCAGTAAGGCATCAGGGCAGCATAGCGCTGCCTCCTGCTCTCCACAAGGACTAGGTTCTGGACCCAAAAGGGTCCGAGCCCCTCCCAAAAGGTTTACCTGGGACCCACTGGAAGTTCAGGTCACGGGAGTTCATAAAGTCCCATAAACGAAAGGTATTTCGTGAAATTTCTATATAATACAACGTTAAAGGTTACTTTAGTAACCACGGTTGTATATATAAATTGAACGAAATACCTTTCGTGGAACGCCCTTCTGTTCTCTAAAGCAGAAGAAAAGTTCCGAATGAGGGCTGACGTAGCCACGCAGGTATCTATACGGGATAGGCGTGGCTTCCTACGTCACCCTTAGAGCCCAGGACAGCGAAAATTCTAGAATTTTCTGTCCTGGGAGTACATAAAATAATGTTCTGCAGCTAGGTTTTGAAGGAAACCTACCCATAAACGAAAGGTATTTCGTTCAATTTATATATACAACCGTGGTTACTAAAGTAACCTTTAACGTTACATTACTACAAAAAGTGTGTGTGTGTGCGAGCGTGCGTGTGAGTGTCGGTCCAGGTGAGCCACTCACCTCTGATGGAGCTGCCTCCGTTGTCTCCTGGTATCCATGACAGCGTGATTGATGTGGTGGTTGTCTTGGTAACAGTAAGGCGTGGCTGATCAGGAGGGACTGTGAACATGAAGGAGACAATTTAAAGTTAATCTCAACACATCTGTGTTACAATTTGACCTTCAACTGTATTAATTGATTGCTTGAGTCCCGTGGTGGGTTTTGGTGAAATATTAAGTAGTTCCGGTCATTTTGTGGGGGGCACAGGGGGCCACGCATTAAAAGTAAATTAATCCACAAAACTAACGTAATTTGTATTGTTGACCTATTTCTAAAATATTAGTGCAACTTCCGTTCATGTTTGACCCCTCTATCACAAGTTTTTTGTGTCCATATCACTACGCCCAAAAAATTGTTCCATGTGATAGAGGGGTCAAAGTTGAACGAAAGTTGCGCTAATATTTTAGAAATAGGTCAACAATACAAATTACGTAATACTTAATATTGACCAAAACCAGAGCAGAATTCCCACCATGACGGGACTCAGGCAATCAATTAATACAGTTGTAACCACTATATTAAAGGCAAACTATCCCTTTAAATGAAGGGATTTCTCCATATACTGTAAATAATCGATCATTTCACTAGCAAGAGCTCCAAAATGTCAACAAGGTTCTGAAGTAGACTATGCACTGGACAAATGTGCATGACATTATTTCAATAAACTACAGGAAATGAAAGAGGATGAAACAGTATCCAACAATCAACTTTAACAAGGTCCAACGGGAGTTTTCATGTTGCACGGTAAGACTACGGTGATTAGTATTATTGCCATCACCTGGGTGGGTCAGTCGTGTAACTTTCCCTATGGCTCAACAACAGAGCCATGCAGAATAACATTGACAGCTATGAGGTGGCTAAAGCTTGACCTGCATAGCAACAGTTGCTAAACTACTTGGATTGGCATTGGACAATCGCTTTTTGGGGTGGGGTTTAGTGAAGGGCTAATTATGATGAATGATTATTATTAAAAGAAAATTGTGAAAATAGCAAATCTACCAGCTCACAACTTGTTGTGAGCTGGTAGATTGTGTGTGTGTGTGTGTGTGTGTGTGTGTGTGTGTGTGTGTGTGTGTGTGTGTGTGTGTGTGTGTGTGTGTGTGTGTGTGTGTGTGTGTGTGTGTGTGTGTGCTTCTGCTCACCTTGAACCTGCAGGTTCAGAGTGATCTCATCGGAGCCCCAGTTGTTGCCGGCCACACAGCTGTAGTTCCCAGAATCCTCTGCTTTCACTGTGCGGATGATGAAGCTGCCGTTGCCATGGACACTACGCCGCCCGTCCACAAGGACAGGGGTGGGGGTCCCATTGGTGCTTGGTGGAGAGACGGAAAGAAAATGTCACCAGAAATAATTGCCATCTGGGTAATACATATACCGACAGGAGAAAAAACACTTTGTCGTCTTTGTTGTCGACTACAAACCCAGTGTACAAAATAAAAATGTACTGGTCCCTCAGTGCTCTATTCTCCACGGAAATAGTGAGCACAATTGAGAGCTATAATCCCTCAATGATTGATTGGTTTTTATTTTGTTAAAAGAAATACCAACACTTCAAGGATGTGCACATACAGTGTAATTAAACACTTATTTCAAATGTGGTCAGTAATTAGGCCTATTATCAGTCGTCCAGGGGTGATGAGGGCAGAGGACATACGGTACAGGTGTAAATCTCGTTTGCGTCCGAGCATAGGCATGGCTGAAGCATGGTAACGCCCCGCCTGCCTGTGATTGGCCTACCGACACTGCCCGTCTTGACTGTCCTCTGAGACGTGAGGTTACTCTGTGGTGAGATTGAGAAATAAATAAATAGAGAATGACAGCTTCGCACGCGTGACAGAATGCAGCCTTGTAACTAACTTGTATGTTTTATTTTTGTAGAAGAGGCAAACTAATATTGTTTATGCCGTTTACTTTGATTGAATAATTGATTGAACGCATATGTACGTTGTACTATGATTTGATTTGGGTGTGTTCTAAATAAATAAGTGAATACACCCAAATCTAATCATATTACGGCGTGCATGTTCAATCAATTATTCCATCAAAGCAAACGGCATAAACAATATTAGTTTGCCTCTTCTACAAAAATAAAAGTTACAAGTTATAGTTCTCTTATAGTTCTCTTGTATCATACCATACTTGATACATACTACATATTATTTCTCACCACGGAGTAACCTCGCATCAGGCAGACTATCCAGCATAGCTATATCCACCTCGGAGGACAGTCAAGACAGGCAGTGTCGGTAGGCCAATCACAGGCAGGTGGGGCGTTACCATGCCTATGCTCGGACGCAAACGAGATTTACGCACGGTACAGTATCATAGAAGGGGTTTCAACCTCTTAAACTCCCCCTCCTTTTCTCCTTGTCTCTTTGGGGGTGATCAGCTATTTATTTTGTCTAACGTTCACCTAATTAATCATCCTATTCCCAGAATAGGAACGCTAGATACATCACTGAGGATACGTCCCAGGTGCATCCATGCAAGGTTTTTTCGTTCTCTGTGGGCAATGTCTGTCACTTACTTTCCTTTGAGCCACTTGATGGTAGGTGGGGGGTCACCGACAGCCTTGCATGGCAGTTGAATGTCCTTCATCCAGGGAGTGGTCACTGTCCCGTTAAATGTCAGAATTCTGGCTGGGGCTGAGAGGGACAAAGATACGGACACACAGACAGGAGGACACACAGACAGGAGGACAGATAGACAATAGATATTATACACATACAGTACAAGTACAGCTGCGCACACAGAATTTATTTATGAAGGATTTATTTGTATCTGCACTAATTACAAATGTCACAACACAAGTAGCCTACGATATGCATTCTGGATATTAAACAGACCTGACACGGTAAAGTGCAGACTAACTGTACATGAACACATGTCGTTGAAAAACAATGTGTTTTTTCACCCTCTGCAGCTCAATAGAAAATGCTTGGGATGTTTTGAATGACTACGGTATACATAATTCCCATAAAGTTGATAAAATGGTCATATTACTTTGATTCAGTTGGTCTACCTTTGGCCAAAGGTTCCACTGTGATCTTGTCACTGTTGTTTCCATGGCCAGCAGCGGTCACTGCCACCACCCAGATGCTGTACTGTCTGTTTCGAGCCAGGTTGGGGATTCTGTAGAAGTACACATCTGGAGACGCCTCGAACTCACTCATCACCTGGAAACACAGAGCAAGGAAGGGACACATGTACAGTAGTGCAGTGGTTTCCAAAATCCTAAAAACGTTTGTGGCCTGCGTGCATTTTCAGAGCATGTTTATTTTCAATCGATTGTGTTCTGGCATAGTGAACTTTATTTTGTTTTGTATCTGCCACTTATATATAACGGGTGTCCATGTGACACACCCGCATGCCGCTCTTTGCCAAACTAATTTGGCATACGCCTTACGGGTGCTTTTGAACTCCACTATCGCCTTCCCAAATGTGTGTGATCAAAATTTCAATTTAGGGGAAGCACGCCAACAAGCCCATGACCACACCTCTAGGCGCAAATACTGGTGTCGGCATAATAGGTAGCGGGTGACACTGGACCAAAATGACATTAAGGGACAGAGCAAGCTCCTATACTCATAATTTTCGGGCAGAGACTGACTTGCGGGCCGCGTCATGGGTAACGGTGGCGACAAAAATGGAGCCCAGAATGTTTTTCCAATTCTATTTGGGGACCCATTGTTGATCATAGAAGCCAGTCTGTTTAAATGGACTATTTAGACGTTCAGTTTAGGTGGTGTCTTGTGATTGGAGGTTATTATGGACATAAAAGGACTTCTGTGCCTTCCTTGCGCAAGTAACAAGTGGAGCGCGCAAGTATTTGTGTGCATGTGAAGTTGGCAGTTCGACAGAGTGCATTTCTAGTTTCTTACTGCATGAGCCTGGGAGTCTGTCTGTCTGTCTGTCTGTCTGTCTGTCTGTCTGTCTGTCTGTCTGTCTGTCTGTCTGTCTGTCTGTCTGTCTGTCTGTCTGTCTCTTTGATTGACTGATTGATTGAATACTTTATTAGTCAGACCTGCAAACGGCACATGGTACAATAAGACATTAAAGCCAAAAGGATTACACAAAGTCCTGGGGACTTGTTTCCATTGTGGTTCTATATTTCCACTGTAGTTCTAATCCCTATAGCCTATACTGTAAGGAGTACCGGTAAGTTCCACAAAGAAGGTATATTGTAGATTCAGGCTGATCGATGATCCTCATCTACTGTAATGAGGGTTACAATACATTCCGTTTCATTACTGCCACTGAAAACAAAAACCCTCCAAAAGCTGCAGTCGCATGGCTGTGGAAATGTGATTACACTTGCTGTAGCACTCGCCCAGCTAGCCCAACGACCTTACAGGCGAATGCAAAGGCTCAACTTATGTAACTTAGATAGCATTTTATGTAGACATAGCACTATATTCATAGTTTCATTATATAGATATATTCCACTGTTATGTTCGTAGCTTACGTATGATTCATAAAAACTAGTCTTTATGTATGTATCGCCATGTTTTGTTCTTGCTTAATGTAAATCGCTCTGGATTAAGAGCATCTGCTAAATGCCTAAATTGTAAATTGTAAATTACATTTTTACAACACACCCATTCAGGCCTGACGTCGAAATTAAAAAAAAAAAGATTTGAGGCACATTTTAACGATTTTTCAAAAATAGCAGACCTACAAGTTCATAGCGCGCCACTCGGTGGCGCGCTATGAGCTTGTAGATCTGCTATTTTTCAATAGCTAAATTATAACAATGTTTAAAACACCAAAAGGGGTTCCCGCCCAAAATGGGTTAATGGTTAATGTGGTTAAACGCTAACGTGACATGGATGCGTTCCAGGTCTCAATGGATTAACAGGATTACCTGATGAAGGTCTGTGAAATCGAAATATTGTTTTTGTTAGTTAACTGAAAGGAAGGGAGGAAGTTCTGTGTGCTTTCTTCCACCAAGAGAACTCTGGAAATGGAGCACCACACCAAACACTGCAATAACAACAGGTAAGCTATAGGCGAAGCCCTCAATGCTGTGGTTGGTGCGTTGACATGCATAGTGCATAGTGCCACATAATACAGCAACTGCAACGGGGCGATTCCTCCAACCTTCCGCCTCTATGTCCATGGTCTCCACTCTCCTCTTCATCTCACACTCTGACTGTCCTATTTAAATAAAGACAAAACTGCCTTGGGAAAAAAATGAAATAAAACAACCGCTTTGCGATTATAAGGACAGCAGATGTGATAATATCATACCATAGGGTGGAGGTTGGAGCAGAAGACGATGTACTTCCTGATAATGCCGTTGAGTTTGAGGGGTGGCAGCCAGGAGACGAACACCACGGAACTGGTGGAGGCGGCTGCCTTTACCCCGGCTGGTGGGCCGGGCGCTGTGGGGAGATCAGAGTCAGTCTCAGCTGCAAGTCTCTCACATAAACTAAATTTACAACTACAAACGGTAAAGTCCTCAGTGTTCATTTAACCCATTAAGACCCCAAAATGTGCATGGTGCAATGGTGCTCAAACTTTTTCATGTCGGCCTGGGCCGTGGCTCAGCGGTCCAGGCACCTTGGCCGGTAGCCCAAGTCTGGCAGTGTGCCGCGGGTTCGACTCCCGATCCCGACGGCCTTTACTGCATGTCACCCCCCATCTCTCTCCCCATTTCCTGTCAGCCTACTGTCTGTCCTTCTATAAAAAATAAAAATAAAATAAAGGCGAAAGCCACAAAAAAAAAAAAAGAATGGACCCTTTCGGGTCCATTTGGTTCCATTTGTACACTCTCAGAGTTATACAAGGATAAATTAATACTTAGCAACCTAGGTAGTACATTTTATGGGCTTCTATTAAATGTTTGCATATGAATTATAGTTATCTATCAAACATGAATTTAGATCAGTCATAAGAGAACCAAAGACATTTATATAAAAGGGGAGGGGGATATGCCACCCTTCCTTATAATTTAAATCAAAAGGTAATAACAAAAGAGTAATAAAAAAAGTTGAATTCATGATAATTTCCTTCTTAGATGATTTGCTGTGCCTTGTAAATGAAAGCAATAGTACATCGTTGTGATTAGGTCATCAATCAAAATCAGAATGAGATTCAATTATATTGCCACATCACAGGTTTGGAATTGGGTGGAATTATGTTTTTCGTGTGTGCTCCATCATTTGCAGGGGTGGACTGGCCACAGGACGTACCGGTCATATTACCGGTGGGCCGCGACCGTAGGGGACCGCTCGAGTTAGTGACAAATAAACCCTCTTCTATCTTGAATCGTTTTGCCAGCATTCTTGTGAGAGCAACAAAGGGTTGTGTAGTTGTCTGTTGGTTTGTATCATTTATGTTGTTCTGTAAAAGTGGTGGTATTAGGTCTTGTTTTTTTGTGTGTGCCTCGATGGAGTGGGCGGTAGTTTCTGCTATCTGCGCGCTGGTTGTGGTGGGCCGGTCTGGGCCAAATTCGGGCCGAATTTTGGTCCCAGTCCAGCCCTGCTCGTGCAGCTTCGGGTGTTTTGCGAAGTGAACCTTATGCTTCAGAAGACAGAAGACACTGTATAGGAGTGCTGCATCGGTCCTTTCTTAACACATTTGTAAGTCCCTTTCCTCTGTAGAGATTCGAGAATAGACAGGTAATTCAGGCCAACTTATTCCAAGGTAAACTAAATTCTGTTCTTTAGATATTTCAGGTATAATATTGTTACTTGTTATTTTTTTCTGTTTTCATAATTTCCCTATGTTGTATGTAAAATAAAATAAAAATGTGAATATAATATAAAAATCTGAATATTCAGGTGTATGTAATCAGATAATCCACTGTAAGTGGATAAGAATATGTTTTCCAAGGTAACTGAGTAGGCAACTGAGTAGTAGAGTCATGAATGGTCTCTCCTTTATTCAGAGTGATAGTTGAAAAGATGACACAGCATATAGGAGTCTGGACAGCAACTCTTCCATGCCGGAAGAGGCACAACAAATGTTGTCTTTACCGTCCTCCTTGGTGCGTACGTAGATCTGCTCACTGCGGACTCCGTCCCCAGCCCTTGTGAAGGCTAGCACCTGGATGCTGTAGTTGGTGTATTTCTCCAAGTTGTCCAGCTCCAGAGATGGCTGACCGGTTGTCACATTCCTGATCTCTCCCAACTCTGATAGAGGAGAGTAAATTCAGTTATTGAACATGTGCTAATTTTATTCCTTGTTGCTAATATTGTGGAACTGGCTCATTTTACATTAGCTGAAAAGTAATGCAGCGCGGAAATGTTGCAAGTCTTAAGTAAATATAATTATGATGAATACCCACACAGAGGTGTATGAACACAAAGAAGACTGAAATGCATGCCTTTGTATCCATTCTCAAATAATTCATGCTGTCATATATATTAATATTATTTTATTATTATATTATATATTATTATATTATTGATCATACAGCAGCTTGCTTTTTTCACACAACTTCAGTATTCTTTTCAACTCTCTCCTCTCCTCTTCTACATACAATCCTCTCCTCTCCTTTCCTATACCATCGTCTCCTATCCTCTCCTGTGTCCTTGACAGTGTTCTCCACCCCTGGGTCTGAAGCAGTGGCCCTCACTGAGTTATTGCATAGTGAATTATTGATGGGAGGTTGGCCAGGCTGCCAGCTGGATCACTGCTGGGGCTCGGGGAACATGCAGCAAAGAAGACATAGACTGGATATATTTACAGGAAACCAAGATATCTGATTTGCTTTTGTTTCCCTTGTGCACAAAACATATTATTTTCATTGCTTGTTAAGCTTAGAAAAACAGCTATCAGCTCATAACATTGCTCAGAGCAGTTGAAAAATCTGATTTAGCCTTTCACCGAGTCTTTCACAGTCCAATGCTACCATAACTCCTTGAAAAGGAAATGGTTGGTTGGTCACATGTTTCGTCATTTGCCCTGGAAGGCATATACCGGTACATACAGTAGACATTTGGATGGTCTGATACATTTGACAAGAGCGACAAGACACAAGACATATTACACCAAAAATAGACAAGCTAAGATGTACACGTCCCATCCACGCAATACACCTTCAATTTAGCACTAACTGGCATACAGTACAGTGCTCTCCAAGGAAATAAGCTACTGCTAACCTACTCATGCGTGCATGCTTTTTTTTGTCCATTAAAGTATTATTGATTTTCTCATGTGTGCATGTTGCAATATAGGCTACTGTATGCACGACTGACTACTGTACATTCGGTTATAGTTTTACATACAGTACTTGTGTAATATCACTGAAAGAAACTGCTGATACTGTGCCTTTCAGTCTAATCGACGTAATCGTATAATTGAGGCCATATCTGTCCCTATGGAACCCTTATCTAGCGATTGTGGCAATAATGATAAAACATAACGTTTTAAATATAATGCCTCAGAGATGGTTCAAATTAAATGGAGGTGCAGATGAAGGTCCTTCTTGGACCCACATAGAAATAAACCGTGTTTGGCTATTTTCCACATGAACCCTATAGTATTCTGGGGAGACCGTTCAGAGAAAATAGCAGATCTACAAGCTCACATGTTGTTGTTGTTGCGTTGGAGTTAGTACATCTGCATATGGATCTGCTATTTTCGGTGAAGAGATATTTAGTGTCGAGGGGGGAAATGGAGCAGGAAAAGTATAGCCCTCTGGGGGACCCCGGTAAACAGAGCGTACCATATACTGTAGGGTTTATGTGGTTAATAACAGTCTTTACAATGACTTGCACCTTGGGACTTCCCTTCAACCGATGGACAGTCAGGATGGATGCACTTCATGAAGCTACAAACACTCTCTCTGAACATAATGAGCAAAACCACTCCAGCTACACACACCATGAAGTTGCATTTATTGAAGAGTCAGCACAGTACAGTATATGAGACCACAGTGTCACCTAGTGGGCAAACTACTGTATGACTGAACCACAGCAGGGGGAAACACTGACTAGGCGGACCCAGAGCCATTGATGATATGCACACGGCTGCCATCTTGCCAGCAATAAGTGCAACTTCCCATAGACAGCCCATTCATCCAAACAGAACAGTCCTATCTACTGTAATTGTATTAGATAACGTCAAACTCACCAACATTGCAGCTGTACGGAAAGCTTGAATATCGTCTTTCTATCTGCAATGTGTTTGTTTAATAAAAATCCACTGTAGACATGTTATGAGCTACTCCCTGTCAAGAAATTCCTTTTTTTCTAAGTGCTGGAGTTTGGAAGTGCTCGTTGACTATCACTCAACAGCCCATGTGTACCACCTGTTTAGAATTTGCACATAATGCAGGAGGCAGCAGGAGGTTGCTTTAGTGATAACGAGTGCTTCCAAACTCTGACACGATTTTTATGAAACAAACACTTTGCATATAGTAAGACGATAATTGAAGCTTTTCGTACAGCTGCAATGTTGGTGAGTTTGACGTTATTTAATACAATTAAATAGGACTTTTCTGTTTGGATGAATGGGTTGTCTATGGTAAGTTGCACCTAGGTAGCCCCTTGCTGGCAAGATGGCAGCCGTGTGCATAGCATCAATAGAGTAAGACAGAGTTACGAAAACTCTGTTCACTTCATGGGGCCAGTCCAATGGTGGCTCTCTGACTTCTGTTGAGAATGGGGACAGAAGTCAGAGAGCGGAAGTAGGCAGAAATGCATTGGACCCAGGCAACAGCCCAGCTTTAATGATCTTAAATCCCTTTACTTTAGATTGTTTTGTAGTAATCGTACAACATAAACATTACAGAGACCTTAGTTGTTACTGTACAATACTTTAAAACAGTTGGCATGTTGCACACATGTCTATAAGGCTAATTGCTCTTATTTGCGCCGCCCTCGTTGAAAACAATGTAATTCAAACTCCAGCTTGTCCCTCTCCAGGCTGCATTAACAGCGCTCGGTTTCTGCCCCCTCAATATCGTAACTCTTCTTTTAGATGGCTCTGGGCGGACCATGATATAACGGCCGGGAACGGACATGCACGCAATAATATGTATTTGGCTGTAGACACCCATCTGGAAATATTTTGTGCTAGGGACCCCCATACAATATTTGTGTTGTTAAAATTCACAAAATCTTCAAGATTGTTTTTTTTAAATAGCCAATGGGTTTACATTTAGAATACATTGATTAATTTGAGAACCACTGCTCTATTACTAAATGTGGGCTATAGATACTGTAATAATGTAAATGATGCTGAGAATGCACTCAGTGAGAATGCACTGTTTCTCCGTATGAATGTACACACACACACACACACACACACACACACACACACACACACACACACACACACACACACACACACACACACACACACACACACACACACACACCTCCATCAGGCAGGTTGGCCCAGTAGATGACTCTGTAGCCCTGTAGGATTCCATTGAGAGACTCCCTGGGCAGGGTCATCCAGGACAGCGAGATGACCTCCGGAGACTTGGCCACGGCCAGCACATTTTCAGGAGGCCGTGATGGCACTGAGGAGAGGAGAGGAGAGGAGAGGAGGAAGTACTGTAGTAAATTCATGATATTCAGTACTCAGCTGTTGGGGTTGATAGCTAAGCTAACAGTGTGAAAACAGCAAAGCACAGTCAAGGAAATGAAGGAATTAACTTTGACCGGAGGCAGTTCAATAAATGTCCAGCAGAGGGGAGTATTTCTACAAGATCAGTCTGTTCATTCTGCTCTGCCTATCTTGCAGCATTGGGATCCATACATTTCAGTTCACTCACAGTTCAAACTTAACTTGCTTGCATTCTAAATAAGCTACATGAATGCAGTGGCGTAACTAGACGTCACTAGGCCCTGACGCAGGCTGATCAGCGAGTGCCCCCCATCCAACCCCCCCCCCCCCCCCCCCCCCTACATAATGGTATGGTGTGTGGCTGTGTGTGCTATAGCAGCAGCCACCACCAGGCTCCGCCAAACTTTGTTCAACTCAACTGTCATTGCATCTCTGTATTATAATTTCAGACGGCACAGGTGGGCGGCCGTGTGCCCCCCTTGCCTCTGGGCCCCCACGCAGTCGCGTTGTCTGCGTCACGGTAGTTACGCCCCTGCATGAATGCAATAGTCTTCAAAAGACAGAAACAAAACAACATAGGGCACATGTCCTATGAGCTTGCAAGAGCTATAAAGAATAAAGCCTAAAAGAAAACTGAATAAATTGTGCCATTATTCAGCTGGCATAACGAATATTGTTATACATCCTTGTCTTGTCCATTGCTTTACTCAATAGTTTCAGCTTTGCCATCACTCTCTTATTTTATACAGCACGTTGCCATGATTATAGCTCCATATGGCATCAAATCAATATCATGATTATTTCAAACCTTTGGCTTGATTACTCGATTATTATTATAGTGAAAATAGCCGATCTACAAGCTCACAAGTCACAACGCGTTGTGAACTTGTATACTGCTATTTTGACTGTTTTTGTACGCCACCATTGTATACAACAAAGTATAATGATATTTATTTGATTATTATCAGATTATACAAATCTATTATAATTGCTTCATGTCAATTCGTTGATACAGTAACCTATGTATAAGGGGGGTACAAAAAGGTCTCCTAGATTATTCAATGAACCTAGAGTACATGAGCCAGGTGAAGCCGGTTATTGGTTCCAGACGTGGTGTTTTGATATGATCTCGGGTGAATTTGAGCCCAATAATACGTACCATCCTCCAGGGTCTTGGTGACCACCTGCTGGGAGGATGGACCCTAAACAATACTTACCATCCTCCAGGGTCTTGGTGACGACCTGCTGGGAGGATGGACCCTAAACAATACGTACCATCCTCCAGGGTCTTGGTGACCACCTGCTGGGAGGATGGACCGTAAACAATACGTACCATCCTCCAGGGTCTTGGTGACCACCTGCTGGGAGGATGGACCGTAAACAATACGTACCATCCTCCAGGGTCTTGGTGACCACCTGCTGGGAGGATGGACCCTAAACAATACGTACCATCCTCCAGGGTCTTGGTGACCACCTGCTGGGAGGATGGACCCTAAACAATACGTACCATCCTCCAGGGTCTTGGTGACCACCTGCTGGGAGGATGGACCCTAAACAATACGTACCATCCTCCAGGGTCTTGGTGACCACCTGCTGGGAGGATGGACCCGTGCCCGCCCTGTTGGCCGCCTGCACCACCACGCTGTACTGGGTGAACTTCCTCAGGTTGTCGAGCAGGAGGCTCTCCGTGACGTCCCCCGTGGTGTCCATGCTGAGGATGGTGAACTGGTGGCCGCCCCCGGCCGTGTACTCCCGGTAGCCCACCTGGTAGCTGCGGATCACCCCGTTCTGCAGGTGCTTGTGGGGCGGCTGCAACAAACCACAACACAAGTAAAACAATAAGTAAGTCGGTGAGTGCATGGGTTCTCAAACCTTTTCATGTTCATCATGCCGTTACGTGGTCACTGTCAAGGAGGTGCTGGACGAGGTCGTCTCCACACTGGTGGTGGGTTCTCCTCCGTCGCAAACAATACCACATTTATTTTGTATGTATGTATGTATGTGTGTGTGTGTGTGTGTGTGTGTGTGTGTGTGTGTGTGTGTGTGTGTGTGTGTGTGTGTGTGTGTGTGTGTGTGTGTGTGTGTGTGTGTGTGTGTGTGTGTGTGTGTGTGTGTATGTATGTATGTATGTATGTATGTATGTATGTATAGTATAGTATGTATAACTACTTTTTTATATATGTGATGTATGCCATGCTTTTGTTATTGCTTAATGTAAGTCGCTCTGGATTAAGAGCGTCTGCTAAATGCCTAAATTGTAAATTGTAAATTGTATGTATGGTTAAAGTGGTTCAAATGATTATGACGCAATATTAACTAATTTTGCTGACGATTCCCTGGTTTTTATGTAATGTCATTTTTTGGGGACCCCAGGAAGAGTAGCTGCTGCTATTGTGGGGCTTCCTGTCAAGTTCCGCATCAATTATAAACTCCTCCTTCTCACCTACAAATGTCAAAACGCCTTGGCTCCACAGTACCTCTCAGGCCTCCTCCATAAGCCTCCTGTCCTCTGTCCCCAAGGCAGTCAAGCAAACCTTCGGGGACAGAGCGTTTGCCATGCTGATTTGCCATGCTCCAACACTGGACTCTTTTAAGGCTGCCTTGAAAAGACTTATTCTCTCAGGCTTATGGCATATACTGTAGTTGTTGATTGTTTGTTGGTACATTTTGTAAAGCGTCCTTGGGTTCATGAAAGGCGCTATATAAATTCAAGCTATTATTGTAGTATCTAATGTGGATCCAAATAAATAATAAACAGAACGCATCAGAACGCATCTCATCGATATTTTTGTTTAATAATTAATATATAATGAATTAAACGTAATAACAAACACACACATACAGTGTATATATATATATATATATATATATATATATGTATGTATGTATGTATTGTGGCGATTAGCTGTGCGTCGCCATGCACGCCCATTGGTGCCGCACGTTCAGTTCACTGACATACGTTCCTTTTATGAATGTCATGACGTCACGCACCTGTCTGCTGGAGGAAGTGCTGTGACAGCGGCGGAGGCTGGAGGTGTTTGTTTGGACTCGTACGTTTTGTTTACCCTTTATGTTTATCATTTCGTTGTTCGCACGGAGCGTTACCGTTTGGAGAGGATCACACGTAGGAGGACTCCCCGGGGATCGTTTAGATCATAGGGGGACCCCTTGGAACGGATTTAATCAACACTGGTACATCCCGTCCGTGAGTGAGTAATGACAGAACAGCTGAGGGGTTGGGTTTACGAACTACCGCGTACCGTGCGGGGTACAATAAACATCACTGTGCAAGGGCTGGATATAAAACTGGAACTGTATGTGAACTGAACTGAACTGAGCCTATGGGCGTTGATTTCAATATATACAACTTACTAACTGCCATCTACGGTGTCTGTGCGTTATTGTGTGTTACAAGTGACTTTGCAGGGTGTGTAGTGTGGTGCGGACCACTTTAGCTGCACAGCCTTATGAACGGTTACCCTAATTTAACCCTTTGTCAGGATACTGCCTGGCTGGCACCCCAGAACTATAACAAACCGTTACAGTATGTATGTATGTATGTATGTATGTATGTATGTATGTATGTATGTATGTATGTATGTATGTATGTATGTATGTATGTATGTATGTATATATATATATATATATACATATATATATATATTATATATACTGTATATATTACTCTGCCACCAAATTGTGAAAGTCCCCAGGACACAGTTTGTGTTATCCTTATAGCTTTAATGTCTTACTGTACCTCGTGCTGTTTATATTTCTGACTAATAAAGTATTCAATCAATCAATGAATGTGCAGGTCATTACAGTAGCAGTTGAAATGCGCCCAGACTGCAGTACCTTCCAAGTGACTCTGATGCTCTGAGGAGAGGTGGGTTCCAGAATCACATCCTGCGGAGGGCCATCAGGGGCTGCAAAACAAACACACTGTTCAGAATCACATCCTGCGGAGGGCCATCAGGGGCTGCAAAACAAACACACTGTTCAGAATCACATCCTGCGGAGGGCCATCAGGGACTGCAAAACAAACACACTGTTACAATTTACAATTTAGGCATTTAGCAGACGCTCTTAATCCAGAGCGACTTACATTAAGCAAGAACAAAAAGCATGGGAATACATCACATATGTAAAATGCATTTTACATATGTTCAGAATCACATCCTGCGGAGGGCCATCAGGGACTGCAAAACAAACACACTGTTCAGAATCACATCCTGCGGAGGGCCATCAGGGGCTGCAAAACAAACACACTGTTCAGAATCACATCCTGCGGAGGGCCATCAGGGGCTGCAAAACAAACACACTGTTCAGAATCACATCCTGCGGAGGGCCATCAGGGACTGCAAAACAAACACACTGTTCAGAATCACATCCTGCGGAGGGCCATCAGGGACTGCAAAACAAACACACTGTTCAGACACGTCTTCCACAGTCTCATGGAGACTAGCCTCGGTACCCTGCAGGCTTTTATTTCGCGTTTGGCTCAAAAAGAAATGTACGAGGACTTGTTCTGCTATCCTATACTTACATTACACACAGTAATAATAAAGTGTGTATATATTAGGGATGCACCGAAAGGGAAATTCTTGGCCGAAACCGAATACAGAATATAGGAAACAGTTGGCCGAAAACCGAATAACGGTCTTTTTTCCTACCATTGCTGTCATGGCCGTACCTTAAAGCTACCTGATTTATGGCAAAAGAAATGGTTATGGCAACTTAACTTAAATAATAACCACTATTTAGGGTCCATAAAACATTTATTCAGCTCTTTTGAATGCATTAATTGCATACACTATTCGGTGATATATTTTCTGCTTATTCGGGCCGAAACCGAATAGGCCGAAAATGCATTTTTAGCCATTTTCTGCCGAATATTTTCGGCGGCCGAATATTCGGTGCATCACTAATATATATATATATATATATATATGTATGTATATGTATGTATATGTATATATATGTATGGTACTGTGTATGGTACTGTATAACCTATCATCATACTATGTACATTGAAATTATACAAACTATATGCCAGGTCAACAAATTAACCTGACATCTTTCTAAATTATGTAATCTAAATTACATTTGAACCTTTACATAAGCCTGCATCGTTGTCAAGGCTAGGGCATGTGCTATAGGCTAATGTCTGTGGAACAAACTCTTCATTGCCTCAAACTGTCGTCAATGAAGAGTTTGTTCTATAGATATACAGTACAGTACATATCTAACTGCAGGTAAAGAGCATAATGCATATATATATCAATAGCAGCAATATCACAGTTGACATAATCAGCATATAGTACGATTTCACGCATAGAGTTATACGTCGTCATGTTGGGTGGAAAAAGTAGTAGATCTACAAGTTCAAAACGCGTCGCACTGCATTTTAAGCTTGCAGATCTGCTACTTTTGATGCTTATGTGTGACGCTGTAGTATGTCTGACGCTGTAGTATGACCAAGTAGGTAGGGCGTTCTGCCAGACAGCAACAGTTTCATGCCCCTTTAAGTTGTGCTGTCGTGAGTGCAGACTACGTAACTTCTACATCGCTGTTTCTCAACCTTTTTGAGCTCTGGTCCACAAACATATTATAAACAATCCTTGTCAAGGTCCACAACCACTTCACTTCAACACAATCATTTAAACTTCAATTTTAAGAAATTGTAATTATATAATATTTTATATTTAATATTAATGATATGAGAATAGATTGGCCACGAACAACATTACAAGCAACAGCCAACAACCAGTTGTGCCTTGACAATGAATGGAATAATCCTTGCCCTAATATTTTGTCTCACTAGGGAGCGCTGCTGAGTTAGGAATATTCGAGAGACAAATCACCTACTCAGCTCTCATCAAAAGAATACAGCTCCTTAGTTACACATAAACTTTGATGATGTGAAACCACATTCGATTTAATCATAATTGCTACATTTGATTATTATTTAGATTGTATTGCTCCCTGGTGAGCTATACTTTCCCCCAAAATCCAGGAAAATGTGTTAAGTATATTCAATACATGTATTGGCTTCTCTGTGGAGGTGTCACTGTAAGATAAATAAAAAGCCTGATGGGGTGGAGATACAGTGGCCAAAGCAGGTTTTTTACCCCACAATTCTTGTAGCCCATTTCTTTCACCCAGTGTCAATTGTCTATAGTGTAATCCTGGGCACTACACTCCCTCTGCCAACCTGGGGAGAGCAACGGACTGACCTCATGCTTCACTCAAAGCATGAGGAGTGCAAGCCGCTTCTTATCACCTGACAGGGAGGACTTTCCCCTCCATCAGGCGCCCTGGCGGGAGGCAGTAGCCTATAGAGACCAGAATTAGTGCATGTGGGTATACCTACACTAGGGTAGCCTGCACTCAGTCTGAATTTTCATTTCGTTTCACTTTCATTTTTGTTTTTTAATGGGTGTGGCGGGCGAACCGGGGAGAACAAGCAAACTCCACACAGAAAAGGTCCTTTTTCCAACCCCATACCTAGGGTATGGGCACTGATGACGCGGAGGAGAGAACACGCCTCCAGCATCCCCTGCAGGAATCGAACCCGGGCACTTCCAGCTATATCGTTGCTGTCGGACAGAAACCTCTTATCTCCATATCTTTTTGTTCTTCTTTTTGTAAATTAATGCCCTACTTGATCATACCACAGTGTCACATAAAAGCATCAATTAGTAGCAGATCCACAATCTTTTTTTGTGGCTTTCGCCTTTATTTCATTTTTATTTTTATGGAGGGACAGACAGTAGGCTGACAGGAAATGGGGAGAGAGATGGGGGGTGACATGCAGTAAAGGCCGTCGGGATCAGGAGTCGAACCCGCGGCACACTGCTAGACTGGATTACCAGCCAAGGTGCCTGGACCGCTGAGCCACGGCCCAGGCAGCCCAGGCAGATGTGTTTTACCTGGTTGATAAGGCCACAGGCTCTTATGTCATGTTTCTTGAACCATTAGTTGAGGGTTAGGGCACCATGACATTCAGCCCAAGAAACTTTTGAGAAATTGGATGAAATACATGATGGTGTAGAAGCTAATAGATGAGATGGAGAATTATTTATTTTGTGTGAACTAAGAAATAGGTCTACAAATAGAGGGATGTGATGGACGAACTGCACTCAAAATTAATGTTGTGCTCTTTTATGTTGATGTATACAATGTATACAATGCAACTTTTGTTTCCGGAAAAATGGTAAATCGTTACCTTTTTTTGGTTGTCTTGTGGCCCCCAATTTTAAATAATCTTACAATTGGGGCCCCAGCCTAATCTAGTTGGCTGTAGGCTCACTGACCTGCTTCATCGGTGGTGATGGTGAGCTCATTACTGGGGTTGCTGTTGCCGATGGTGTTCTTGGCCACCATGCGGATGTTGTAGGTGGAGGAAGGGTGGAGGTCAATGATGGTGGCTTGGTTGAGCTGGGGTGACACATCTTTGGTTACCTGGGCTGATAGCCATGACGCTGGGAGGGAGAGAGAGAGTGGGGGTTCATTCAGCTTCATTCACACAAATCACACATTTTGACTTAAAGTACCGGTAAGTGTGGCAAGAAAAGACACAAGTGAACTGTAGTCTGTAGCACCGGTACTGCATACTTATATACTCTCGCTCCATGTACTTAAATACATTTCACAAGACACCTTTTGTGTTTTTTCGTAAATGAACGCCCTACTTGATCATACTATTACTACAGCATCACACAAAAGCATCAAAAGTAGCAGATCCACAAGCTGGAAACGCAACACAAAGCGACGGTTTGAGCTTGTAGATCTGCTACTTGAATTTGAATACTGAAAAGTAACAGTTTCCACCCGACAGAGACGATATACATTGTCACATACATTGTGTTGTTAATACTTTTCATTGGTTAAAGGGGCATTCCACTCATTTTCAACATTTTACTATGTCATTAATATACCTTAGAGCTGTTGTGAAAATTATGAAAAAAATCATTAACATGGTGTTTCACCATGTTAATGACATGGTGTTTCACCATGTTAATGATTTTTTCAGACCTCTGGTTCTAGGAAACACAGAATTGGGGAACTTTTTTTATTATTTCCACACAACAGCTCTAAGGTATATTAATGACATAGTAAAATGTTGAAAATGAGTGGAATGCCCCTTTAAGTATTTATAAAACCCACAGACAAGACTTAACTACTTAACATCCCATTCCTATTTTGGGCATTTCATTTTAGCAGAATATTTTCCAAAATGTTTGTGATGCATTGTGAGCTTGTAGAGCGGCTATCTTTACAGCAAAGTATAAAATAGGGCATTGATTTATGAAAAGACAGCGACAATATGTTGTTGCCCTGGGGTTTCCCACTGCTCCTGGATGGTTACCGAGGGCCCTGGTGATAATAGTTAACACTCCGATTGCCAGGGGTTATTTATTCCATTAAATCATAGCTCTCGGCGTTTATAGTAGCGGAGCACTTTTACCGACGGACCGGATGTTATCCCGGATGTGGCTGTAGCAGCTAAATGTAGCCAAAACACTCTAGAGCCGATCGACAACAACTGGAGGTATGATTAAATCTACCGCGACTATCTTTTTTTAGAATTGGACGGGATGATTTAGATCAAGAGTTATTAACGTTTTAAGATTTTCGGTCTCGTCGGCAAAACGGGGGGAACATTTTCGATGACGTCCCACTGTTACGCAACATCGAATGTTGCACAACAGGCGCTCCTAGGCTGTGGAGCGATGCGATCGGCTTTGATATCAATAACCTCCGTCTTTTTGATAAAACTTCGTCCTGGGCGCTGGGTGTTACTAATTGAAAGGACGGTGAACTTCGTCCTGGCGATCGGGGTGTTAATTAATCACATATCCATGGCCTTCTCAAGAGAGGGCAATGAGAAAATAGAGAAAATATTTGATCAGTACATTATGTTTGACCTGCTTCCTTCTTCTAGCCAGGTAACCCATCCCGATCATGTGAATTCACATTTTCATGTGTTTTCTGGAAAACACAAGATGCTGGTTTACCAGACTAGCTTCCTTCAGCAGGGAGGTTGATCATGGTGACACAGTTCAGAGTGGTAGAATTTTTGTTTGCACTGAATGGTCAGCTACTGTCGTATCAGCCCTAGGGCTGATACTGTATCAACCTCTCTGTCACAACATCGCTCCGCTCAACCAGGCCAAATACAGGCTGGTTATGTACAGTAATACAATGGACCTGGCAGCGCTACCTGATTTGTTCTTGCATTCGATATCGTATCCTGTGATGGGGCTGTTGCCGTCAAAACCCATGGTCCATCGAAGAGCGATGGTCCTGTCTTTGACCTCCCGGATCTCCACCTCAGGAGGGTCTGGGGGCTCTGGAGGGTGCAGGAACATGTAGGAGAGGGTGTGAGACAGACAGAAACAGTCTTGAACAGCTGCCAGGGTTGTTTATTGTAAGTAGAACAACACATGAATGAATGAATGAATGAATGAATGAATGAATGAATGAATGAATGAATGAATGCCTGGATGGATGGATGGATGGATGGATGGATGGATGGATGGATGGATGGAACCAACACCACTACCTCTGCCCTCAGTGAGCACACCATGGTTATGCTGTCTGTTGATGTTACTTCTGTTTCTACTAACTGTTTATTATGCCTCTGTATGTTATTTGACCATTGTTGGTTCTGTTGTGCTGATGATAATGTTCTGTACAGCACTTTGGTACAACAACAGTTGTCTTTAAATGTGCTCTATAAATAAAATTGACTTGTTTTAATTTGACCATAAGGGTCAAAAAAGGCAGGTGGCTTGTTGCGCACATCCAGTTCCTGGCTGGTGCTGGACTAAGGTAAGTACAGTGAAGAGAAGAGAGTCCCGCACACAGGTTTGCTCCAATGGTGTTCTTTTATTGAAACACCATAATAATATACACAACGTTTCGACCGCAGGCGGCCTTCATCAGGTGAAACGTTGTGTATATTATTATGGTGTTTCAATAAAAGAACACCATTGGAGCAAACCTGTGTGCGGACTCTCTTCTCTTCACATACTGTAATGTACCATGGAGCTACAGTATGCTGTGAGGAGGGAGTCTTACTGTAATGTACCATGGAGCTACAGTATGCTGTGAGGAGGGAGTCTACTGTAATGTACCATGGAGCTACAGTATGCTGTGAGGAGGGAGTCTTACTGTAATGTACCATGGAGCTACAGTATGCTGTGAGGAGGGAGTCTTACTGTAATGTACCATGGAGCTACAGTATGCTGTGAGGAGGGAGTCTTACTGTAATGTACCATGGAGCTACAGTATGCTGTGAGGAGGGAGTCTACTGTAATGTACCATGGAGCTACAGTATGCTGTGAGGAGGGAGTCTACTGTAATGTACCATGGAGCTACAGTATGCTGTGAGGAGGGAGTCTACTGTAATGTACCATGGAGCTACAGTATGCTGTGAGGAGGGAGTCTTACTGTAATGTACCATGGAGCTACAGTATGCTGTGAGGAGGGAGTCTACTGTAATGTACCATGGAGCTACAGTATGCTGTGAGGAGGGAGTCTTACTGTAATGTACCATGGAGCTACAGTATGCTGTGAGGAGGCAGTCTTACTGTAATGTACCATGGAGCTACAGTATGCTGTGAGGAGGGAGTCTACTGTAATGTACCATGGAGCTACAGTATGCTGTGAGGAGGGAGTCTTACTGTAATGTACCATGGAGCTACAGTATGCTGTGAGGAGGGAGTCATACTATAATGTACCATGGAGCTACAGTATGCTGTGAGGAGGGAGTCTTACTGTAATGTACCATGGAGCTACAGTATGCTGTGAGGAGGGAGTCTACTGTAATGTACCATGAAGCTACAGTATGCTGTGAGGAGGGATTCTACTGTAATGTACCATGGAGCTACAGTATGCTGTGAGGAGGGAGTCTTACTGTAATGTACCATGGAGCTACAGTATGCTGTGAGGAGGGAGTCTTACTGTAATGTACCATGGAGCTACAGTATGCTGTGAGGAGGGAGTCTACTGTAATGTACCATGAAGCTACAGTATGCTGTGAGGAGGGATTCTACTGTAATGTACCATGGAGCTACAGTATGCTGTGAGGAGGGAGTCTTACTGTAATGTACCATGGAGCTACAGTATGCTGTGAGGAGGGAGTCTTACTGTAATGTACCATGGAGCTACAGTATGCTGTGAGGAGGGAGTCTACTGTAATGTACCATGGAGCTACAGTATGCTGTGAGGAGGGAGTCTACTGTAATGTACCATGGAGCTACAGTATGCTGTGAGGAGGGAGTCTACTGTAATGTACCATGGAGCTACAGTATGCTGTGAGGAGGGAGTCTTACTGTAATGTACCATGGAGCTACAGTATGCTGTGAGGAGGGAGTCTTACTGTAATGTACCATGGAGCTACAGTATGCTGTGAGGAGGGAGTCTTACTGTAATGTACCATGGAGCTACGGTATGCTGTGAGGAGGGAGTCTTACTGTAATGTACCATGGAGCTACAGTATGCTGTGAGGAGGGAGTCTTACTGTAATGTACAGTACCATGGAGCTACAGTATGCTGTGAGGAGGGAGTCTTACTGTAATGTACCATGGAGCTACAGTATGCTGTGAGGAGGGAGTCTTACTGTAATGTACAGTACCATGGAGCTACAGTATGCTGTGAGGAGGGAGTCTTACTGTAATGTACAGTACCATGGAGCTACAGTATGCTGTGAGGAGGGAGTCTTACTGTAATGTACAGTACCATGGAGCTACAGTATGCTGTGAGGAGGGAGTCTTACTGTAATGTACCATGGAGCTACGGTATGCTGTGAGGAGGGAGTCATACTGTAATGTACCATGGAGCTACAGTATGCTGTGAGGAGGGAGTCTTACTGTAATGTACAGTACCATGGAGCTACAGTATGCTGTGAGGAGGGAGTCTTACTGTAATGTACCATGGAGCTACAGTATGCTGTGAGGAGGGAGTCTTACTGTAATGTACAGTACCATGGAGCTACAGTATGCTGTGAGGAGGGAGTCTTACTGTAATGTACCATGGAGCTACAGTATGCTGTGAGGAGGGAGTCTTACTGTAATGTACCATGGAGCTACAGTATGCTGTGAGGAGGGAGTCTACTGTAATGTACCATGGAGCTACAGTATGCTGTGAGGAGGGAGTCTTACTGTAATGTACCATGGAGCTACAGTATGCTGTGAGGAGGGAGTCTACTGTAATGTACCATGGAGCTACAGTATGCTGTGAGGAGGGAGTCTTACTGTAATGTACCATGGAGCTACAGTATGCTGTGAGGAGGGAGTCTTACTGTAATGTACCATGGAGCTACAGTATGCTGTGAGGAGGGAGTCTTACTGTAATGTACCATGGAGCTACAGTATGCTGTGAGGAGGGAGTCTACTGTAATGTACCATGGAGCTACAGTATGCTGTGAGGAGGGAGTCTTACTGTAATGTACCATGGAGCTACAGTATGCTGTGAGGAGGGAGTCTTACTGTAATGTACCATGGAGCTACAGTATGCTGTGAGGAGGGAGTCTACTGTACAGTACCATAGAGCTACAGTATGCTGTGAGGAGGGAGTCTACTGTACAGTACCATAGAGCTACAGTATGCTGTGAGGAGGGAGTCTACTGTAATGTACCATGGAGCTACAGTATGCTGTGGGGAGGGAGTCTTACTGTAATGTACCATGGAGCTACAGTATGCTGTGAGGAGGGAGTCTACTGTAATGTACCATGGAGCTACAGTATGCTGTGAGGAGGGAGTCTACTGTAATGTACCATGGAGCTACAGTATGCTGTGAGGAGGGAGTCTTACTGTAATGTACCATGGAGCTACAGTATGCTGTGAGGAGGGAGTCTACTGTAATGTACCATGGAGCTACAGTATGCTGTGAGGAGGGAGTGGGCACATACTGTAATGTACAGTACCATGGAGCTACAGTATGCTGTGAGGAGTTACTGTAATGTACAGTACCATGGAGCTACAGTATGCTGTGAGGAGGGAGTCTACTGTAATGTACCATGGAGCTACAGTATGCTGTGAGGAGTTACTGTAATGTACAGTACCATGGAGCTACAGTATGCTGTGAGGAGGGAGTCTTACCTTGCACTGTCAGCTGTATGATGCCACGGTCTTCACCAAAGGAGTTAATGGCATGACAGGAGAAGAAACCCGAGTCCTCACGGACAGTAGGCATGATCTGAAGATAGATGGAAAGACACATTCAATTTCATAGTTGATAGACCTGTGGATATCGGTTCTGGGTGTGGGAATATGTAATTTAAGAGAATGTACTGTATATGTACGTATGTACGTTTATGTAGTTAGTTACTGTTGATGCTTACTGTAAATACAGTTGTTCTGTTGTAGTTGTAGTATTGACAATGAAATTCTGTCCCTTTAGTTCAGGGTTTCTCAAATGTTTTCAATCCAGATATAAAACTGATGGAACACAGTTTCTATCTTTCGCAGCAGACACTTTGGTATGGGTGGTATAGTGTATTATGGTCCCTGAATGTATAATAGTCTACAATATATCAACAATGTATAAATCATAAATATATTTTTTTTGTGGCTTTCGCCTATTTTATATTTTTTATGGAGGGACAGACAGTAGGCTGACAGGAAATGGGGAGAGAGATGGGGGGATTGACATGCAGTAAGGGCCGTCAGGATCGGGAGTTGAACCCGCGGCACACTGCCAGACTGGATTACCAGCCAAGGTGCCTGGACCACTGAGCCATGGCCCAGGCCTAAATCATAAATATTAATAAGGTGTGATATATCTTTGTAAACCTTAACCATAATGAAACGTGGCCTTATGGATCTATAATAACATCCTTCTTATGCATGGTTTGAGAGTGTTTTATACTGAAGGCCTTAGAAGGTGTTACCAAACGTCACCAATGGCCCTTGAACCTCCTGTCATTCCCTCTCTCTCTCTCTCTGGCCTTACCTCTCATCTTATCATCTCTCTCTCTCTGGCCTTACCTCTCATCTTATCATCTCTCTCTCTCTGCCCTTACCTCTCATCTTATCATCTCTCTCTGCCCTTACCTCTCATCTTATCATCTCTCTCTCTCTGCCCTTACCTCTCATCTTATCATCTCTCTCTCTCTGCCCTTACCTCTCATCTTATCATCTCTCTCTGCCCTTACCTCTCATCTTATCATCTCTCTCTGCCCTTACCTCTCATCTTATCATCTCTCTCTGCCCTTACCTCTCATCTTATCATCTCTCTCTCTCTGCCCTTACCTCTCATCTTATCATCTCTCTCTCTGCCCTTACCTCTCATCTTATCATCTCTCTCTCTGCCCTTACCTCTCATCTTATCATCTCTCTCTGGCCTTACCTCTCATCTTATCATCTCTCTCTCTCTGGCCTTACCTCTCATCTTATCATCTCTCTCTGCCCTTACCTCTCATCTTATCATCTCTCTCTCTCTGCCCTTACCTCTCATCTTATCATCTCTCTCTGCCCTTACCTCTCATCTTATCATCTCTCTCTCTCTGGCCTTACCTCTCATCTTATCATCTCTCTCTGCCCTTACCTCTCATCTTATCATCTCTCTCTCTCTGGCCTTACCTCTCATCTTATCATCTCTCTCTCTCTGGCCTTACCTCTCATCTTATCATCTCTCTCTGCCCTTACCTCTCATCTTATCATCTCTCTCTGCCCTTACCTCTCATCTTATCATCTCTCTCTCTCTGCCCTTACCTCTCATCTTATCATCTCTCTCTCTCTGGCCTTACCTCTCATCTTATCATCTCTCTCTGGCCTTACCTCTCATCTTATCATCTCTCTCTCTGCCCTTACCTCTCATCTTATCATCTCTCTCTGCCCTTACCTCTCATCTTATCATCTCCCTCTCTCTGGCCTTACCTCTCATCTTATCATCTCTCTCTGCCCTTACCTCTCATCTTATCATCTCTCTCTGCCCTTACCTCTCATCTTATCATCTCTCTCTGGCCTTACCTCTCATCTTATCATCTCTCTCTGCCCTTACCTCTCATCTTATCATCTCTCTCTGGCCTTACCTCTCATCTTATCATCTCTCTCTCTCTGGCCTTACCTCTCATCTTATCATCCCTAAACCAAGCAAAAAGCATATTGTCTGTCGGGTGGAAACCGGTGATGATGTATGATGATAAGAGCGCCCCTCACTTCACACGGGTGTGATTCTTTTTAACCACGTGTCGTGGACAATAGGTGAACATTTTGTGAAAATAGCTGATCTACTAAATAAAAGTAAAAAAAAAAAATACATACATACATACAAAATAAATGTGGTATTGTTTGCGACGGAGGAGCACCCACCACCAGTGTGGAGACGACCTCGTCCAGCACCTCCTTGACAGTGACCACGTAGCGGCTGGTCTCCGGGTTGATGATGCGCTCCTCCTTCTCCCAGCGCACCATGATGGGCTTCTCGCCGTGCGCCGTGCAGCTCATCTTCTTCTCCTCGCCCTGCGTGGCCAGCGTGGTGTTGGGGTACGACGTGATCATGGCCGGGACTGGACGGACGGATGGATGGATGGCGAGGGAGAGAGAAACAGGGACGTGCAGAGAATGTTAGAGAGGCAGGTGGCTATTCTTGGGACGTGACCCTGCACTCTTCATAGCTACCGGAGATGTGCCGCACGCCATGGATTTCAGGATTTCTCCACCGACGACAAATTCTTTCAACGTAAAATGCTGCGTTCAAGTTCAGGAGAGTTCGGAAAAAGGCATGCAATTCTCCTAAATTCTGCCTTGGGTCTGGACGGGTATGGCATGGGAAGCGGGCATGTAAATGGGTATGGCATCGTAAATGCTGCATTCATGGTCTGGAGAGGGCACTTTTTAACGGACAGGTAAAAGGGCAGGGGTTCAAGCCCCCTTTGATGTCTACAGTATGTGTGCACGTGCCTGGAAATCAGTGAAAGTTGAAGGCATGCACTTTAAGTATCTGCAAGCTGCCCATGGAAGAAATTCAGCAAACTTTCCGGCTGCCCTGCGTTTCACCTGCTCGTCTATCAAAGGCTGTGAAGTCATCCAACACTGTGTGCCATGTTCTGTGGAATCTTAACAACCAGCAGTGTAAAACTACCCAGCCTGGTCCCACACATTCGCTATTTAAGTCTGACTTCCAGCGAGGACGCAGCTTTACAACTTAATAAATATCCAAGTTTTATATCGTCTCTGTCGGGTGGAAACCTTATATCTCCAAAACTGTTACTTCTGATGCCTTTGTAAAAAAAAAGAAAGCATCACTTTTGAGCTTGTGGATCGACTACATCTGATGCTTTTGTGTGACGCTGTAGTAGGCCCTATAATGGCCTTATAATTTACGAATAAACACAAAACATTAAAATATGGAGATACCTGTAGGAGGTTTCTGCCCGACAACAATGATATGTTATCCTCGGTGCACAGATGCTGCACGAGTACAGTTATCATTCGTTTACCCCCACAAGTGCCACCACACACCCCAAAATAAATCAAACCAAAAGACTAGCCCCATACTGTAGGAAACCGCTCCATGCAGAGCGTCATCATCATGCCCCGTTTTACTCACTAACTGTTCACTAACTGTTACTAAGACGCACAATTGTTTCTCTTTCTTTGACAATTACATAGCAAAGATGTGAATCCTCCAGGGAACATGGTTGAACTCCTGTCTGAGGGCTTACCTCCCGCGTCCCCGCAGCACTTAGCGCAGATTGAAACAGAGCCGTCAGGTGCATCTCTGACTGCTTTGATAGCTGATACTGAGCGCTATAACGCGCTGCCTTGTGAGGAGTGCAGCGGAGGAGGAGGAGGAGGAGGAGGAGGAAGAAAGAGATGACTCCTCACTGAACTCCCATAGGTCTCGGCGAGGAGCCTGCCTGACGCTGCGCCGTAACCACACACCAGTCAGCCTCATTAGCTATACAGCCTAGACTGTGTGTGTGTGGTGTGTGTGAGTGTGTGCTGTGCGCGTGCGTGTATGTGTGGTGTGGTGCGTGTGATTGTGATCAGAGTATTTTTGATAAAACCATCCTCATGCATAATCTTCACACAAGTCTATCTTTCTCATATCTCCTACACAGACAGCATTGGTTCTCAAACCTTATACTGCCGCTTTTGAATAGCCAACGTTTAAGTGGTTAAAATGACTGATTCTGTATTAATTACTTTTAACCACTGTCCTACAGAATGTAGTTTTAGCTCCCCGAAGTACAGCGTCATTATCCACAAAACATGAAAGGTGTGTGTTTGCACACATACTGAATGCGTGCAAACACACACACGCACTCACGCATGCACGCACAGTCGCAGTCGCACACGCGTACGCGCACACACACAAACACACACACACACACACACACACGCACACACACACACACACACACACACACACACACACACACACACACACACACACACACACACACACACACACACACACACACACACACACACACACAGCGCATCAGTGTCTGGGGAAGCTAAGTGGGCGAGCAGAGAGCAGAAAAGACTTGTGCTTATGACACATCTCAGCCACACTACACGATCTGGGAGAGAGAGAGCATGTATCCCTGCAGCACTAACTATGATCTCTCTCTCTCTCTCTCTCTCTCTCTCTCCTTCAGCTCCCACCAGGATGATGACTAAATGATGAGAGAGACTACTTTGATTATTCATACACAGCAGACAAGTCCGTTGGCCCTGCAGCTGTCTTATACCCCCCGACACACACACACACACACACACACACACACACACACACACACACACACACACACACACACACACACACACACACACACACACACACACCAGCACACACACACACCAGCACACACCCTCACATAAAAATACTTATCCATTATGATAGCTAGGGTGCCAGGAAGGCCAACTTGGAGCTCCGTGGTTACAACTGCATGTGTTTGTGAGGACGTGCAAGCCTGCATGCATGCAGCAGCATGCTTGCATATGAGCCCCCCATCGTGACGGGATCTGTCCGTTTCAGAGGCTGCCGGCATTTAAATCTCATCTCTTATTCACTAGCAGCCCCTCCCTCCCCTCCCTTCCCTCCCCTCCTCTTGCTATAACCTCTGTACCTTTCACCCCTTCACCCACCCCCTCCCCCAACACGCACGCACGCGCGTGCGCGCACACGCACGCACGCACGCACGCACGCACACACACACACACACACACACACGCACGCACGCACACACGCACACACGCACACACACACACACACACACACACACACACACACACACACACACACACACACAGACAGCCCTGTGCAGAGCAACCACTGATTTATGTTGCATGACAACTATGAATCTTAAGTGTGACCCATTAAGAGAGTCTTCTCTAAATGTTATTGCTCCTTAAGAGAGGCTGTTTTCTTCATCTATGTCTAAGGAGAAGAAAGCATGAGCTAGCAGCTGGGGGGGTTCGGGGGGCATTTTCTAGGGGGAACGTTCACCAGATTTAGCTGATCGAAAAGGTCACAACGTGCCACATTTGCGACACATTGTGGGCTTGTAGATCTGCTAGTTCAGGTGAAGACGTTACGTGTACAAGAAAACAACAGCAGACCAGGAACCGTTGTAACTAAGGTCCGTTTCACAAAGAATAGAGGGTTCTAGCGCCATCTAGTGCCACATCGTAACACGTTGAAAAGGAACTCACCGTGCATCTACTGTATGTACAGTGTACAGTGTACAAGTGTGTTAATGTGAGCACAAGCTTTATTGCAAAGCTTGTCTGCTAAACCTTGTGATGCTTTCGTGTAACACCGTAGTATATATGATCAAGTAGGGAGTTCATTCACGAAAAAAACACAAAAAGTTATAATATGGAGATAAGAGGTTTGTTGTGTGTCTGTTTGTTGAGAATGATGACATCCAGTAAGGGACACAACGGCCAAGGTTAGAGCCCGTCTACAGAGCTGCTCTGTCTCATCATCTGCCATGCAGTTCCAACAGCACCGGGCCCCCGGCTAAACCTAGTCTTTTTGATAGCCCATAATTGCCTGGTTGATGTATATTTTTTAATATCCAGCGATATTACAGGGGCCTGGTAATAAAACGCTAGGATAGCAGACAGTGGATGAGACAGAGAGAGAGAGAGAGACAGAGAGAGGATGTGTGCGTGTGTGCGTGCGTGCGTGCGTGCGTGCGTGCGTGCGTGCGTGCGTGCGTGCGTGCGTGAGTGAGTGCGTGAGTGCGTGCGTGCGTGAGTGCGTGCGTGCGTGCGTGCGTGCGTGCGTGCGTGCGTGCGTGCGTGCGTGCGTGCGTGCGTGCGTGCGTGCGTGAGAGCGTGCGTGAGAGAGGGTGAGAGATAGAGAAAGCACATAGACAGAAGGAACAGACAGAAATAGACGGAGGAAGAAACAAGAGAAGGACAGTGGTAAGGAAAGGTAGAGGTAGGTACAGATGACAGAGAGTCACGAGGACAGCCGTCATCCTTCGCCGTGCCCTGATTATTCTTGTCTGTCACTATAGTGGTTCTCAAACCTTTTAATGTCAAAGACCCTTTGCTGCGGTCGGTCTTCTGAAAATGTTTTGTGCCAGGGACGCCCACAATAGAAGGTTTGTGTTAATAAATGCAAAATTGTATTTTCCTAAAATGTTCTTAAATAGCAGACGTACAAGCTGCACACTGCTCTGCTATTTATGAATGGCCAACGTATAAATGGATACAGTGGTTACAATGATTGTGATGCTAGATTAACTGTTATTATGGGGGACCCCCTGGGACCCGGCCAAGGTCTCCTGGGGGTCCGTGGAAGAGGACCACCAGGGGTGTTTACATACACAAACATACACAAGACAGATCATAACACAAAGAGAGAGAGAGAGAGAGAGAGAGAGAGAGAGAGAGAGAGAGAGAAAAGAAAGAAAAGAAAGAGAAGAAAAACCATAATGCAAGGTATTTTAGGCCTTCAATCTGTACCCAGTAGGCTACACAAACTGGTCACTCCTCTCCAGTCTCCATAGTCCCTCCACTTACCCTGCGTCCTTTACAAATCTGAGCCTTCTAAATAGTTCATTACGGGGCCCCATTTATTTTCTTAAAGTCTCTCGTTTTTATGTGATTTAATTTCTTCTAGGCTTGATGTTTTAGAGCAGTGATTTTAAAACTCTGGGTCGGGCCCTGAGTGGGGTCCCTAAACCTTTTATTTTTATTTTTTGTAAGTGTATACAGGGTATGCACGCATTGCTAATAAGGAGACAATTATGGTACAAAAGTAATCCATAAAAATGGTCAAGCATTGGCCAAATTGTCAAATAAAGAAAGAGGCAAAAATGTCTCTAATATCTTACAATTACAGGTGCTTGTCATGGTGGTGGGGTGATCCCTAGTTAAATTATGATTATTTTGGGGGGTCGTGGCCTGAAAAGGTTGAGACCACTGTTTTAGAGAGCTCCTTTACCAATATGTGAAAGATGTCATGTTTTTAATGGTGATGGGCCGAGGCAGCAGCAGGGTATAAAGTTAGTGACAGAACAACAAGGCAGGTTTATAAAAGAGAAATCAAACCACTATAAATGACCCTTTCCTCTGTTCACGTTCAGTGGGGATACCTTTGCCTCAAATTAGCCATTATTGATGATTCCGTGAAGAACTTTCCCTGAAATGATTCTCCTGCTATTAGTAGAGGCTGGAATAACGCACTTGTATTACAGAGAGCCCTTTTTGTTAAGAGCGCATACCCTGCTAGCAATACACTTACTAACAGAGACACACAGAGGAGCACTACGGCCATTACTGCTGATACACAACAGCTTAAATACATGGAGGAGTGCTTTAATGTTGGCCTGGCTTTACAATTATTTCATAGAGGAAGAGATTAGAATGAAACTAGAAAAAGTGCTCCTCTGAGGTCAGGAACGTTTGTGATGTTTGGACAAAATGTGTAGGAGTAATATAAACATGTGTTTTTTGTTTGTTTTTGTTATTCTGCAAAAAATGTGCCTCCTGGTGATTCTATAATAGGGTAATGTTAAAACGGTGGCATAAATTGTTCCTCATCCATCCATCCATCCATCTTCAACCGCTTATCCGTATAGTCGGGTTGTGGGGGCAACAGCTCCACCAGAGTGTCCCAGACGTCCCTCTCCAGAGCAACATTAGTGACTTCCTCCCGGGGATCCCAAGACGTTCCAAGGCCAGTGAGACGATGTGTTTCCTCCAACTGCGCCTTGGTCTGCCCCGGGGTCTCCTCCCAGTGGGACGTGCCTCGAGGACCTCCCTAGGGAGACGCCTGAGAGGCATCCTAACCAGATGCCTGAACCACCTAAGCTGGCTCCTTTCCAGGCAAAGCAGCTACTCTACTCCGAGTCTCTCTCGTGTGACTGCACTTCTCACCCTATCTCTAAGGGAGATGCCAGCTACCCATCTGAGAAAACTAATTTTGTCTGCTTGTATCCATGACCTTATTCTTTCGGTCATGACCCACACTTCATAACCATAGGTGAGAGTAGGAACGAAGATTGATCAGTAGACAGAGAGCTTTGCCTTCTGGCTCAACTCTCTTCTCGTCACAGTGTGGTACAGAGACTGCAATACCGCCACTGCCACTCCGATTCTCCAGCTAATCTCCTTCTCCGTCCTCCCCTCACTTGTGAACAGGACCCAGAGATACTTGAACTCCTTCACCTGTGGTAATGCATCATTCCCTACTCGGACTGCACAATCCACCGGTAACAGCTCTCGCTTTGGGATTGTTCTTCAATGTAGTGGAAATGTGTAGCAATTTGCATGATATTTTTATAAAATCTGAAGGACTATATAAAACAAACAATTGTTTCACATAAGTCGGCTTCCTGGTGGCGCATTTTTTCCTCAGCCTAGTGGGAATGTGCGTGCACAGTTTCACCGCAATCGGACACTTCGTTCACGATTTTTTTTCTTTATAATGTGTTATGATATGATATAAAAAAATAAAAATAACTAGATAAAGTGCCCCTCAGGGCACAGGTCCATTTCTTCTTAAGCCTTGGATGGCAATTAGATGATTTGAGGTATTTTGTTCCAAAAATGTGTTTTGCAAAAATCCACCTGTTGGTGTCGCTATAACCAACGTGAAAAGGGTGGGATACATTCCTCAGCCTAGTAGGAAAGTCCGTGAAAGATTTCACGTAAATTGCACGCTGCGTTCATGATTTGAGGCTTTTTGTTCCAAACGGGCCCAATCCTGCAAACTTTGAAAGACAATTGTATTTTCTTTCACCCGGAAAAGACATTTTGTAACTGCGATCACCAAAAACACAAAAAAATAATCTGAGATAAATGTATTTTTCTAAATCTGATAAAGTTGAGGCGGATGGTAGGCAAAATTTTCACTTCTGGTTCATTTCCGGTTGTATCTGTCGCTTAGCAACCTAGAACCGTTGGTGAAGAGCGCCATCTATCATAAACCACTGAAAAGATCATTGGACATAGATCAGGTCTTTGGCAGTGAAGCGTTAGATTTGAAAAGACGTAAATCGCCGTCCTTGGCAGTCAATGTGTTCACTGTAATTATACAGTGTTTTATAGGCATTTTACAATGCATTTACATACGTCATTAGTACAAAATGCTTTATAATGTGTTTTATTGTTATAAATCATTAGGAGTAGGCTTATTGATAGGCTGTCGTGGGCGGGGCAGGGCCTAGAATCACATATTTGTGTGAACAGTACAATTTCAGAGAACACTGGCTTAAACAAAAGTAGTTTGTCAAAGAGCAGACCACCCGACCAATATTTGTGCCAAGTTTGTAGCCAACTGGACAACTGGGGTGCTGGCACAGAGCACACAGCAGTCAAACATCAGGCTTTGTAATTATAAACACTAGACCTGTACGTGCCCGTCGCAGTCGGCCACCGGCCTACTTGGGAACGATGCAACTTGGGAACCTAATGATATACGTTGTCATAGCACCCGTTTTAACTGTCAGCCGGTGTGGTGTCCCACATGGAGATCTGTGTATGTGCCTGTGTGTGAAGACTGCAAACTGAAAAGTGTACTTGGCAATCAATTCGGCCCACTGGCAGAGCCTGATTGGTTGAGCCTCAATTGGCTGAGGCAGAGGCTGGAAATTGCAGTTGGCGTCATTAGGCCCACTGGCAGAGGCTGGCCCAGGTGAAAGGAGTTGGCCTCATTAGGCCCACTGACCAGAGCCTTTTGGGTCAAATGGTTTTCGAGTTATGTGCATTACAACCGTACACACACATACACGCACGCACGCACGCACACACGTACGCAGAGACGTGGCGTGGTGCATTATATAGCAGATTTAACCAATGTTAAGACAGCTTGTAACAAAATAACTACATTGATCCATTGGAACACAGGTTCTTTTTTTCCATTTACTGAAAAGGAACCTTTTGGACAAACACAGGACAGCAACGATATGTCCACAGTTCATGCACATACAAATTAACACACACATGTGCACACGTGCAGGTTATACAGCAGTTTGCCCAATTTCTGTTTTGCATTATAATGCAGTGCATAAATACATTGTATCTGGAGTGACGCACGCACGCACGCACGCACGCACGCACGCATGCATGCACCAACGCACGCACGCACAGCAAAGCAGGCCATGGGGTTGTGCATGCTGGTGCTGTAATGGTCTCCCTTTCCAAGCTACTCAAGCGAGTAAGTAGACCCTCACAGAAAGCATCTTGAGCGTGCCAGTGCACAGTTTGGGGGTTAAAAGGCATGAAATGTGATCCTTTGATGAACAACACGTGTGATCCGGCTTGTAAAATCCTCAGTGTTCATTTAACAATGGAAGAACAGGTCATTAGCAGTGGCCCAAAACTGACAGAGTTACAGACCTGTAGAGGTCCAGTTGGAACCCCCTCAAAGAACAGCGTCCCTGGATTCAGTAAGGATGGGACCGAGGCTACCCTGGACCCCACTTTGAGAACCACTGTGGGTACTCGATCGCCAGGTTTATTCGTAGAATTAATACTATCATTTTGAGTATTCAACATCAATCGCGATGAATGATCGGTACAATAATGTTTCCAGCCATGGTGAGATTACATGTGGTTATCAGATGCTGTTCGACAGATTCGAGAGAACACATACAGTAGTGTATGAGAGTCCTCTACCCACTAAGCTACGGCCGCCCATAACATAAAACAATCCAAATTTAACCTAT